>NW_020653561.1:2958689-2992797 GCF_003589595.1 Hyposmocoma kahamanoa | reverse complement strand
AGATAGAATCTTTATTCACCACCATGAAATATATATACAGAGACACGTGACACAGACATTACCTTAGACGTAACACAGTTAATATATTCTACTAATATCTCTCTTGGAAGCCATGGCAATGAGAAGGCGTTGACTCAGCATAAATGACGCGGCTGCCCGCGACGCTGGTATTCTGCCAGGACCCTATAGGATAGGGACGCCACTCGTAAAACCCAAACTAAAACCAATTTAATTCAATTCAAATTCTAACCAATTCAACGCAATCCAATTCAGTTTAATTCAATTCAATCCAATTTAATTTTATCCAATTATTTTTTTCTGTTATTCCACTCATATTTCCAATTTCTGAATATTTAAAAGATACTCCTGCAGCTTCTGCTTGAAAGTTCTTTTTATGATGCTGTTACGGATAGGAGGGGGAATATCGTTCCAACAACGAGTGGCTAAGTATCGGAAACTCCCTCTAAATGCAGCGGTACTATGCCATGTGACACTGAACAACATCAAACAACAATCCCGATGCAATTTAAGGTACCCACCCATAGCAAGCATGTCAGACATATTTAGAAAATAAAGTGAGAACATACACTTATAGACCCGCATTAGGGACTCTCATACACCCTGTATCGCGGGTGCCATTGACACACACATAGACAACCACAAACTACACCCAAACTTACAGGAGAAATAAGTGTAGGCCATATAAATATTTCTCCCGGCTCGGGAATTAAACCCGGGACCTATGCGTGGCAGACCAGCATGGTAACCATTCGGCCACGGCACGGTACGTTTTCAATGTAAATTTTTGGTTAACATTTTGCATAGTACCCGACTATACAACGCGCGCGCAATTACGCCCGTACGTTTTGAATTACATTTTCACCTCACTAACTCAGATAGGCTTTCTTTCTCATTACAAATCTGCGCGCGAAAGCGTTTTTTTCCACGCAAGGAAACGGTTTTTGAAATTCGAACGTGTCGATGGACTGTGGTGGTTTCTTACTTCCTGGTGCAAAATCGCCTATAGATATACAGCACACAGTTTAATGAACTTAGTTAACAGTATTCTAGTTTAATAATCACGGATTTGTTTCACGCGATCGTTAACATTCGTGTTTTTGACTCCAGGTGGCGTCACTAATCTATGGCGCTATTCAATATCCTTAAAAGTCAGATTTTACGACCAGTACATTCTTTTTTATTATATATAAAAGAGAAACAAAATTGTGTTGTTCTAACATTGTGTAATGCAATTAGGGAGGTATGTTAAAATATCAGACGTATAATAAAACCCCATGTGAGCGTAATAATTATGTGAAAAGTGTTTTTATGATATGAAAGTCATAAAAATAACACGAACTACATGAAACAAATTATTGTATATGTAAAATTCTAGAACTCTCCTATTTAATACAAAATACTTTTTTCGACTAATTACGTTTTTGGACTTTTTTTAAATTCCATATATGTATACTCTTAGAATAATAACGCATAGAATGATAGTTTCATATCAAACGAACTGTCACAAGTGAGGCAAAAATCAAATTCATGTAGGCTAGTTTTAGTAGTAGGTTAATTTTCGGTTTTGGTGAATATTTATATAAAAATACAAGTTGAAACGCGTTACTTCCTTGTGGAATGTGATGTTAGTATCTATTTTATGTTTGTCTGACGTATTTTTACACTCTTTTACCGCACATTTCGTCATTCTTAGCTAAAATTCTTGAGCTGTTCGCGGTGCAAATTGACCTTGAGCATTGACGGCCCGCCCGCTCGTGTAGGCCCTTTGGGAGCGCTTCAATTTGCCTGACTTAGCGTGTGCGGATTAAGTTTCTATGCGTTATTATTCTAGAACTTGTCAATTAATTTCAGTGTGATGATCAGTTCTTCGCAATTTTTAAGCTCTGAGTGGCACTGCAACTGTTATGGACAGGCGTTGCAGTGCCACCAGTCTTACTAGTATCATAAAAAAAGTCATTTACGCACTACTGGTGTGGTGAATTTTTGGCTCCAGTAAGCGCCTAGTTAAACGAGGCAAAAGTCCGACCGTCCAGTTACCACGACTTCATGCACATTAATGGCGAATCTGAGTTCTATTTACTAGGCAACAACATTTAAATTCCTCTGAATAATACAACCGCGCGGTCGCCGCGTAGACCAAATTCAAGCCAGTTTCGTCCGTGTGCCTGGGACGCTCACTTAAGATAAAACGTAAAAGATAAATAAATAGAGCGTATTTTGCCATGACAGTGAGATGCACGCGGTCACTGCGCGGCTGCAACGCGGACTCCGCTCGGGGTGAGCGTGATGAAAATCATGTGGAATAAATGAGCCCTAACAGTATTAAATTTTGATCAATTTTAGTCCTTCTTGTGATATTACGCGGCCTTCATCGTAGCAACTATTAGACTATCCCAAAAACACATGATCTACTTTGAGAAACATTAAACTACATCAATCTTCCTTGGACCTCGAGGCTGCGACACGGTGTAAAAACTACCAAAGTTAAATAAATTTATATCACCCGCCCTGTCCGGGCTTGTCTTTGATGTCTGCTAGTTCCGGATGAAAAGAGGTATTTACTGATGGAAACTGGAAAAGATAAACGTGTACGTGAGTTGCGTTTACGTATTTGCTTTGGTGACTTCCAAGATATGTGTATTTTTTATATTATAAAGTGACGGGGCGAACAGGTCGTGCGCCTGATGGCAAGCTACACGCCTGTCCATTAGATTTGTAATGCCACTCAGATGCTTTAAGTCACAAAGATCTGAGGGTCACTGCCACTGCTCTCGTCACCCTGAGACATAAGTTGACAAGTACCATATGCCTGTAATTTCACACACATTTTCGGAACACAGTAATGTTCACGTTACTGCTTGGCGGCAGATATAAGTAAGGCAGTACTACGGACGAACTCTTTCACAAAAACCTCTACTGCTACTAACTTATGATAAGGAGGGTAGAATGACATTAGGAAAGGTTTGATAGAAGAGGTTATTTTGTACCTCAAATGGCTTTGGCTGATTCCGCATAACACTGAAAGAGTTAAATTGATCACTTTGGAAAAAAATATAGTAATATTGAGGATCATACACAGATTACTAAGCGGTATGAAAACAATTTCTAAAAATTTTCACGATAGAAAAAAAAAAACACAAACTTACTTATTTAATAAGTACTTTACATACACCAAAGATTTTTAAATATCAACTGAACCAAGTAGAATATGTATTTATGCTCGCATCTTTGGGCTGGAGCTCCCAAATACCAGCTTGATGCACTTGACTTTATCCAACGTATAGCTGTTCATATTATCGAAGATCCCAAACTCACAAACGGTATGGAGCCTACGGAGAGACGTTGGCTCTCTGTGTGAGTTCTACCGTCTTTATAATTGGGAGTGCTCTGAGGAACTTTTCGAACTGGTGCCACCGTATCGTTTCTACCATCGCACCTCCCGCTAAAGGAGTAGAGTCCATCCCCACATCTTAGATGCCTGGCATTGTAAGACCACTCGGGCATCTCGTTCGTTTCTTCCTCGAACCTGCAAGATGTGGAATGATCTTCGTCCTGAAGTGCTCCCTTTGCGCTATGACATGGGTTTCTTCAAAAAGCGTGTTTACAGGGTTCTCAAAGGCTGGCAACGCATAGGCAGCTCATCTGATGTTGCAAACGTCCATGGGCGACGATGACCACCTCCCACCAAGTGGCTCGTCGACTCGTTTGCCTCCTTCTTTACTTAAAAAAAAAACTATACGATATACATTTTTGAAATGCCTTTAATTTCGTTTGTAAAAAATGAAATAAACTGCCACTCGATCTAAGCAAAATGAACCGTATTAGTACGGGGAAAAGTTAAATTCGAGCTGAGGTACTATCGACCCTTAATAAACACCTTATTATATTACGACATCAAATTACAATTTAGTTTATAAGTTGTAGAAGATTTAAACCAAATTTGTAACGTTTAGGTACGTAAATATGATTTCAAACACTTAGCATCACGTATAAAATCAGGCAATTTTGATTTCAATGTACTTATACTCGTATACAAGTTACTGCAACAACTGTATGATGCTTCTATGTGGGTGGGCCTCAAGATGAATATGTCCAAGACTAAGGTTATGGCGAACATCTCCAACGTCACAAATCCAAGTGTCACAGTTGGAAGTGAGATGTTGGAGATTGTCGATCAATACGTTTATCTCGGGCATATTTTATCTTTTGGCAAGGAGCATCAAATAAACCAGAAGAATTCAGCTTGAGTGGACTACGTTTGGCAAGTTGGACGACATTCTTAAGTCAGCTAAAATTCCATAATATCTGAAGACCCGTCTATATAATTAGCGTCTTCTGCCTACTATGACTTACAGTGCCGAGGTATGGACGCTCACGCAGGAGGCTGTGTATAGGATGAGAGTTGCTCAGAGAGCCATGGAGTGTGTCATTTTCCGTATCAAGCTCATAGACCGTGTTCCCAATGTCCAGATTCGAAGTCGAACTAAGGTAAAGGACGTGCGGAACCGCATCACAGCAGACAGGGCACCTGATACGGAGACAAGATGACAGATGGAGTAAGACGATAACTGAGTGGCGTCCAAGGACTATATATATACAGGAACGTTGGGCGTCCAGCGGCGAGATGGGCGGATGACATCGCAGGAATTGGGGGGCGAACATGGATAAGCTTAGCATGGGATCGTGGGGAGTGGCACAGAAACTTGGAGGCCTATACCCAGCAGTGGGTGAAGTCAGGCTGTATATGATGATGACGGTGATACTCGTACAATAAGAATATAATAGCAGTAGCCACGGAAGCCGTGGTAGCCTAATAGTTTGACCTACTGCCTCTTAAGCAGAGGGTCGTGGGTTCGAATTCAGTCTCGCACCTCTAAGTTTCTCGGAATTTATGTACGAAATTTAATTTGAAATGTATCATGAGCTTTTCGGAGAAGGCAAACATCATGAAGTCCCCAACCCGCCATTGGGCCAGCGTGGCGGAGTATGCCCTAAACTTGAAAGGAGACCCGCCCAGGAGTGGGACGTATAAATGGGTTTATGATTGATAGCAGCACAGTTTCGTGTGAAATAGTTCGGTCAAAGAAGTACCTAAGTAAGGATAAGGGTGCTGGTGAAATTATAGGCACGTGGGACTTGTCAACTTTTGTTGGTGACGGGTGTAGCGGCAATGCCACCCAGATCTTTGTAATTAAATGCTCTGATTGGCATAGACATGACTTGTTCATTCGGCCACAACATAAGACAGTAACTGATATTACACAAAACTTTTTCACTCATTTTGAATAAACGTAACGCCTGACAATTTTATCTGGCAATCTTGCCTCAATTCAATGCCTCTTTTTCCGTACAAAACTCTTTTGTCCGATGCGATAAGCTACCCATAGCCGTGTTCCCTTGTCATAGTGAAAGTGCTGCCCACTGAACAATTTCTCTCTTTTACTCCTATGGAAGAATGAGCATATAATGCTTTGTTTCAATTACGTGACATGGATATGGTAGTTAAACTCGATCAAAATCTAATTATGGTAGAGATGGAGTAATTTACAATTCACAAGTGCAAGAGAGACAGGTAAATTCTAAAAGTATGCGTATGTCATACAATGACATGACAAAAAAATAATAACGAAAGTATAACGTAGTAATTATTGGGTTTATTAAACAATTTGTTTTTGTGGAAAACAACAATGGCCGGCCGGAATTTCTCACGCGCGCTAGTGGTTTTGGGAATAACTGTTTTAGTATTTGTCTGTTCAGTATATGTGTGTGACAATTCAGTAAATGTGTTTGACAATGTCAAATAAGTAATACTCGGTCAAATTAAAAGTCGTATGATGCGAAGGAAGCTTCATGCTTGTCATTGATTTTTGATTTGGTCGAGTGTTACCTATTTGACAATAAGTATGTCGCAGTCTCTAGAATTTCCGCAAATTCGATACGGTGCAACTAAAAACTGTTACACACCGCGAATTTCAGTCCCTTCAGTGAAAAACGGAAGAAGACGAGTTATGCCCTTTGTTTTTATTGCACCATTGGCTTTAGCGTGTCCGATTACATAAAATATCAAAAGGACGCCACTCTAGCAGTCTCCTAAGGTCGTTTTTTTATTGCACTAAGGGCATAACTCACTGTTCCTAAAGGCATAATTTTAGTTATCGTGTATTTTTTATGAGTCTAAAGATACAGGTGCTCTCAAATCAAAAAATACATGCACGTTTTAATCGAATAACTGCAGATATATTTTTACATAAAGACACTTTTCGTATTGTTCCACAATGACGGGGAAAAAGTAGAACTAAAAGCGACTATTACCTTATCCACATCCACAGTGTCCATGAAGATATGACTGAGCTTTCCGTTTGTTCCACTGGACACGATTGGTCATACCTGCGACTATACCGTGTTGCTATTGGTTAATAGATCACAAACGAAAACTTGTCGTTTTATTCCTTTACCGATTTTATGTCTTTTATCAATGTGGTTAGCATCCTAAGTATTGTTATAACCATATAACAATCACAGTTAAAGGAATAAGACGTTTTATGTCTTAAAGTTTGTTAACATAAGTCGTGTTATTATCGTTAAGCACACATAAACAAGGACGCAACTAAAAAAAACTTAAAAAAGTATAGTATAGAAAATATGTTTGATTTTTTTACCAATACCCATCAAACGAAAGCTTAGATGTATACCTAAAGCTAGAAATCATAAAAGTACTAATAATACATGCGAACAACCTATAATCAATAAAAGTATGGTTTTTCGTGGTGTCGGTTTTGAGTTATTCCCTTTTTCACTGGAGGCACTGATTTTAGCAGCGATGCAAATGCGATACAGTTGCGATGCAGTTGCTAATCGTCTACGCGCGATTGCATCGCTACACTTGGGACTTATATACAATAGCGCGTTTGTATAACTTTTAAAAGTCGAAGTGGTAAACATTCTAATTTGTACCTTATGCAAATTTGCTTCCATTTCGTTTTGCGATAATGTAAATAGTGCCTGTCTGTTCTGGAACATATTATTGTAACAGGTATAATACATTCTTATACCAGTTACAACTAAAACAAACCTACGTCACTATACATCTGGTTAGGGTCCCGCAGGAACACGGCGAAATGAGTTCGACGACGTGCGCGAGTCATTGCATCATCGGGGACCCGTAAGAACCCTTTTAGGTGGAATTAGGTAGGCCCGTCCAAACGGGGGGCTGAGGATTTAAATTGAATTGTTCACGTGTTAACGCGTTATATGAAACGATGATAATCGTTACAGACGCACACGTAACGATTATTGAATGAGATATTGAAAGTGGATTTTTATTGTTTGCGCAGCTGTAGGATTGCGAAATCCACGGTACGTCAGATACTTTTGCAAAAACGGGAGTTTTTGCAAAAGTATCTGACGTCATCACGTTTTTGAACGAAAATGTTATGACGATTATTATTGTCTTGGACTTCAGTTTTAGACGCTAATTCTTCTGTAATTAACGTATAGCCTTAGTTTGAAGGACTGAAGAAAGAAGGTGAGTATTGGAAGAATATATTTGAATGTTTTCATCTATTTTGGATTCCTTTTTGTAACGCTCCTAGTGATACTTACCAATACTGCTGTCACAACTAACGCATTTACTTTTAGGTAATTTTCCAGATATTATAAATATATAATATGAAATTACTTCTAATAAAACATGATAATGGAATGATATTTGTAACAGTGATGCGTTATTTTAATTGTATATTTTTTATTTAACTTAATAATCATTTAAACATGTTAATTCACATAGCATTATTCGAAATAGTAACTGCGTAACATTAACTTACATTTATATGGACGTCGGGTCCGCGTTAAAAAGTGTCCGAACTTATAGGGCGTTAAAATCGTATACAGAGCGTCATTCACATTTTAGCCTTCGTTTGTTCGACTGACAGCGAAGCAAGCAAAATTAGACAGTACTGCAATGATATTACAATTTAAATTCAACGTTTTAGGTTTTTCATATTCCTTTACATGTCACTACGTTTAAATAGGTTGACTTGGGACATTTTTTTCGTGGTTTTTGTATTAGACCCGTCGTCCATTTATTTGTAAGTCAATGCTGCGTAAGAACAATAGTTGTTTAATGTTGAAGTAAAAAAACTTTTATTTTACGAAAATAGATAATCTTGTTTAATATATTTAAAGTAATGTACTTCAAATGTATTAAATATTTTATTAATTTGTTTTCACACTACACACACTTATACCTGTATGTATATATTGCAAAGATTATGTGAGTATTTATTCTATATTTATTATAGTTTATTTTCTGTTTCGGGACGCATACGTCCGTCACTGTCACTCGCTCGGCTAGGGCCCATTGAAAACCAGCGTCACAACCTAGCCTTGGTTGTGACTTTAGCTGAATGGGATCCTTTTGTACACGCCACAGCCGCACACATGT
Source organism: Hyposmocoma kahamanoa (assembly GCF_003589595.1). NCBI lineage: Eukaryota > Metazoa > Arthropoda > Insecta > Lepidoptera > Cosmopterigidae > Hyposmocoma > Hyposmocoma kahamanoa. The sequence goes on along the minus strand of NW_020653561.1, from coordinate 2,984,333 downwards.
CAGTATAGTATTATGTAACTTGTTGTTGAAATGTTTTTACGCTGTTCTTTGTGTTATTTCTGTTCTAGTTATATTAGGTTTTTGTGTTTTTTTTTTAATAATGTGGCGTTACAATAAATGGTTTCTATTTCTATTTCTATTTCTAATCGAACACTAACAAAAAGTCCTTCGATCAGGTTGGATTAGAACAGCGTCTTCCAGGTTTGCTGGAAGAAGCTGGTTTGAATCCAGATCGAAGGTTTTTAGTGTTACAAACAAGCTAGTGGAGTAATTTGACAAAAATAATTGAATATCATGGTGGTCAAACAAACAAATTTCCAGATATTCTGCCCTCAGAACGAAAAAACACACATCTGCTGTATAAAGTACGCATAGTCGTGCCTTTTTTCGTTACGAGGGCAGTATTGTCACCTATAGTTATTTTTCTCTGAAACTGAAGATATAAAAAACGATTAAAGGATATTGTAGATCTCGATTCACGGATTTCGGATACGTTAATAACTATATTTAGCTAAAAATGTCGATTACGTTAGTTATGATCAGTGCCTCTACCACGAGATTACAGTCTCAGCTATCGCTAGCGACCGCGTAAAGCGTTTGTATACAAAATGTTGTTTCTTCTTGTGTTCTCCAAAGACGCTGTTTAATTTGCCATACAAAATTGTGAAGTAATTCTCGCAGTCGCTAGCGACAACTGTCATAGTATGTTCGTGGTAGAGGCGCAGGAGGGCAGTATACTGGTGAACGTTAAAGCGCGAAACACACTGAGGGTCGTATTCCAGAACTCTACTGCTGAGGATCTTCTGATTTGAGCAGACTTGAGTATGATTTCTGGAAATACAATCCTAATGGCAAGAACTTGAGTATGATTTCTAGTGCTTTGAATCATACTCAAATCCTGACTGGAGCATTGAGTACAGATCTAGAATACGACCCTGAAAGCGGGTCTGGGTTAGGCGCGCGTCCCGCTCGTGGTGTGTTGTTATCCATATAAACACATGGAATTACACCCGCCGCGCTCCCGACTTGACACGCGCCCGACCCGCACCCGCTTTCAGTGTGTGTCACGCTTAAATCACGTACATATCAACGTTTATCAAATTCGAACACCGTTTCTCCCCACGTGGTAGCTCAAAGAATTAATGAGGTAGGCAGACTTTGCCTTTCAAATGAGCTATCATTAAAGCCTTAACAGAAAGCATTAGTGAAATGTGTACAGGGTTCCCTGAAAATTGTCGATTATATTCAAGGTTTCTTTTTGTTTGTGTAAAAAAGCAAGTATAAAGCCATAGTCCTACCTGATTGTAAATAAGGTCGAAAATGGAATCACGAAAATTGGTGGCGCGTATGTCTCGCTTTCAAAACGCTCTAGTTACATTTCTTCGAGAATATATCGCACTTTCAACGATAAAGTTATGCTATGGACAGGCGTGTCGCTTACCACCAGGCGCAATTCTCGTTCCGCTAATTGGTATCATAAAATAATTCGTATAGTTATTTTTGAAAAACTGTCAAAGTAGATTTAAAAATTTTTTTTTTTAAATCCTTTCACCCTTAAAGGATGGAAAAAAAGCTTTCACCAGTCGTAAATGTCATTTGCCTGGTGACAAATACGATAAAATTCACTACGTTAATGATAATCTGCCAATTATAATTTCATAAAGCACATCAAGAAGGCGCGCTTTTCTCTGAATCAAAGTTCTATTGTCTATGAATAGTGAGTTAATTAGTATAATGAGTTTCAAAAAAAAGTCCTATTTTTGCTAGTTAAATGAGTCTCCTTAAACGCGTTCCTGGGTACCTGAAAAGACTAACGTCACTATAGTTGTGAAATTGTTAAAATTCTAAATATTTTATTAAATAACATCTCAAAACGTTACATAGGTACAAAGGCGTAACCATTTGGCAAAAAAGTACTATTAAACAATATAAAATATTAAATATGATGGCACTCAAACGCTCTACTGCCTCTTGATTGATAAAAATATAAGCGGTACTAGGCCTATTATGGAAATTTCTGTTCCATTTGTATGGCTTTTTGTTTTGTAGCGTTTATTTGGCTTACGTTTCGAGTTTAAATATTGGTTGTGTTTCATTATTTTAATTTACTCGGATCATTACAAAACTGTCTTAGAATGATTTACCTATTACATAGGCCACTCGGCAGAGCCCAGGTCGTGGCCTAAACACGATATCCGACTTTAAGAACCTTCATTATGCAATGATTGCATAAAAGACTATTGGAAGAAGATGGCCACGTGGATCTACGAAGATCAAATTGAGAGTGTTCTTAAAAAGGCTGGAGTGCGTAGTGAGAAGAATAAGAGATCAATCAGAGAAAAGATTGACGAATGTAAGTGAAGCAGGATAGGTTTGTCAGGATCGTGCTAAGTGGCGATCGATAATTTATTTTCTGCCAACCCCAATGGGAATCTAAGGGCGTACGTTGTTTTTTTTTTTGGATTTCGGTTTTGAAGGTGTTGGTCAAACTACAGACAGACGAGTCTTGACAATTTACTCGTATGTCTCAGGGTGACGGACGCAGTGGCGGTGCCCCTCAGATCTTTGCGATTTAAAACTATGAGTAGCAGCACTACAACTGTCATGGGTAGGCGTGTCGCTTACCCATGACAGTTGTAGTGTATTATAGTGTATGTTCATAGTAGAATAAGAATTAGTAGGGCTACTTTGTGCGAACGCACAATAATGAAGGGCGCGTTGAAACGACCAGTCTTCAGAAACGCTATAGCACCCTTAGATTATGCAAATGTGTCCGTTCGTACGCGGCGCGCACACATACGAGAAGCGCTGCGACGTTTGTACAGAGTTACCATACTTGTTCTTTCTCCACTATGACATGTTCGTCCTATGAAAAATGGCATATTAGTGTTATTTCGTATGGTTTGTCTTTGTAATTTTGTTCGTTTCCCAAAAACATCAGATTTATCGTGACGTCACCGTGTTATTGATGGTACGATATATCAGCAGGCAAAGAAATCCACATGCTAGCTGTCCGCATTAAGACACAGTAACCAAAAAAACACTTTATATGAACTGGTGATGTAATAAAATTGAGACTCCCACGTCTTGTTTACTGAAAGACGATAATAGTGAAAGTAGCGCGGAGGTCGGCCTAAGTCAAGATTGATTTATTTTAAATGTCTTACGACCGTGCTAACACATTCAGGGCTAGATTTTTAGTTAATAACATAGTGGCACACATTGTCGTGAACGTTCAATATCAGAAGACGCAAGCTAAATCAAAGATTAAGGAAATAACAATTTGAAAATAAAATCCTGGGTTAGGAGTGTTTAAACTTTCCTGAAGTAATTCATTTCAAGTGTAAGGTCAATATTATCTTACAATTAATATTACGAACGGCTTGACGTTGCTTAAAATCGTTGTTAAATTTTTATCAGACAAATTTGACGACCTCGGCGGCCTAGCGGTCTATGGCGCATTCGCGCTTGTCACTTTTGCGTTCTGTAGACCACTCTGCTTTGCCGAAGGCGACGCAGTCGACTCGCAGCCGCCGCCGTTTACACCGAGTCATTTGCCGCCTTCGCTTACAAAATCCTTATAGCTGTGAGATGCGACCGCGGTCGTCTTTGAAACCTGTTCGGTCGACTGTCGCTTGCCGAAGGCAAACGTGTCGCCTATAGCATTTAGGGCATACCCATTATGTCGTGACGACAGATAGTCGTGCAGTTTAAAAGTCTCGTGGCTTGTATATTTAAATGGAGTTGTTCAAAGCAAAGGAGGCTGCCGTGAACCGATAAATTAATTGTAGTCACGATCTAGTGGGAACAACTTGACACGACAGTCGTTCAACGATAAAATAAACGTCCACGACTTACTCACGACAGATAAGGCTGAGGTTTTAAGATGCCTAGGTTTGCAATGTGCTGTTCTCGACGAGCGACACGCTTTAGTCGCGCGGCTGATGTACGCCAGAACAGTCTTAGGCTCAACTCACACTGGCGCAGAATCGAAGCGTCGCGTCCTCTTTTTCAACGATCGAGGACGCTCGCATTAGTACTCGACTTCAACCAATTAATAATGGAAAAATAGAGACAAATATGCTATTGGCGAAAAACATGACGCGACGCTGCGACTCTGCGCCAGTGTGAGTTGAGTTGAGTTGAGAGAGTTTATCTACATTTATGTGTCCATCGATCAAGTTGTGATGCAGTCGGAAGAAATATTTTCAGGAATTTTAGAAAGACCGTCAAATATGGAATGTTAAATCTATATCCCATAATAATGTTATGTTACTTATCCCAAGGCCAGGTATAATTTTTCTGCTAGAGATACTTTCGGATTCGTCCATAATTAAAATCGGATTCCAATTCTGGCTTAATATTTTCAAGAATACAGATAAACGGTCTCCACAGTCATTCCTGTGTTCTCCGGATTTTGTTTTTGATCTTCGTAAAAATTCTTTAAAGCCCTATCTCCATAATAGTAACTGACTCATGGAATTACGAATTTATCTCAGGTCATCAACCTTCCCAACTTCTTTCTCAACTTTTTCTCAACATTGTCTAGTTAGCAGTTCATTCCGCTAAGCTGTCACTCGAGACTTCAGCCGGAAAATCGAATTACATTAATGACACTTTAACTAGCTTGCTCTTAATAGTCTATAGTCTCTCGAAGGTTCTATTGGGAGTTTCCCTAAAATCACAACATATAAGAAAATTGTCGGGCCCGAAACCAGGAATGTTGGCAACAGAGCTCCTTGTGATAGAGTTCGACCAGGAGAGTACCTTACCTATTTCTGCCTCTAAGCCATAATGTAAGCGTTACTGCGTTCCGGTTTTAAAGGGTAAGGGTGCTGGTGAAATCACAGGGACATGGGACTTGCCGACTTATGTCTCTGGGTGACGGGCGCAGTGGCAATGCCCTTTAGATCTTCGTGATTTAAAGCTCTGAGTGGCACTGTAACTATTATGGACATGCGTGTCGCTTTTATCCCGTGACTTGGTTTCATAAAAAAATAACACTATTCAACAAAGAAGAAAATCTTCTCACCGATCCAGAAGGAACAGCAGGTAAATAATCATGTACCGATGTATTTCGCCAAAAGTTTCATATATGTGCCTATCACTACAATCTACTGGATTCACAAAGGCAGGCCCACGTATTAAGTTTCAAATATAATTCCATCACGTACAGGCGTAATTGCGCGCGCATAATGTAGTCGCATACTACGCCTAACCTTTGTTTTTACCCAAAAAATTTACATTAAAATCGTGCTGTGCAAAAATAATTATAACTGCCTCTATGGCATGGAACAATCGCCACGTTTGTCTGCCTCGCAGAGGACCTTGGTTCGATTCCCGGGCCGGGAGAAATAATTTTGCATGGCTTACATTTATTTCTCTCGTAAGTTTAGTGTAATTCGGGGTTGTCTATGTGTGTGTCTTTTATGGACAGGCGAGTCCCTAACTACGAGGCACACGACTTGTTACTGCGTTTCGGTTTCGAAGGGTTAAGGGTGCTGGTGTAATTACAGGCACATGAGACTTGTCTACTTATATCTCGAGTTGTCGGGTGCAGTGGCAATGCCCCTTAGATCTTTGTGATTTAAAGCTCTGAGTGATACTGCAACTGTTATGAACAGGCGTGTCCCTTATTGCCAGAAATACGACGCAAAAAAAATTGCTAATAGCTGGTGCATTTTAATGGTTATACAATACTCACTCTTGTGCAAACATAAGAGCTGTTGGTCATATCTATGAGTTGTAATCTCTGACCGTACAGGTAAAGGCAGCGTAGACCTTGAACATGCCACCTTTATAATAATAACCATTATAATAATGTTTAGTAACTCACTTCGCTATCGCCAATTTACCGGTTCATTACCAGTTAATTTTATTCAGTGAACGAGCGTAGGGTTCTTTGTTACCTTTTTATACCGCAAAATAGCAGTGCTGTGTTCTAAATTGAAGGGCAGAGACAGTCGGCATAATCACAGGATTACGTACGATCTGTAGGAGAATTGAGCAATATTTTATTATTTTAACTCAGTCCGTATTTGAAAGCTAGTGACACACGTGCGATCTATTTCAAATTTTAAGTATATATTGCAGAATGAGATTTTAGAACAATTTGTGGTTTAAAACGAACAGACAGCTGTAGGCCTTTTTTTTAAGAAACATAGATTACTAACGTTAACATCTCTTTATGTATTTAACATCGCAGTTTTCATCAGAAGCAATCCAAAATTCTTTAAGTATGTTAAGAGTGCCCGTAGAATTAATAAATTTGACAGCGTAGGTGGCAGATCTGCTCTTATATGTAACAGTACTATTGTAATGAGTGCTAAGATTTCTAATAAATTACCGTGTGACATAAGGAACATTAAGGATATTGTGATATTTAAAAGAAATTTATTTGAATACCTTTTTAATTAAACATTTTACTCTGTTGATGAATGTTTGAATCCTAATAAGTACTTTTGTTATTTTTAATATAATTAGTGGTGTCAGACATACTAATATTAGTTAAGAACTTTATAAATTGTATATAATTCTTATGTTCTTTACACTCATTATATTTATTTAGTTCGTATGCCTTAAGGCGCAGTATAGAGGGTCATTACAAATTTATTTATCACCATGTATTTCAATGTATCTACTGTAACCTATGTTGATGAATATATATTTGAATTTGAATTCTTGACAAATAAATTGATTATAACTATTAATACAAAATCGAACACTGAGAGAATGTCCCTTCGATCCGGCTGGAGCGTTTGACGCTCTTCCGCTTAAGCTACGGAACGAACCAGCGGACTTTACGGATTTTTCTAAGTGCAACAAGCACGATCGGATCTTTGTTTTTGGTTTTTAACGACTTTTTGACGTAACGTATATGTGAGAAATCTATGAAAGTTTTTCTTCACTTTTCTTTACTACTACGAGCGGCGAATTTTTCGGCGAATAAATAGATTATATACCCAGTATTATTATGTAGTATTTAGTAGGAGTAGAGGTCATTGTGAAAGAGTTTGTCCAGGGAAATACTGCCACCTTATCTATTTCTGCCGCTAAGCAGTAATGTCAGCATTACTGTGTTCCGATTTAGAAGGGCAATGGTGCTGGTGAAATTACAGGCACATGGGACTTGTCAACTTATGTTGTCTCAAAGTGACAGGCGCAATGGCAGTACGCCTCAGTACTCTTTGCAATTTAAAAACACACAGGCGTGTAGCTTACCATCAGATGCATGACTTGTTTGTCCCGTCACTTGATAATAGAAAAAAAAGCTTCTCCGCTAGTTACATTTCGTTCCCATCACGCATACTTCCTTAGTATCGCAAACATCCAAAATCTGCGTTAACTGCTTCCGATTAGCTGAACCGTTTGCACTGTCTGCCGGTTTGTAAACCATATTGTAAACTTAAAATATCGTCAGGTAAAGTTAGCGCTGGATGATTCTTGGTTAGTTTTCTTTTGTTTTGTGTTAGTTGTATTTGTTTGTCTGGTATTCATAGCTCAGATATTTGCTATTACAAGCAGTCTTATTTATCTTCCACCTCCGGCAATGCCTGCATTACATTAATGTGCGTATTCATAAAACTTTATAATATTCTTACATTAGTAAACTAATGACAAAGATAGCCTTTAGTCTGATATACAACCCACAAATTCTAAATAGCTCTCGTACGCATGAATTCCTAGTATATTAGTGTAGTTGCATGGTATGTTGTTATTCATTATATTTGCCTATTCCAAAACACAAACATAGGTTTGCTTATAATTATGAATACAAAGATCGAACATACAGAAATTTTTTTTTTCTATGTGTTCAGTCTTTATAATAATAATAATGCGCACACTCAACATAGCCTCGCACTAGGGAAACCCTGTGTCGCAGGTGCCATGGACACACACATAGACAACCACAAATTATACCCAAACTCACGAGAGAAAAAATGTAGGCCATACAAATATTTCTGCCGGCCCGGGAATCAAACCTGGGGCCTCTGCATGGCAGTCCGGCATGGTAACCGTTCGGCCACAGAGGCAGTTTTAGTTGTATTCACAATCATAACAAAACTAGTGGAGTTATTCATAAAAAGGTCTCGATAAACAGGTTTACTTGTTTGTGTTAATATTTATATGAATAACAATAGAACAGGCACGTAGCAGCGTTGATGGGTGGATGTTTGCATACAGTACGCTGGTGTAAAGGCGACTTCCCACTGTGTTTTATTGATTACTTTGCAAAACTTGCACGCGCGCGCCAATGCAAGAAACTTGTCATATGAAATGGGTGGGGCCGGTGTGTGCCTCTCGGAGGTCGTCTGCCGTGCGAAGGCATTTGTGAAATCAATTGAGAGGTTGCCTTAAAATCTTTTATTATACCAACTGACGAGAGGAATCGAGCGTTTGGTGGTAAGCGACACGCCTGTCTGTAACAGTTGCAGTGCCACTCGGAGCTTTAAATCGCAAAGATCTGAGGGGTACTGCCACTTTACATTACTGTTGTAGTATTTTCCTGTACGAACTCTTTCACGTACAAAATGCTTCTATTCTATAAATAAAATATATAAAAATATCTACTACTAAATTGAAGACGAACTTTCTTGACAGGCCCTTGGGAATCATTTTATAAGAACCTATATATATAGGTACTATTGTTCCCTCAATAAAAGTGATGATACTGACAAAATAAATAAAAAAGTGACGTACGAAATAAAACTAACAAACCTTTTTTAGAACTGTCATATTTAGTTAGTGCTGTTGTTTGTTTATGTTTTGAAATTCTATATTGTTAGTTTGCCATAAACGTTACTTTTCGAATTTTATAGCTTTATCGAAACTCTGCGACTAAAGCTTTCTTGACGTACACACGAATTGTGAAATTTTTGGCCGAAATTACTCATACTTTCCTTAATTGAATCTGCGTGGAATTTGAAAGTGAGGCACAAAAGATCCAGGCGCTTTTGTTAACTCAATAGAGCAATCGGAAGCAATACTACGCGTGTTATCGTAAAACTGCAATTAACACACATTACATACAAAATCTAGCTTTCATTGTCCTTCTCTTTCTCGCACGCACGTTCACTCAGTCACATGCACACATTTTCTACACAAACAATCTCATAAACATGCAGCATAAACTGTAATACGTACTGTTAGTAAGTAACTTAAAATTAGTTATAATGCCTTAGATGCGATGCAAGCGCGCCACTGTATCGATACAAACACGCGATTGCATCGCTGCACTTGGGATTTATAGGCGATTGCATTGATGCAATCGCGCATTAGTATCGATGCAATAACGCGTTTGTATCAATGCAGTCGCGCGTTTGTATCGATGCAATCGCGCATTAGTATCGATGCAGTCGTGCGTTTGTATCGATGCAATCGCGCATTATTATCGATGCAATCGCGCGTTTGTATCGATGCAGTCGTGCGTTTGTATCGATGCAATCGCGCATTATTATCGATGCAATCGCGCGTTTGTATCGATGCAGTCGCGCATACCCTTAGGTAAGCACTTGTTTTTGTTATTTCTTATATTTTACTCTGTTTTAATTTATAACTCTTGTTCCTATATGCTGCATAATTATTCGGTTATTCGTACTTGCTTTGCTTCCCACGAACAGGCGTAGCCAAGTGTGGGGGTCATGATCCTAGTTAAAATATATAAAATTATTAATTCTAAGTTATGGAAAAGAAATAATTTAAAAAAAACTACAGATCGTGACAAAGCCTACGTTATGGATTTCAATTTGTCAATATTAGGTTCAAAACTGTAAAAAACAACGAAAGACTGCTGCACTTTGTTAGAAAATTAACATTCCGCCAAGTTATAGCGATAGGTTCTTCCTTTGCTAAAAAGAGTCGTTATATAAATAATATACAATAAAGTATATACTGACAATCTCCCAGATGGTTTTACGAATCTCGCAACCCAACTTCGCTAGACTTTCTGAATACACGATTCACTGAGCCTGTGTAATTTGGTCTTTATATACAGGTCATGCCAATAGTGTGGTGGTGTGGTGTTATTTACGTTTCTCACTGCAGTCTACGCGCTGTAGTTAATTAAACTACATCTTTATGTGTATGATATGTCACACTGTAGTGCGTAATTTATATCAGCTACTATAGTTTCATCAGTCGGAGTTAATAGCTTCTCAGAAGGTGAATACAGATAAGCCTTTCGAGGCAAATCGGTCTTGTCAACTCTGTAGTGACTTCGGAACTATCGTTAGTCATGATCACTCATGTTTAGGTGTTTAGGGCATATAGAGAGGACAATTTATAGGGCGGTTTGAGCGAGACAAACTTGGCATGATGAGCGTGAATGAAAGCATTGAGGCGTGTTGATGAGGTGTAAGACATTTGTCAGGAACGTAGCAAGTGGAAGGCTGTAATGATAACGTACAAACTCATACATCGCACTAAAGAAACCCTGTGTCGCGGGTGCCGTGGACACACACATAGACAACCACAAATTATACCCAAACTCACGAGAGAAATAAATGCAGGTCATACAAATATGTCTTTTGGCCCGTGAATCGAGGCAGTTACCATATTAAAAAGCTTTGAAGTGCATGTTTTTGTTATAATACCAAGTGACAGGACGAATTAGTTATGCATCTGGTGTCAAACGACACGCCTGTCCATTTTGATTTTTAATGTGACATGAAGAACGTTTCATTCGTTTATGTTTTGACTCATAAAATGGATTATAAATGTAAAAGTATAGTACAGGCATAATATATGAGAAACAACTATAAAGCGAAGGCGTTGAAAACACTCCGCGGAATGATCTTTGTAAAGGACGAAAAAATGTATCGTATTTCAAAACAAAAGTTGCGGGACACAGCTGCGGTCTCGGCACAACCGTGTACCAAACTTTATGCAGAGAAATATTTAAAGAATAGCCTTGCAGAGTATAGTTAGTATTTTCCTTCCTTAAAACCTGCATAATAACAAAAATAACGATACCACTGGAAATCTCTACGCTTCTCCCAAAAAAGGTATTCGTTTGTTGGTTTTGAAATGATAAGAAAGTTCAATTTGAAACTGCAGACGACTTTGCTGTCCAGCATCTAGAGCTTAAAAGACAATCTAGTAAATATATCTTTAATTCTACAATTGTTTCTTTTAACGATATAAAAGGTTGGTAAACAAATATGAATAAAAGTATTATTTAATATAATATTAGACAACATAACATACATTGCTCTGCTCTTAAAGTAAGTAACTGAAGCAATTATGTTGTGAAAATTAAAAACAACGACGATACCACAGACACCCAGACCCGAGACAGTGTAAAAAAGTTCCTTTTTCTACACTGCCGGATGGCTGGGGATCTAACCCGGGACCTAAAGCCATCTTTGAGGTCCTGTTAAAAACCATAAAACCCGGTGTGCATGATATTCGGCCATGGAGGTCGCCAAAGGTCATACATCTCTTACCTGGCTGTCTTGAGTATTCTTAGATCTCTTAAGCTTTTCTCTTGAACCAGACAGCAACTTGTAAACCTTTATATGAACCGTAACTTAGGCCATATGTTGCCCTTTTTTACCGGGTTCTTTATGCAGATATCCCTATGCGACTTTGTGTATGGATTGTCCACAACTTTTGCCTTCCGAATTCTTTTTACAAACAGATTTGAAAGGTCAAATGTTATTTAGGGATGAAGGGTAAATGTTTCGGTTATATATTTTGAAAAATATATGTTAAATTTGACCGATTTAATTATGCGCGTAGGTTGTTCAGTTTTTTTATTTCAGATCACGTAGGGTTTTATGGAGAGGTTATGTTTTAAGTATTATGTTGTCTTTATTTTTTTATCTGATTTTTTAGCTGATCGATCGAAGGCTCTAGAAAATCGAAACTAAAACCCGTAAAACTTTTATTCAGTAAGTATTGTTAAATAGTATATAATTAAGTGTTGATGCGTCCAAATAACGCTTCTTCCCTTTATAATTTCTTTCTTCCCTTGGCTTGTCTAAGAAATGGGCTAATTTGGGTGATATTATGTCGGTTATGTGTACGTGGCTTGTATGAGTGCGTGCCCGCCGCGCGTCGTGCACACATTCGTAATGCACTCGCATACTTATGCAATAACAGGTACGATTGTTCTGATATTGTTAACAGGTTATCTATCATACAAAGTCCCAAACAAAATCCAAATGCGTTCATCACGGACTCATCACCTGTTTGCTACTCACAAACGTTGTACCAATGCTGGCAAACTATCACCATTGTATACGCTAAAAAAATCGTTTAATAATGCATTTAATGACATTGATTATGAATAAATTAAAAAATCAGTTAACAAATAAAATTCCTTAACCAGTTTGCACTTACTTATAAGCACTTTTAATTCAAAGATCAAATTCTGCTTATTTTGAAAGAAACACGATATACATATATAGTATATATACGACAATTCGTTTTGCTTTGTGTGTATGTGTGTGTGTGTGTGTGTGTGTGTGTGTGTGTGTGCGTGCGTGCGGGCGTTCGTGCGTGCGTGCGTGCGTGCGTAGTTGCGTGCGTGCGTGCTTGCGTGAGTGCGTGTGTGCGTGCGTGCGTGCGTGCGTGCGTGCGTGCGTCCGTGCGTACGTGCGTGCGTGCGTGCGTGCGTGAGTGCGTGCGCGCGCGCGCGTTTGTGTGTGTGTGTAAGTAAGTATAATGTCGTAAATGCTCTCATCGATCAATGTGTCTTTTAGAGGGGCACCTGTTTATGCATCCTCCATAATTATATAGTATATGTGCTTCTGATTTAGTGTTGGCATTATTCGTGAGTAGTGACACCAATACATTAGGAGCGCAGTAGTATTTACTAAAATCGGAAAATTGTTTAAGTAATGGTTAACGGTTAGCTGTGGTTAACGTTGTTGGTTACTTATTAAGTCAATATTTGTTAGTTATAGCTATGTACAATTTGTAATGTGTACTGTAACTGTTTATTGACCCCAATAAATAAAAAAAAACACTGGCGTCTCAACGCGTCTTTCATTACAAAACGACAGTGTGTATTGCCGCGTTGTTACGCTGTACGGAGTTACTATACTTCTTTATTTAACTACGTATATCCTGAATACGTACGTAGCATTAATAAGCCTATTTACTTTGAACGAAACGCATGACAATTTTCTCCGTCAATTTAACCCGGCCCGTAGCTGCCTCCTAAACCTATACAAAATACGAGTACCACATACTGAGCACCTGCCTTTTTTACTTCCAACGAAAAATATGTATACACCGCCCCATTTACATATGCCTTATGTAATGTTATGCAAGCCAGAGTTACAAAAATTAACACAGGTGCAGGTGAGAAAGATAAATGGTTGACAGCCGCGTGTCGGTCAGTGTTAATGAATTCAAATTGAAATTAATTTCAAAGTGACTTTGCGAAATTAACATTTTCTGGATTTTATTTCTTTATTTTGTGAAATTGCTGATTTGCTCGCTGTCCTTTATTAATTCTCTTGTTGTTTGATGACCTACAGAAGCCTGGTGGGAAAATGGTTATTTCTCAGTTTAGATAGAAATTAGATAAGACTTTCTAAGATACTATTACTTGGGAATGTTGCTTAGAATTGTATTATCTCTTACTAACGGTGAAGGACTTACAAACATCTTGATAAAACCTGCACGTCGAAGAAGGCTTTCAAAACTTGGAAAAGGTGTAAAGTCTCCAATAAGTAAATCCTCTCCTTATACGTGCGTAGCAGTGGGATGTATAATAGGTTGGTTGTTGACGATGAAGAGGTAGAAATTTATGTTTAGATAATATTTTGATTGAAAAGATAATTCAATTTTGCTTATTTTCTCAGGTCTGGGTCTTTGTGGTACCAGGTACCGGTTGTTCCCGATTTCTATAGCACAAGTGCTTTCGCTACTTACTTTGGGTTCAGAGCGTGGTATATGATGTTGTCTAATACACTGCATAAATGCTACAAGATAATTGTCGTTATAATTATCTTTTTTTTTCTATAAATCCAAGTGCAAGGACGGACAAGTCGTGTCTGGTGTTCAGAGACACGTCTATCCATGACATTTGCAGTACTACTCAGAGCTTTAAATCGCAAAGATCTGAGGGGCAATGTCACTGCGCCCATCACCCTGAGACATAAGTTGACAAGTCCCATGTGCCTGTAATTTCATCAGCACCCTCTACTGCTAAAGTTCTCGTATTGCAGCATTTTCTGTTGCCTTCTACATCGGCTTAATTGTGTATTTCATATATCTCCTACCGACCCACATTCTTTGCCACTGACACATTTTAACTGTTGTTACAAATTTTAGTTTATCCAATTCCAATCATCGAATCGAGTGCTTGTTTTCGCGTTTGCCACACGTTGGATATGAAACTTTTTTCGGATCTAAAGTTTATATAGGTATTAATTTATTCAAATTAATCAACGTTTTAGGCTTCTTACAAGTCCTATCATCTCATTCAGCCGTTACAGATCAGAGCTGTAAAGAACGTTGGATTGATGAACGAAAATTGGATTGTTTACTTCATTTGTTTGTTTCAAATATACAAGATTTAGATTAGTTTCATTTCTAATTATCATTTTTATATGACATCTAATCCAAGGCATGGTAACTTAATAGGTTGACCCTCAAGCAGAGCGTCGTAGGTTGGAATCCGATCTTGCACCTCTTTTTCGGAATTTATGTGCATAATTTAATTTAATTTGAAATTTGCCATGAGCTTTTCGGTCAAGGAAAACGTCGTGAGGAAACCTGCACATATTGCTGCACCCGTTGCAGTAATTGTAGGAGGAGACCTGTGCCCAACAGCGGGACTATAGATAGACTAAGTATTATAACATGATATCAAAAGCGTTTTACGATTTCTTCCACATTCCAACCTTCATATATGAAGTCCCTACAGGGACTTATATTACCTTGTCATAACTCAAAGAAGATCCACACAATACAGATATTTCGTAAGCTGTTGAGATTACCCATTACATTAGTTTAAAACGATCCAACCCTCGTTTTGAATATAACTGGAAAGATCTCAGGAGTACTCTCTGGAGATACATTCCATGCTTCACTGGGCTAAAGGCATTGCGTACAAACCTTAAAATAACGGACTTTACAAGCTATAGGATTAAAGTCTACATTGCGTTGGACGTGGACATGCAAGATTAATTCGTAGTAGCCAGGTTTGTATTGACCCGACGTCTTAAATTTTTAAGGTATGGTATGATGGTTTACTTGAGATTGAACGTAAGATGAACTACCTGGCTACGAAATTGGAACTGATGTCCTACTTAGCTCATATGACAAAAAGATGTAGTGCGTCAATTGATTAAATAGATTTTATGTTTTCGTGGTTATTCACTAAACGATTATCACTAATAACCGGTTTCTAACCACGATCAGACTTCTTTTTATTTTTCCGATATTTCGGAACGGTTACACGCTCCATTCATTCCTTTCCGACTATTGGTTCCACTCTTGGATCCAATAGTGGATCCAGTAGAAATATCAAATACTGATATTCCATCCACCGATATGCAATAGTCTACAAATTCCCGGCACTCTCCCTAGGTGACGCTTAAGAGCTTTCATCCTCAATTCAGAAGGCTGTTTAGTAATTACGTGATAATATCCACAAAATTCAGACCGCACTTTAAAGTAAACCCACCTACTTTCGGTCGGTTGACCGGTAGCTGAAACCAATTCGAATTACGTTCTGTATTGACAGAATTTGTAAATGTTAGGCTTTTAAGTTTCAGCTCTGTTTACTTATGGTGAAGATTCACTTTTCCGTTACCGTTATAGGCTATAGATATCCGATATCGGGCATAGGTTTTTCGCAAACGACTGACGGCTTCCCACAAACTTGATAAGCTTGCTCGACCTATCCGAAGCCGTTTGTATTTTAGATCCTAACGATCGCAGGTTAAGAATTTAGAAGACTTACTATCCTAAAGTCTTCGTAATTAATTTTTAAACAATACAAAACAGTAGCGTATCTTTGTGTATTTAAACTTCAGCTTTCCGCAATGCTGTCAGCCAAGTGTGGTAATTATGGTAAATCCTCTTTGAGGTTCCGCTTGATTACGGGTCATTTTTACCAAACGTGATTCATCAGAAAATGTTAATAGAACTGGTATTTTGCCTTATAAACTTTTACCTACAATAAACGTCGAACGTTTTACTTTACGATTGATTGTGAAATATAGCGGTAATGCTTCAATTTCCATGATAGCTTCATAAAAACAAGATAGATTTGCCGTAATATGCGGACATTTAAGCGAATTACCTGATAGGCATTCTAGATAATGTCAACGTTGATGTTTCGTGGTGATAAACATAATTGAATCATTTGAATATGAATAGCGTAGGGTAGGTACGGTTATATTAGATCAATTTCTTGAAGGATATTGAATCGCTCAATAGAAGTAATTTAAATGGTGCACTACATTAGACTAGGTTTCTGTAATGTAAAGGAATATAGTACTGAGAGTACGAGGCTTCCGTACAACCTATAGCCTTTTCTGGCATGCAAATTTTTTTACCGGTAAAATAAGAAATAAGCATATAAGCTCATGTTTTGAAATACTATTTTGTACCTCTATTTCCCAAACCTTTCTACCCGAAGTTCACGTTGACTGATCTTCAATATAAGTTTATGTGTTTGAATATATTTTTATCCACGATAATGTAGGGTCTGAAGATCATCAAGCCCCTGGAGGCTGGCCCTTGAATAAATTTATTATGGGCCGCGAATCAAAGCCGAAAATTCATTTCAGTTTCATAAAGCCTAGGTCAATAAAAAATAACTAAAGTAGACGAGCGTCTATGAAGGGACTGATGCAAATGAAGAATTTGTTTCTTGCTTCGCATTCGTCGTCGTGCACATATCTTCTGTTATCTAGTGTGATCGAGACCAATGACCATTCACTCTTGAGATCTTGTGGCATATTCTTATTGCTTCTTCTCTTAAGGTGAGGTATTTCAATGCGAGCTTAGATTTTCAGGAGGTGAGGCGTGAGGGTCGCCCCTTGTATCCCGCAAACCGCAAGCTTAAAAGAATATGAATATAATAATAACAGGCGGAGATAAATTGACACAAGATCCAACGTCGCCAAGCGCCCGATGGCGTCTGACGGGACAGCGGGCGCCGCGGCGTGTCGTTAAGCCGCTGGGCAATTTGCAAATTTTGGGGTAACCATAATTTAGCAGGTTCTTTGTAGTACTTAAAGATATCTCCATATAAAAATTAGGTGCAAAGTTAGATATTTTATTCTTAAGTAATTCATTTTAGACTTTAAGTTTAGTCTGTTTTCACGATTTTATTTGATCCAGTAAAGGACATCATATCGCCCTTGTCCTCGCACATGCTTTAGACAATATCTTGAAGTGTATCGTATATGTTTTGTAAGACCGTTATTTAATAGCAAATACCTAATCATTTGATCTTGCAAAATAGTTTGTACTGCTTCTCCTCAGGTGACACGCTTTCAAATATCGATGATTCTTCAAATTTATACATTAATCCTATCATACGCGCTTGTTTAATCAAGGGAAGCTTTTAAAGCACATCCACGAACCTTAATATATAGTTGAGATTACAATAACTTTACGAGCTCTATTCTGTGGTTTAGAACAATTGCTTTAACCATTTTGTGCTAAAGTAGGCATTTTGATCCTTTGCCATTTCAGCGAGGATATAAAGAACAAAGTTAGATTAAGTGATATAATGGCGTCACTTATGCTACTACGAATGAACTTACTTAGAAATATAAGTACGCGTCGAGTTACATGAGAGTTGCTAATTTTATTACTGAAGTTTCTTCAAACTTGTTTCAAGGGGGTTGCTCTCTGGTATGTTTAAATGTGGAAACGTGACTAATTGTGATGTAATTACTTGACAATAGTATATTTTCTTTAGTGAAAATAAAACCGAATGGTAACAAAAATAAAATAATAATTTGAAAATAATTGGCACGCTTCACACGATTCTAAATTGCTCTGTAACATCACGTAGCTTGCAGAAGAGTCCACCTGGGCACCCTCAGGCACTCTATTTAATTTATTATACAGGTCAAGAGCCTTCAGCTCGCCCTTTTGTCCGACGCCGCAGTCAAGGCCGTCAGCGACCAACTGCTAAACGTCCTTCAGAAAAAAACAAAAAGCGCTCTTTGAACCTCGCGTTAGTGATCGTGACGTGACGTCAAGAGCCTTAATTAGCAACCTGCACGCACAACTGCGCGATTTAGAGTCGCTCGTACATAGGTGTCAAAAACAAAGTCCCTTAATATGTATGGAGTACGCAACTTTATTTCCGGATATGAGTTCTTTTTTATTTTGCCGATAATTCGGGATATTCGATCACGCGTTGACTGGCGGGTCAACCCGAGACCACGGAGCGTGTAAGTGTGCGTGAAGATCTGACGAAGGCGCTGCATGTGCTTTGCACAATGCATACGTGCAATTAAATGCGTCTCTGTAATGAAGTTTCATAATGCGCGCGACGCACTACGTAACGCACGTGTGCAGCTCGCGAACCTTTTGCAAACAGGCGCATTCGCCAGATTTGTATGCACCTTAACAAATGTATAATAAGACAGATATGGTAACTACACACAAACTTAGTAGCGCGGTTTGTATGTGTGCGCCCGCCACGTGCTAGCACACATCCGCATAATTTCGCGATGCCCTTGTGTTGACAACGCTGCTCGTCACACGCGTCTTTCATTATTATACGAATGTGTGCGTGTCCGTGCACGGAGCGCACTGTGCGTTTACATATTATAAGTCGCGCTGCTGTTACCATACTAATCTCTATATAGTGTTTATATATAATGTATTATATATAGTGTGTTTGAGTGTGTGTCGTGAATAGCGACCACGTAGAGCTGCCATGGCTGGGTCGGGCTGAAAATCAGGGTTGAAAACATTGCAAACTTTAAACTTCTTATTGCAAATGTCAACATTTTCCTATTCTTTCTATTTTGGTTTAGTTTTTTTTTATAATTATAATTATCATTGTTAATTATTTCTCTAAATTGTATAATTTTTTTTCTCGTTTCCGTAAATTATTTTTTTTTTAGTTATGTGTGTGAAAAGTGTCCCGAAATATCGGGAAAATAAAAAGAACTCACACTGTAGTACGAAACCTGTAATCAGTGATAATAATTTAACTATATTGCTCTTGCTCAAGCTCAGTCAGTTTAGAATACAATTTAACGCTAATTTAGCAGAATACAGTCATTATACGGATCTTAAGTGAGATTACGTGTATTGTATTTGACTATTGTATTAAATTAATTTACAATTGCTGTCTTGAGCTAATTGTGGTTCTGAATTCCCGCAAAATATCAAAAGCCACTGTGTCAATTGTGATTTAAAAATAGTTTCTTGTTGCAATTTAATTTTATGTAATAGTTAGTTATTAAAAGTAGTTAAGGAGAATGTGTAAGACAGACATTATTGTAGACGAAATCCGACTGCACCACAACATCGTTAGACTTTAAAAGCTTGTGTAATACTCGTAGTTATTAACAAAAGTGTAAATTATACACAGCGCTTTATTAAGTGGAACACATGTAGAATCATCAAAAGAATGCAGTGTTTTTTCAAAAGTCTGGTCGGTTATTTTAGTTTATAATGTTCAGGTCGAATTTCAAAATAAAAAAATATTCGACTGTGATGTTTCTATTCGTTTGTTTTAGTGTCCCACAAAGTAATACAAGTTTGTCGAGGTTTAAAAGATCCGTTTTTTCAACATAAATGTTGAATTAAAAATTTCGGTGAATTCATAAAAAAATATAATGTATTTTATTAGTCACTTATGTCTTAGAGCATATAAGATTTGTACAAATAGATCATTTTGCCTCTGTGGCCGATCGGTCACTACCACGCAGATGTCCTGGGTTCGATACCCAGGCCTGGAGAAATATGTGTATGGCCTACATTTATTTCTCTCAAGAGTTTGAATGTAATTTGTGGTTGTGTGTGTCCATGGCACCCGCGACACAGGGTTTCCCTAGCGCACTAGGAGCTATGATTGTATTACGTTAAAAAATATATATGTTATATGGCAATGTCTATGCTTCAAATGGTAAGTATTGAGATGGTAATGGTAGGTATTGGAAATATTTAAAAAAAATATGTCTAATCGTTTTTGTAGGTCAGTAAAAAATATCCGCTATTTTTTTATAACTACATTACGAATCCATTGTTATATTATTACAATACCTAATAAGGTTGGCCAAAAGGCCATCTCCCAAGCTGTTATACCCTATTTACAGTTGACACGTCATAGTCATAGAGATTTTTTATTCCGTCTCTATCTTAGAGGATGGAAAAAAATAAAGGAATAGTCTGATTTGGTGTTTTGTTTGATACGTTTCATATATTAATTATATTAATTACTATACAAGGACAGCTGACAAACCACGACAATACACGTTTCGTCGAACGCAGTAACGTTTATTCTTCTAATTGTCCACCATCTCAAACTATAGTACCGGCACGCTATGATGGCCGTTTCGACGTTTGTCCGCTCATCAAGTTTCGTATTAATTCATAACTACGTTGATGGGGCTAATTGCTTTACATACATTGTTGTCAATAGAGACGTGCATTAAAATTTATGAGTGTATAATTTTACGACACAACTCGGCGTTTGTTTTTCGAAATTAGACATTTAAAAAGAAATGACATTACAATCGTCACTTATAGGATCGCTTTCCAGCACAACTTCTACCTCCGGCGAATTCGCATCAAAGCGCAATGCAAAACAAAGCAGTTTCCTTTCCAGTTTTTAAGAGGTAGCTTTTTAATCAGCTACCTCTTGAAAAACCTACTAGTTATAAATCTAAAAATTTATAGATGCGACACGCATTTGATTATAGTTTTTTCGATAATGAATTGAGATTTGCCCTCACTATTGTAATCTGTCAGAACGGCCATCATAGCGTGCCGGTGCTATAGTTCGTGAACCTTCCAAAACACCTGCTGCACACAACTTTTTCAGCAACAAAGCGGTGCATCGTTGAAACATGCTATTGGAAGATGTTGTTTCTGTTGTCTCTGTTAATGCCTTCAAAAACAAGCTCGACAAATGGCTACGAAAGAGTGAATTAGTGCTAAAAAAGTGAACTAAAACAAACGATATTATATATTTCAACACTGTGTGACGTAGACTGCTCGTCTATAATCAGATAAATAAATAAATAAATAATCGTAAATTAAATATTTCAGTACTTTCGATTGGAATTACAAAATAAAAATCAATTTAATGTATCCTTTTTTACATAAATATACCGCTAAATTAAAAATTAAATTAACAAAATGCATGGCATGTTTCAATTTAAATTGTTTCATAAGTCGAGGTTAAAATATATTAATATAATTGTTACTTTATGTTTAATTCTTATTTATTAAAAAATAAATGTTACTATTTTATATTCTCGCTTTTTCTGTTGCGCTCAATCTGCTGTGTTAATATTACAATTCTATAATAACGACCTTTTCATCAAAGTATAGAAAATGAAAAGACCTTCGGGCTAAGACCATTTGCAGGCACAAATTGGGGACATCAAGGGCGGTGTAAACCCTTGAAGGTAACAGGGTCGAGGTTCGGCGGGCGCCAAAATAAATTGTTCTACTCGTGTTATATTGTGGTGTGGGAACACGGAATTGTTCTTGGTTAACAATGTGATTATGTCGTTGCTTTGTTTCTCTTTCATCCCCAATTTGTTTTTATGGAAATCTGTCGTTTTGGTATTCAGTACTAATAGGCGTCTGTTGTTTTAGGCATCTGCTCTTATGGGCCGTGAGCTTTTGCGCTACCCGTTATTGTAAGTAAATATTCGACAATACAAAAATAGTTCGCTGTATTGGGTTTATTGCAGGGTATGATAATTCGATACCTCCAATGAGCACTACGCCAATTTAATTTTTGGACTTGTTCTGCTTTTATTTGTTTTTTGTTCACAAAATTCATTTTTTGTTTTTTTTTCGAATTTTGTTTTTTATTTAATTTTTTTTTCACAAAATTCGGGGACCTCAATTTTAGTAAATAAATGTGGCTGTTTACAAAAATAAAAGAAAATTACCAAAAAATAAAGTTGGCGTAGTGTTCCATGGAAGTAACGAATTATCATAGACAGATATACTTTTAGTAGCAGTAGCTCCTTGTTCGTCCAGGTAGTAGCACTGTTACGTTACCTGTTTCAGCCGCCAAGCAGCAGGTAATGTGAGCATTACTGCGTTCCAGTTTTGTAGGGTAAGGGTGCTGGTGAAATTAGCCATATGAGACTCGTCAACTTACATATCAGGGTGGCGGGAGTCAGTGACAATGCCCCTCAAATCTTTGCGATTTAAAACTCTAAGTGGCACTGCTACTGTTAGGGGCAGACGTGGCGCTTACCACCAGGCTCACGACTTGCTCGTATAGTCACTTGGTATCATAAAAAATTCTAAGTTAAAATAGAAAATGAAGATATTTTTAACAACGGCTGATTAGAATACAATGAAAGTTTTTGTATTTCATGTGGTATGTGTTTCAAAGAAGTAAAATTTTTTTCGTCAAAACGTCATTTTTTAAGCAACTGCTCGTTCATAAAGCTGACCTCCCTGAGAAGAACGTGCAAGAAACTCTAGGGATTGCTCTTTTCAAATAGACTTGCTTTAGAATACACTTTGAATCATATTATTTGTATAGAATCTAGACTTTTCATACATCTTTATGTAACACGTAGTCTACAATTTTGTAATAAGTTTAAAACATAAATAAAGTGCGTAATATCAAATACATATTTTAACTATTCTTTTTAGCTTTTTAGCACGTTTATCTACGAATTTAGAATTACCTGCTTGTGCCTTTCTTGCTTCCCATTGAGTATACAACCAGAAATAGAGACGAAATGTCATTTAATTTGTTTGAAAACTATTCTGCCATATCATTACTGTGACAACTGCGCTCCGATTGGCTAGCCCGAGTTCGAAACAATTGACGGGTGTCGTCAATGGGTGTCGTCAACTGTTTCACTTCAAATCGACCAGTTAACTTGAGCTTTGCTATATTGGACGAAAATTGCAAAATTACATATTTAATTACCGATGAAATTTGATTCCGTTTGTTTTGTAATTAGATACACACACAGCATGGCATTGTTAGAGATATTATCTTTTTTACAATAAATACTGAATATTTTTTGGAATATACGGAGACGTACGCACAGGTCAATAGTTGGCCTGTCTATATTTCAGTGCAAACGGGAGTTGATATTTATAAGAGCTGTATCGCTAATGTGTTACCAAGAATATATGGCCCTTATTTCGTCTCTATTTCTGGTTATATACTCGATGTTTCTTCCGAAGGCAGAAGAGTAGTCTGAACAAAAATTTTAATTCACGTACTTTGCAAAATAGCCTTATCAGTATTATTGCTTCTCGGCGAATTGCAGGAACGATCTTAACATATGATCTGTTTTTGAACTATCATGTTGATCTTCATCTTTTGAAAAACAATCTTAACATATGATCTGTTTTTGAACTATCATATTGATCTTCATCTTTTTTTTTTGAAAAACAATCGAATGATAGCTTGCTTAATGGAGTATTAAAATTATTCAACGTCGCAATAAGCCGATTGAAAATTGAGATTACGCTAGGTTGCGTAAGAGTGAAACAATTTGTCAAAAATAATAAATGACTATCATCACAGAGTTCACCTGAAAATGAATAATGATCCGTCTACGTTTTATTGACAAATAAGCTTGTCATTTTTTGTTAAAAGAGATGTTGCCGTTGAAACGTACAAAGCGTGCAATTGTCGAGGCGCGAAGATTAAAAAGATATGTCAGTTAATGACAAGGGTGTATTATCTACCTATCATAGCATTATTCAATTACCTATTTGCGACATTCTACGTTACATTGGTGTCACGGTTAATTTTCCAATGATATAAAATCGCAAATTGAATCTTATTGACCGAAAAAATTGTAAAATTTTTTAATATTATATTTAAATCTAAAAAATATAATTGGTCTATTGTAAATGTGAAATTTTTATATAAAAGATATATTTTATTATATTAGTTGATCTACGGATAAATTATAAATGAACTGCTTTCAAGGACACACTATCATTATGTATAAATATACTAAATTAATATTTGGTGTTCAAAAATAATATTTGATCTTCTCTTTATATTATTGGTCTTTTCTTACGATTGATTACATTTATAACCAGTGTATCTTTTGACATTGATCTCCTAATAAATCTTGGTTGCGCCCTCCACTGAGTAGATTAGGTTAGGTTAGTATATGAAAAAGCAGTTACGAGCGGAGTGAGCGAAGCGAACGTGTCGTGACAGCGGCCGGCGAGCGCCAGAAGAATTTGCTTGGTTTCCGAACATGTTTTCAGGTCAAATTATATTACAATTAATACAATAATAGTATACAAGAATAATCAACATTTACTTAGTTTTGAAAATAAGTATCTAAATTTTATTTTTAATACTCACTTGTTTTAGTTTTGATGTCCAATATAAAACTATCAAAGTTGATTTATACAAACCAAACATTTTTGTCCAGCTCAGATCAGATTAAAATATCCATCGATTTAATTTATTTTATGTCTCAGGGGAAAAGTATCAATCATTAAAAAAGATGACCGTTTAAATATTTTTGCCTGCTGCTTATTTAAAAGGCCCATTTAAATACATGCCATTTCTAATTATTGGGATTTGAATTTAATTACGGCACTACACATGGCTATTTGTAATCGCCATTGGATATTTGTTATACTTTGAAAAATGTTAGACGTACCCTGGAAATACGACGGTTTCCACATGGAGCCAAATAAGGAGTCAAAATATTGAATATGACCATAGTGTGGGCGGTTTACTTGCGTATTTGCCTATTTGACTCCTATGAGATGTTGTGCGTTGAGAAACCGATTGCCACAAAGTAACGTGTATATGGTGTTTGCTGTATTTCTCGAATAGTCAATCAAGGCAAATACTTTATCGCACATGCTATCTAGACATGGTGATTGTTTGACAAATATATTAAATACGCAAATATAAATATCCTTGTAAAGTGCTATGGTCAATTATTTGTCATGGCAGTTAACAGCAAGGATTATTAATTAACACAGTCTTTAGATGCTGAGTCATGGACATGGAAGAAAAAAACAATGGAATTGCCTTAACCCTCGATTACTATGAGAACCGATGTCGCCAAAACTCACTCAATCTTAATTTGAAACACTACACAATCTTTGATATTGGTTGGTGGTAGTTTCAAATTTAAAAATAAATAACAAATTCTGGATTGTTAAAATAATTTAAACTTTACCCTGTTGGCATATGGCTAAGTTCAATACCTATTATTGCAAATTACGACGTTTTGATATTATATTGAAATTTCAATCAATGTTGGAATTTCAATCCTACTGCCATCTAGTGATTAATTGCTGATCGACGACGAATTGGAGTTATTAATTTAGTTCTCCAAAAAAGAAGCGACCAAATTGCAGGGGTATAAGCTTTACTTTCGTTTCTTGTAATAAAAAAAATATTTCGTTAAATTGAAAATTGAAATTTTGTTAAAATAAGACTCGCCTATGATATGAAATATCACCACGGATAATATTTTTGGTGCCGCTATAATTTTTGCACTC
>NW_020653561.1:2922179-2953689 GCF_003589595.1 Hyposmocoma kahamanoa | reverse complement strand
TTTTTTGTTTTGGTATTTAAGAGATCTACCAAAAAAAATGTGTTACAACCTACTTAATAAATAATTCTTTGACTTAGACTTTGACTTTGCCAATGTAACGGTCTCTAGTCTGAACTCTTTCCTTAGAGATCTAGACCTGTGTCCAGGCACTGTGCTGGCAGTGGAACGTATAATGAGTTCGGCTCTGTCCACTACTGATTGTTCTTTAATAAAAATTTCTCTGCCATTTAATACGAATTTAAGCTGAAGAAAAGTCCCTTCTAAAAATAATTTGTGATAAGTGGGTCCTCGGATCATTGTCAGGCAAGAGGCTTGCGATAAAACACTTCGCATTATTATTTCAACTTCGAATTATTTTAAGATAGAACAATTTGTGGCGCGAATTTGGCCTTACTTTAAGGTGCTTCAGGCAATTTTTTGTATAACGAGTTCTTCGGTTTTAGCGATTGTTACGTTCAGAATGAAACTATTTGGAAAATATCGTAGTGGTTTGCATTAATATTAGACATAGCTGGTAAAGTCTCCTCGTTTGTCGTGACTGGCAGAAACCGATTATGGAAGAGAGCTATCATCACGCTAAGGAACTTAATTTTTGAGTTTTTACCCAAAGCACGAGATTTTAGCCCATTTTTGCCCAAAATTGTGCACAGAAACGGCGAGTACGGAATTTGTTATAATTCCACACTTATTACAAATGTCGATGTAGTTTGATGTTTTAGACGAAAAATAACCAACTCTACAATACCCATATTGCAATCCTGTGGATTCTAACTACTATGTAAGTAGTAAGATTCAGCGAATTGATTAAATAGAAAGGCAAATCGAATTGTCTAGATCAGAACGCAATAAACTTTTGTAATAATATCATTCAATTGGAACAAAACTCGATTTACAACACATATTATTTTGTTGTAAATAGTTTTTCCCTTGATTTTGGGCGTTAAAACCCGGGCATCTGCCCATCACTGGAAGGAACTGCCCTATACGTTGTACATGTAATTGAATTCCCAACTTTTTATATGTTTAATTGTCGAAGAATCTCTGTTGCTTCTTTGCTTAAATTACCTTTCCAAATACAATGTAAATCTGTAAGCAAAATGCCTTACTATGTCTCTGATCTTGTTACAGTAATACATCTAATGGCTTTGTTTGTTATATACCTTTTAGCCTCAATTAATGGGCCAGAATTTTATTTACTTACTTTTAGCTAATAACACAATGTAGTTGGGTTAATTAGGTTTGTCAAATAAAACTGCTGAAGCCGTCAAAAAGTGACATTGTCTACGTATACAAGCGATATGCTGTCATAGTTTAACGAAAACTTAAACCATTTATTCGTCATTTGATAGAGCCCATTCTACGGTCAGCTCCAGCCAATGAAAACGATTTCCAATTTCCTATACAAACAAATCAAATTCAAAATTAGAGTCAGTTTATTTTTGTGTGGAGATTATATACATTTGCGGAAAGTTGAAAGTTTCTTTTTTGAGGTGGCTGTTTGTATATCAATGTACAAAGATATTTACTTCTTCTTTTTCAGCTTTTAGCCACTTTAGTCTTGGGCCAATAGACGTTTGCATATGCTTCAACCCATATCTCCTCTAAGGAGAAGATTTAGGCCTACTATTTACACTTTTTTTATGATATCAAGTCATGCACCTGGTGGTTTTAAAATGCAAAGCTTGAGGGGGTTGCCATTGCACCCATTACCCTGAGACATAAAGTTGCCAAGTCCTACATGCCTGTAGTTTCATCAGCACCCTTACCCTTTAAAACCGGGAATCAGCCGTTTTTCCACAGGGTTACCATCGGTAATATTCCATACTACCTACAGATATATAACCTTATACAGCTAGATTACTCCTAAAGTTTCAATCACGTCATATATCACTCCTGCAGAGCTCATTATCTTTTACAAGACAGTTATTCGTAAATTAGTATTCCCTAATTTCAGTACCTTCGTCATCCGTGTCAGGATTTATGAACCTTGTGTCAACGTTGTGGTTCACTGTCAAGTCCCGTCACCGGTCAAGTAGACTCACTGAAGGATTACACTTTCACACCGCAGCGCAGATGTTTCACGAATTCGTACGCAGTGTTTTGCTTTTACGTTATTATGAGTACCTACACTTATGAAGTGGAATTGTGCGATGTTCTGTATAGTCCATTTTCTCACTATCTTTCATATCTGATATTTTTGTAGTACGATCTCACAGCTTACAAAATATCTCCATTAATCTTTCTCTTTCTCTTACATATAACTTATTAACAGAACGTAATTGCCACGAATCATAATGTAAAAAGGAAGTGTTAAAACGAAAATACGTTACAAAATTTTGCATCATGCTGGCTATGATAGTCAACTATGATGGGTATTTCCCAGACGATGCTATCTGGATGTTTTAAAGTTCAGAGTAAACAAGCATCTTTTAGGCGCTCATGTCTCATATCCATTCACATTTTCATGTTGCATAACGCAAAATTGTGAACACGAATGACTTCTGGAATTATATAGTAAAAATGGATGTTTTTCGTTTGTCCGGTATTACGATAGCATCGGTCCAACAGACAATATATTTCTCGTTTGCACGACGAACTCGCGATTCATATTACATAAACAAATTCTCAAAACATCTATATCATTTTGCATCCAAATGTTGGTTAATTTGGAACCTTTTTTTGGGGGGAGATAGCATGAAAAACGTCCCATTAGACTTATTGATCGTAATACCACTATGCGAAACATTTGTAAAAGTCTGCTCGAAAAAGTGCACGGGGAACGACTCTTGGCATTGAAGGACTGGAAAAAAAGAAAAAAGAATGCACAGACACAGTACAGTACTTGATCTGGGATCAGGATCTGATTGAGTAGATCCCAGTGCTAACTTGCTGGCACAGGCTATAGTGCCCTTCCCGTATAACCAAGTGGTTGATAGGGAGGGATGTACACTGTAAATGACTAAGCTGTATCGATGCTATATTTCTATGTGCAGGGCAAATTTACTCCATCCAAAACGTGTCTCAGGCACAACCGCGTCTAATGAGTGGTAGCTTCACCTATTTTGGGTACACGAATTTTGTTTGAAAAAACAAATATACGCGATTTAAATCCGGAAAAATAGTTTCATTCCTATGTGTAACAATCGCGAAAACCTAAGAACTCGATACACGAATTAGTTAAAATTGTAGTACCTAATAATGCTCTGATCTTTAGATCGTTCTAAAGAAAATTTAATTGAAATATTAGGCTAACCGTCCTTTTAACAGTAAAATAGACGCGAAAGGTCATAACCGCTCACGCGATGCGTTTCTCCTACCGCAAAATGGCGGCTATTTGGTATCGCAAATTAGAAAAGCATTCAGTTTAAATACAAGTTTTATAAATAAAAATTATTATTCTGCATTGCTTAATAAATACCCTCCGTACTACCAACAAAAACATCTCAAATATAATGCAGTAGTACACCGCAAATTAGGCACTTAAAAAGCACTAATGAAATTTTTGGTGTACTTGGATAAATATGATAATATTCCGTTTGAGTGGTTCTAACGTTTACCATGAAATTACTCCTTAAAGTATAGTTTATAAACATTTATATTCAGGGTTAACTTAAAAAACGCTACTTACAGTATGTTTTCAATAAATAAACACCGAAATCACCAGCCCAAACAATAACACACACGATTGTCGTGACGTATTTTTGAAGTTGTTTATTTTTTTAAATGACAGACCCAGGCATTAAAAACTTTATGGTTTGCTAGAGTAGTTACTGAAATAGCAATTAATATTAGTTCTTTTACCTGTTATAACTTCGATATCCGATAAATCGGTATAAAATAATCACCGGCACCTCTAGGTGTGGTCTGCGTCTACGGCTGCATGTATCGCGTGAGCGGTTAATTGTTAAGTTAGTCTTATTACTGACTTTTTCTCTAAAATTCAAGAGAAAACGTCGTATTTCAGTAAATTTGAATACTGATAAATTATGAATAATGGCTGGAGGCTTTTAAGGGACTAGATAGACATTTGTTGGCCAAGGAGTCGTAACAATTTCATCATTATCAGCAACCCATTCTTATACGTCCCACATTTGGCTACGGCTACGGGTCTCCTCTTAGGGTTTTAGGCCTTAGTCCGCCACACTGGCTCAATGCAGGTTGGGGACTACACACCTTTCCCGAGGGTTGTTCACCTTTCTGTTCCTCTTCCGACCTGCAGGTTTTATCACGATGTTTTCCTTCCCAAAAAGCTCATGGTCATATTTTCCGAAAAACTCGGAGGTGTGAGCGGAGATTCAACTCACGGCTTCTGCTCAAGAGTCGGTAAGAGAAACCATTAGGCTATGACGGCTTTTTACGTCGCAAGTTAAATTAAATATAAGGTCAAATGTCTTTATTTCATAGATAGCGCAAATTATACATTAATTAAATTGATTAAACATTACTACCTATTCATAAAGCAGATTTCCCTGAGAAGAATGGGTAAGAGATTTTAGGGGTTGCACTTAGTAAATACACTTTTGTTTATATTTATCGTTAACAAAGTTTATTTTTATTTTATTTATTTATTTGTTATCCCAACGGAACATATACAATATTAAACACAATATGAATTTTAATATTTATCTTAATATATATATGTATACCAATAACAGCGAAACGCACCATTCTTATATGACATCAGACAGAGAGCAACAAAGAACAAAACCAAAACCAAAATTTTTATCTTTAATATACAAATGATAATTACTGAAACATATTTATGTTTTACTAATTTTCACTTATTTCAAATACAATAGGACAAATTGGACCTGAGAGAGTTAATTAGCGATGGTAGTCTTTCGGTGAAATTACAGGCACATAGGACAGTGCCCATCAGATCTTTGCAATTTAAAGCTCTGAGTGGCACTGCAACTGTTATGGACAGGCGTGTGGCTTACCACCAATCGCGCACGACTTGTAAATAATTAGAATTTCGTAGATACTCTACCAGATCATTAAAGTATATAAAAAGCAGATAACAAACCATTGACCAAAACAAACATTACGAACCGCTGTTTAATATTGTTACTTCTGCAGAGTCTCGTACTTAAATTTCAATTTGTACTCATTAGAGCGGTGGTATCCTATCGTGGAAATGGTTGCTTTTCAATTCAGAGGTCCGAGTGCCTATGGCCGTGTTCATACCTAAGATTTCAATTTCTAAGTTATGAACGTTTGTCAACGTAAACGTACATACATAACTTGCTTTTTTTAATAGAAACATCTCTAGTTAAAACATCATCAGAACTTGTACAAAAAAAATATGGATTCACAACCTTTGGAAAATGTGTGAAGTCACCAATAAACCAGCTGAGGGTTGATGATGACTCATTAACAGACATGATGTGATTGTTATACATTTCATTTTCCCCGCTTGCAACTTTGTGTTGTTGATGATTCTAATTATTTACTTCGCGGTATTTCTCGGCTTGCAATTTCATTAATTCTGAGCGCGTGGGTAAGGGACGGAATATAGACATTCTCCATGAGAGTGAAAAAGACGGATGATTAGAATGTGATATTTTATACGGGGCACAGGAACCCGTGCGGGTCGGGTTACATCCGCCGGAGAAAAGTATTAGGCGTTTTTTCAAAAAGAGAGGACATTAATGTTACGTATATAGCTCTATGTTGAATGGATGAATAAAATAATATAAAAAAAATATCGTCGTCGTATAATATTACTTCTTTTATGCCAAGATTGATGAATGTTTTTATAAAACTCCTAGTTAAAAATGGGTTATATGAAGAGACTGATTCGTGGGTGCAGAAGCCGAAATAGGTATATCCGGATCGTAGCTACTTTCACGGTTTCCATTTACCCGAATGGGAGATAGGCGTGAAGGTATGAATATATTAATCAATTTCTTAGGCAAGTCGAAAAATCGAAGTCATCTTGTTAAACGGTATCTGTACAAACTATAGAGTAACGAGATCAACTCTTTGACGGTCTTTGTGTTTTCCTGTTGGCTGGTTTTACCTACATGTACGGACCGAAATCAACTAAAGGCAGGTGTGTACTATATTATGGGTCTGCTGTGATAGAAGCTTATTATCATTAGAGTAAACTATAATGAAGCCTTATGATACTTCTTCAGAAAGTCGTAGGAACTGCCATCGTAGTATGTCGCCTCGATAAAGCTATAATATGCACATTTAGCTCTCAAATTCGAGTGATAAATTTCAGCATTTTTAATTTTTATCGCAATGGCTAACATGGCGATCACCGTGAGGTCATATTTTCATGTCATCGCGAGCGCCGCGACCAATGACTGTAAAAGATTAACACAGTGCTAAACATGGCTGCAAGGTCACAGCTGAGTTTAAAACATTCTGACAGAAACGAGATGAAAAGCGTTAATAAAAACAAATCAATTGATATTTATATATTATTGGACGAAGGCGAATAGAACATTTTTAATACAGTTCAATACATAAGAGTAATTAGAAATACTTAAAAAATAACTAATATTCCTTTATTTAGTAAAACTGCCTCCGTGGCCGAATGGTTACCATGCCGCGCAGACTGCCACGCAGAGGTCCCAGGTTCGATTCCCGGGCCGGGAGAAAAATTCGTATGGCCTACATTTATTTCTCTCGTGAGTTTGGGTGTAATTTGTGGTTGTCTATGTGTGTGTGTCCATGGCACCCGCGACACAGGGTTTCCCTAGTGGGGGGCTATGTTGAGTGAGTGCTTTGATATTATTATTAATATAATGTAAAATATGTAAAGACAGAAACTACAAAACTCGACATGTTTTGTTTCATCATGTTCACGGCGAGATTTCAACGACAAGGATAGCTATATATGCAATTTCATATCGTTGTCCTTGTTCTACAAATGTATAACGATAGGTCATTACCAAATAAGCAAACCTAGCTTTGTCAAGTGAAATAAATATTGTCACGGGAAGGTTTATTAAGAGGGAGCATGCCAAAAAAGTTTTGACGTTGGCTCCGCCCAAATTTGTGACCCAAATATATGCCTGAAGTACGCGTGACATGCGACAGGAGATGTTGAATTTTGCGCATTAAAAGTACCAAAATTCGTTTTAGCGGAATAACTCTAAAACTAAAGGGATTAAAAAAAAATCCGTAGTGACAGTTCTCGATCATGCATAAATATAATTAATAATCTAATTTTTGTCCTAATAACCTGTAGCATTTCGAGGATGAATCGAAAAAATGTGAAAATTAGAGGTCATTTCGTGATTTTTATCTATCGAGGAAACTTTATTGTTTTATGTTTCTGATGAATGTCTATGCTTGAATATATCGTGTAGTTACTCATACAATATTTTATTTTTAAATTTAAAGTGGATATACCCCTCTAAAATCAAATCGAAGATTAGGAATTTTTCCTCTGCTCCCTCTTAAACATATCGCACTAATATTACAATAGTGTTGTAACTCAAAATATGTGAATTTCAGGATTAAATCATTGCTGAAACCGAAATTTGATTCTCTACACGTTAATAAAATTGTCGACAGAATATTGTAAGAAACAAATAAAAGATGTCTACTTAAATGAGAAAAAACCTAGTTCTGACCAAAACGTACAGTCCTTACTCAAAAATATGAAATTATTTCTTCCCTTTTGTTTTTAAAAGCATTGGGCCATTAGGAAATTGTATAGATGTTAGTAACGAACTTTACATTATACATAAATTTTAATGATCTTTCACGGGAAGTTCGTTTTTCATCTATTCTGAAAAAATACACTTTTAGACTTAATACACTATTGTATTAACAGTCCCATATACTGCCATGTTACGGCCACAGAACTAAAAAGGCTAAACAAATGTACGATTTAAAAACGCTTCTTGCGTTTTTAAATCTGTAACAAATGTTACAGAACGAAATGTGATCTCTACTGTGACCCACTTTGCGCTGTAATGTACCAGAGGGACTATGCTATTATTATGCAATGCAATCAATCATCCCATTGCAACTGCTGGCAATAGTATTCTCCCAAAGCGCCTCTCATGAATATAACATTTGATTCATCAGATATAAAAATAAGCACCCTGTATACATACGCTGTCAATTGCAATTTGTCGATATTGTATGAGAACCACACTCAGTGTACAGATAACTTAAAAATTAAATATGACTAAGGTACACAATTTACAACAATGTCTACTTGTATTTAAATTTTTATTGAATTGATATTCAATTATTTTTTATATGAAATTACTCCACTAGTTTGTCATAATTATTAATACAACGATCGAACACTCAAAAAAAATTCCTTCGATCCGGCCGGATTCGAATCGACGTCTTCTAGCATACCGTGACAGACGCGACACCAACCAAGCCACGGAACGAACCAGCGGATCTCACGAATCCTTCTATATGCTTGTTGTCATGTCTTTGTATTTGGTTTCTCAACGACTTTTTAGCCCTAAGCGCCATCTATGAGAAATCTATGAAAACATTTCGTCGCCCAGTTAGATAAATGCCTTTACAGCTACCAGCCCCGGCTAGAGATATTACGATATTCACTGTATTTAAATTTTTATTGAATTGATATTCAATTTTTTATGTGAAAGTACTCCATTAGTTTCATTGGTATAGCGTCTGTCACGGTATTTATTTATTTATTTATTTATTTATTACCTATTGCTTACAGTCAACCCAAACGCAATAGTAAGACTTAAAGCTAAATGTACAATCAATCTTAAGTCAATTACAAAAGTGAATAAAATATGAAAATTGATAAAATTATTAATACAATATAAATAAATGCTGGAAGACATCGGTTCGAATCCGGCCGCATGCAGTGTTTATTGTAATAATACACTATACACTTGCGTTCTGTGGTTTGTCGCTTCCGGAACAAATGCAAAAAGTAGTGCCGCTTGATACGCCACGCGTTGTTGGCCGGTTCTTGAACCCGAGTCTCTGATCCCGGCCGCCTCCGCCGTATAAAATTCATAGTTTAGCTTTTAAGCCATGGGAGAGTCGAGAATCTTAAAATAGATTCTCAAAATAATAATAAAGCAAGACTCGATAATAATTACTTATTTGCATAACATTTTCAAGTATAATATGTACAGTAAACAATTTATTATAACATTGAATATATACAGAGTATTTTGTTTATATGGGACAGTATGAGGAAATCCGAAACCATAGAAGATACAAGGAAACTGTCCTAGTAACCATTGAGTCTTTTTTTGTGAAAACAATTTTGGTAAAGTAAATTTTTTGGTCAAGTGTGAGTTGTGAATATTATTTATTTTATATGGAAACAAACTTTTTATTGAATTTGACCAACTTCTGCTGTCCCGATTTTTTCTTCCCATGCAATAAAATCATATTCATGAGACTGACTTTATTAGCATTAAATAAATTGTCCGTTTTATTCATTTTGTAAGAAAAATATTTTATGAATTTGACCTACTTCGGCTGTCCCGACTTTTTTCGCCCCATGCAATGAAATTTAATGATTCCTTCATGAAATTGATTCGATAAGCACTAAACAAAATTTTGATAACAAAAAATTGACTTTGCCAAAATTGTTTTCACAAAAAAAGTCTTATAATAGTTCATAAGGCAAATTCCTTGTATCTTCTATGGTTTCGGATTTCCCCATATTGTCCCACTTTAAAACAAAACACTGTATTGTATATATTTTTACGATACAACATGACGTGACGAACAAGAGGCGTGTGTTTGTAAGCGACACGACTGTCTGTGGTAGTTGCAGTGCGAGGTATAAGTTGACAGTCCCATGTGTAATATGCTACATAGCTACACCAATTAACTGATTTCATACTAGAGAATTCCCTGTCCTATGGGTACTAGAGCAACGAAATTTACTTCAGGACACCCAGTACACCCACACCAGACCTAATTTATAAAAGTATATTTCCGATATTGATCCGACCGTTAACGTGCCACTTCTACAATATTAATCTTTGGGCCATCGATGTCGTCTATATAATACGATTATGTGTAATACTTTTATTATGGCATAAGAAGAAATGTAATGTGATTTGTCGGAAAAAAGTGAATGACAATGGTAACGCCACAAGTAATCCATATGAAGGTAGTCGTGGACAGCGAAAGAGGGTAGACAGATAATATAATATGTCTGTTCAGCTGTCATTTTTTATGATACGAAGTGACGGGACGAACAAGTCGTACGCCTGGTGGTAAGCGACACGCCTGTCCATAACAGTTGCCACTTATAGCTTTAAATCACAAAGAACTGGGAACATTTTTTGGCACAAGTTGACATCAATGTGCCTGAAATTTCACCAGTACCCTTAATCCTACAAAACCGGAATGCAGCAATGCTCACGTCACCGCTTGGTGTCAGTCTGACAGCATCTGCCGCTGGCCAGTCAACCTGTGACAATGGAGCGTGTAACCGTTAAGAAATATCAGGAAAACAAGCAGTACTCATACCGTGGTAAGAAACCTGTAATTAGTGATAATCATTCAGTGTATTCTATTACAGAATTGTAAGCATGATTTCACACAAATACTGCATAAGACTAATTCAATCTAAAATTATAATTTGTTCAAACATTGTACGCCATTCACGATAACATCCTGCATGTTTAATACGTAATAATTAGTTTGTCAAAAGCGATGAATATGCTGTTTTCATTCTGAAATATTTGATATTTAGCGCGGAGCCAACTTTATGCTATATTAATAAGAATTTATAGCTTATAAACCGGGTAATTGGCCGTAAAACAAACATGTAGATTTACGTTGACTTTGTGGTTTTAATCTTAAAAAAGAATATATCAAACAGTGAAAGCGTAGCCGGCCGGCCGGCAGGGTGTATTAGGTTTTCAGGATACCTAGGCTACGGACATCGTCACACCTGAGGTACTTATCTGCTTCATTTATGTGTGCTTTTACATTGGTTCTCTTTATGTTTCATTATGGAACTCAATGCTGTTTCGCGGTAGTTCGTCTTACCTCGTCTTTTTACGGAAAAGGCGTTGTTGAAAATAAAATACAAAGATTTTTTTAAGAGAACATAAACACGAGTACAGTGTAGCACGTGGTTTTGCTCATGGTTGGAAGTGTACTAAAAGAATTACCTTTAAGAAAGAAAACAAATGTAAGTTACATACCTAAAGTATGTACTTACGTTATTGACATTTTTATTCCCACGAATTTCCATTTTCCCCGTCCCATTACGCATAAGTATATTTTCTCAAATTTTCTCTGCAACTTGTAAGAGTTTCGGGAAGGGTCTATTCAAATTTGAAGAGTATTATTCGAGGAAATGCAAAAGAGTCGATTTTGAATTCGGTCGGGGTATAATGTGTTTGATTTACGACCAAGTGGCCGTTAGACGCAAAAGTTTTTTTACTACCCGCATCTACAAACCAGTAACGCAATAATCCTTGGTAAGTCGAGGTTACGGACAATGCTGTACGTTGTCTACGGCATCATAAATTGGTGAGTGAAATTATAAATTTTTACAACCAAGAGTCGGAGACTAGAAGCCGGGTGTCTATTAGAGGTAGCCTCGAGTCGACCGGCTGCCTCATCCCGAGGCATTACAAATGGTGACACTGCCGCAGGTCGAGACGCACCGCGATGTGAGCCAAATGAGGCAGTGTAAGCTATGTGCTCAGTGGAGACGGTTGGATGTGCATCGAGCATCCGGGCCGTGGCAAGTAAGAAACTGACTCGGACTGGGACAGTCAGCCTCGTTTATAATAAAGGTTGCTCTAGTGGAGGTGCATGAATATGCCGCAGTGATATGAGGTACGCGTGGAGCCTCGGCTTAAGGTCTAAGGCTCTTCGAAATTTGGGCTTCTGTCTCTGACAAATATTAATTATGACTGGCGGACTGACTTTCGGTGGGCAAGGGTTGTTTTAATCCACTTGTTGGGAACGTCTAAACTAATTTAATAAAATCCTCAGACTGGGCGTTTTGCCTTTCCTTTCCAAGTTGGCTAATGTAACTTATCAGCTGCACTCGAGAAGGACTGCTAAAGGCAACAGATAGGATAGATAGGGTTTAGGACTTCAAATGCTAGAGAGAATAGGCATTTTTTTAGATAAATGCATATCATCGTTGATCAGGTGTGGTTAAGTGGGTAATATACATATTACATAAAGAAAGTAGAACAAAACTTGTCACGTTCACCGATACGCCAGCTTTTTGTTCAAGTTTGCTATTCTTAAAAAAATCTGGTAGATAAACCATGAAGCCATTGTCTATGGAATGGCATAAATTAATTTCACGATGAACTAAAACTTGCGAACAAGTGCTTTTAAAAAATCTCTACAACACTTTTAGTGAAAAAGAAAACTGAATGCATTGGAATTTGCCTGCTTAACGCAAAAGTTTTGCTTAAAATTATATACAGTTAAAACTTTAAAGGAGAAAGTGAACAAAAAGAAGTCTTGTGAGAGGCAGTGGCGTAAGATTTTTAGCAAAAATTATTCGTTATTATACAAAAGACTGGTTAACACGAGTATGTGTTATCTTACGGCACTGAGACTCATTATAGGCCTCATAGAATACTCAAGATCATCCAAATCGAGATCGGAGTTTTACTGCGAAATTGAATAAGTAAAGTTTAGATCCGCAAAAGAATCAGAGTACCTGAGACATCCCAAAGAATTGCAAAACGTATGTGGCAGTTGGCGAGACACATTGCTCGCAGAACAGATGGCCAATGGGACCAAAGAGTTCTCGAGTGGCGACCCCGTACCAAAAGACGTAGTATAGGCAGACCACCCACAAGGTGAACCTTCACCGATGACATGGTGAAGGTTGCTGGAATCTCTGGATGCAAGAAGCACAAGATCGGTCGTTGTACTTTCTTTGGGAGAGGCTTATGTCCAGAAGTGGACGCCTTTTGTCTGAAAATGATGATGATTCGTTATTATTATCATATACACACTTTGCGCCCTTTTCCCATCCAGGTAGGCTGAGATCACAGCTCTTCACTTGCTACGATCCTGGCACATATTGCTCATTAATTAAATTCCGCATATTTCAACTGTGATTCTCTAGAGGACGCTAGCATATTAAAATTTTCCATGTATTTATAAACCATAATTATCCCGATCACACTAGAATATCATCTGCCAGATTAACAAAATTAACTCCGGGATTACAACCCAGATTACCGAGACAAGGAAGAAAAGTTCCTTTCTTAATTTGGTTCGACAGGTAACCGCCTTTAGTCCTACGAGCTAGCCCACCGAGGTCCGGTTTAGATATTAGCTAATCTATTCAGTGACGGGATGAACAAGCCGAGAGTCTGACCTCTTTTACGGAGCTCTTCTATAACCGCTCATGCGATACATGCAGCCGTAGACGCATACCACACCTAGAGGTGCCGGTGGTGATTTTATACCGATTTATCGGACATCGAAGTTATAACAGGTAAAATAACTAATATTAATTGCTATTTTGATAACTACTCTAGCAAACCATAAACTTTTTAATGCCTGAGTCTGTCATTTAAAAAAAATAAACAACTTCAAAAATATATCACGACAATCATGTGTGTTATTGTTTGGGTTGGTGATTTCGGTGTTTATTTATTGAAAACATACCGTAAGTAGCGTTTTTTAAGTTTACCCTGAATATAAATGTTTATAAACTATACTTTAAGGAGTAATTTCATAGTAAACGTTAGACCCACTCAAACGGAATATTATCATATTTATCCAAGTACACCAAACATTTAATTAGTGCTTTGTAAGTGCAGGATTTGCGGTGTATTACTGCATTTTATTTGAGATGTTTTTGTTGGTAGTACGGAGGGTATTTATTTAGCAATACAGAATAATAATTTTTATTTATAAAAACTTGTATTTAAACTGAATCCTAGGTAGGAGGAGCATCGCGTGAGCGGGTAAGAAAATATAAGTGCAGAGAAGTACAGTGAGTTAAAACCCAATCAACCTGCCTTCAAAAGGCTTCAACCTGGTTTTTACCCAAAGCGCCGCCAAATTTGGTATGATTCCATACTTATTGCAAATTTGAGAAGCAGTAGAGCTCCTCATGAAAGAGTTCGTCCAGGGTAGTACCTTACCTATTTCTGCCGCCAAGCAGTAATGTCAGTATTACTGTGTTCCGGTTTTGAAAGGTAAGGGTGCTGGTGAAATTACAGGCACATGGTACTTGTCAACTTATGTCTCATGGTGATTTAAAGCTCTGAGCGACATTGCACTGTTATGGACAGGTGTACAGCTTATTACCAGGCACACGACCTGTTCGTCCCGCCACTTTATATTATAAAAGAAAAATTGATTTTTTACGGAAATCGATTCAAGTGCATTCTAATCTAACGACTTTTAGTATCGATTTATTTCAATGGAAAGCAAATCGAATCGTTTAGATCAGAAAGCAGGAAACTAATAACGATTTACAACAAATATTTAGTTGTAAATAGTTTTTGCCCTCGACTTCGGACATTAATGTATTTTAACCAGATTTAAACTCAGAATTAACATAGCACTGGGTTAAAACACGGGCGTTTGCTCATCTCTGTACGCGGGTTAATAATCCCTCATTAGTACTTCGTTCCCGTGTTACATCAACACCGACCGAAAGCGGTTTTTAATCTCTGACAGGTCTCGCAAAAATAAAAGCTTCCTTGAATCGCACTCTATTTTTCATTTCGCTGCAATTTGTACTTTTCACGCTATGGCGACTTTGCAGGTACTTTTGAGTTTACTCCCGACCGTTTTCTTTGCATTATCATTGTTATTATTGTTGTTCATATATTTGAGTGTTCTTATTTCTAACACTCCCTCGTAGGCGTTACAAGACTGTCTAAGATTGTCCACTTATTCAGATGTTACAATATCATAATCAACTTGGCGTTTGATTATAACATAATCATGTAAACGAAAATGAAAATTTTGCATTCTACTAACATAGTTATTTAAGAATGAAACTATTTTTCCTGATTTAAATCGCGTATATTTTGGTTTTTTAAACAAACCGACGTTTCGGGCCCTTTACAGGTCCCATGGTCACGGTTGACTGAGGTGGTACAGTCCTCAACCAGTTATGTCTAATATTGATCCAAACCACTTTTTTTTTGTTTGAAAAAACAAATATACGCGATTTAAATCCGGAAAAATAGTTTCATTCCTATGTATAACAATCGCGAAAACCTAAGAACTCGATAGTTATTTAAGTTCCTACTAACATTATATGGACATGTAGTCTGACATAAATTCTTTCATTCATTCATTCATTCATTCATTCATTCATTCATTCATTCATAATGATAGCCATTGGAGCAAATAACATACAATAGAAGTATAAACTGAAAAGAAACGGATCTCAAATCACGTGGATTTGGTTATTTGGCGAATTCTTAATTGAATCAATAAACAACATAACTAAATTCAATTAAAATTGTTGTTTTAATCATTGTGCTTGATATACTCAAATGGAAATAAATCACATTATCATCTTAAATGGCAAATTGATTATTGTAATAGGTTACTGAGTGCAACGTTAAAACAAATAAATTTAAACCAATGCAAAATTGAACAATAAAATTATATTTGTCTTTTGACAGGCTATATTTGATGTTTTAGTTGTGACTGACAGAAACATACAATATTATTTAGCTTTCAAAAAACTATTATTCTACACTTCTATATTATCATGTTGATGGCATAAACTGTAATTATTGCTATTGCGGAGAAAGGATTTGCCAATTGGCGTACGGTATTTTCTGATTTTTGCTCAGGGTGTGCCAGACGTACAGGAAAGGGATGGGATGTCATGCGGGGTGGCTCCTTTTGTACACCCCACTAATACACTTACTAACATTGACAAAATGTGTTTGACATTAGCTACAGTTCAGAATGTGAAGTTCTGTACCGAAAATACCATATTTTGAAGAATTTGAGTGATGCTATTTACAAGCCAGCCAGCCAGAGTTACCCAAAAAAGGAAAGACGTTTTGTTATTATATTATGCATGTGAGGGTACATGCCAAATCAGTCTTAGTCAATTTGTCGTTTTATTACAACTATAGAATTTTCCAGATAAAATAAATATCATTCGTAGGCAGGGCAGGCGTTTGGCGAATATTTTCGTAACAACATATAGAACTTTCGGAAGTTTTGAGGAGAAAAAATGGTTCTATCGATCAGGGGCAACCGTGTACGGTGGTTCATGCATTTTCGTTTACTATGATTATATTAGATTCTGGGATTTTCGAAAAAGCCTGAAGTAATTCTATATTCATCATCATCAAACAACTATTTATTCTACTGTCGGGTACGGGTCTCCTTTAAGGAGTAGGTTTAGACCATAGCCAGCTACGCGAATCATCAATCAATCAATACATGTTGTCACATGGATTAGAACCGTCGAGATCTCATTTAAGAAGTAGCAGTTCTTACACTTGGCAACTTTGTCTTATAATTTCCTATATTCCTAGTTCGGGTAACAAACGAAACACTCCAGAAGCGCTTATTTCATCCTTCCTCATGCATACGGGGCGAAGGAATAGAATACAATGCCGTTATTTTCTATTTATTCTTTCTAGCCCTTCTCAGTCACATCGGTGTAGGCTTTCTTCAGTTTCTACCACTTCTCTCGGTTCTGTGCCACCTGTATTCATTTCAATCCCGCCCCTTTCTTTATGTCGCCTTTCCAACGCGTCAGTGATCTCCCTCTAGGGCGTTTTTCTCCTCGAGGTTTCCAGCGGAATCTATGTTTGCCGAAACCTATAATTTCGGGTTATTTAAAGCTAGTACAGGTATTTACAAAAATAGTGTAACGACTTCGGCCACATCGTCGCATTAGACGTTAACGTTAAAATATGTGTCTATCTCAAGGTAAGTGACAGCTGAGACTAGATTATGTCATGAAATGGATGAGACATCTTTGCACCTCTTAAGCCAATACTGCTCTCTAACGGGCACACACACTCACTCTTGGGCAAACATATAGCCCAGCTAGAGGAGCTCTAAACAATTAAACTTTAGAAAGTCGTCCAGTTCTTTAATTCTGTCGGTTATAGTGCTGAGTTAAATTGAAACTAGCGTATAATTAGAGTCTTAATAAGCCGCCCTAATAACAAAAATTGGTGTTTTGTGTTTTGTAATTAATATGCTACATAGCATTTAATGTAGAAGAATAGGCAGAGTCATATGATAAATAAGGTCATGTGGGTGTGGTATTGTTATGTCGCTAATATATAGGTACGTATATTTGATATGTAACATGTGTCAGCTTTTCCCTTGATGTCTGTATAAAAATATCAATTGATGCCGCAGTTACCCGGCTATTAGAAGCTGTAAGTCTTATCTAAACATAACTTAGGCAGATACAGGGCCTTAAGTGAACGTGCGTGCTCAATGGTGATTCTTTGAGCCGGATATGATGTTTAATATTACATCTTCG
Organism: Hyposmocoma kahamanoa; assembly: GCF_003589595.1. Classification (NCBI taxonomy): domain Eukaryota; kingdom Metazoa; phylum Arthropoda; class Insecta; order Lepidoptera; family Cosmopterigidae; genus Hyposmocoma; species Hyposmocoma kahamanoa. Next base: position 2,936,270 of record NW_020653561.1, on the reverse strand, counting down.
GCCGACACTTTGGCAGGGACTTAATTATCTTTTAAAGTATGTAATACAAATAATGTCAACGTTAGTTGTAGAAACAGTTCCCTTCAACATTTTAATTTTCTAACACTAAAATTATGAAGAGGTTTTAAAAATTGTCTGTTCATATTGTAACTGCTTAAGTACTGCAATTTCAGTTCTCCTTAGCAGTCTCTTAGTCGAAAAAGTCTAGTATTCTTCCTTTTTAACACAAATGTCTTAAACTTTAATAAGTTATTAGTTAGAAAAAAGTTTGTAGCAGCAGAGCTCCTTGTCAAAGGGTTCGTCCAGGGAAGTACTTCCTGTCTACTCTGCAACCTTACTTAATTCTACCGCCAAGCAGTAATGTGAGCTGTGAGTGAGAGAGTGTCAACTTATGTGGCAGTGCCCCTCAGATCCTTGCGATATACTCTGTCACTTCGTATCATAAAAAAATTGTATTAAAAATTTTTTTTTTTTATTTTCTTGAAGGTGTACTTGCGGTTATTACTTAATATTTAGCACAATGTAGTCCTAAGTACGATAATTGGAAATCCACAAAATCTATGTGGACCATTTAGCGAATAGTATGTGTTAAGTACTGGTTATTTCATGGTTCGTAGTCATCATAACGATACGTCGTAAACAGAACAATGGATTAATCTCAATTTTGTGGTAGTTCTGTATGTATTTGGGAATAGAACGTTAAGGAATGTGGGAAAGGGATAACAGATTAAGTAAGCGCGGTATAGGAAAGAGAACGTATTAATAAATGTACCGTGTTATTATTGGCTTAATTTGAACGGAATATGGTAGCGTAGGGACTTGCAAAGTGCTATTATAATAAATTTGGAAAAGTACTTTTAAACTTATTTGATTCTTCAACCACAACGCCGCATATATGTAAAGTACAAACTTTGGAGGTACCTCGTATAATTGAAACTAGTTTCCTACACAATGAAAATTCCCTTTCCCTCAAATATGCTCGGAAATGTTTGATTATTTCAAATTTTGAACACGGACAGTTTATCATTTATGAACCGCGCAGCTTCTTTCCGGCCCAGCGAAGTAAAAGTAATAATCGTACTCTGTACTAATACAGAGTACTAAAAGAACCGACCTCAAAAGAGGAAGAATATTTTCTACAAATTTAAAAGGGACCACTCCTGTGGTACCTTCTTCCCGATAAATAAAAAACCGACCTCAAAAGTACGTGGAATTACATCTATTTGCCAAGTTTTATTGAAATCGATTACCGGAAAGTGAGCAAACCAGGATTCATCCCCTAGTTCGCCACTATACGGAACTTGACACAGAAGATAATAAAAATCGGTTCTCACTACTCAAAGTACATTGAAAGAGAAAAACGCCTTGAATTGGAGAATAGCAAAACCAACTATTATAATCTCAGTACAGAGTACTAAAAAAACCGACCTCAAAAGAACCTGGAATTACGTCTATTTACTAAGTTTTATTGAAATATCCCCTAGTTCGCCACTATACAGGACTTGACACTGGAGATAATAAAAAATGATTCTCGGAAGTGGAAAAACTCCTTTAATTGGAAAAATAGCAAAATCAACCAATAAAATAATTGCTCCTAAATTAAAGTTAGGCGCTATTTATAAAAACGAATCTTCATCCGTGAACAGCCACCCTTAGAGGTGGATGATTTTCTTCAAAACAAAATGGGACCACTATGGAAGTACCCCCTTTCCAACAAAAAAAGAATCATGAAAATCGGTTCACAAATATCGGAGTTATCGCGTAACATACATACAAAAAAAGAACTGCAGTCGAATTGAGAACCTCCTCCTTTTTTAAAGTCGGTTAAAAAATAAATATCAAAATCGGTTCACAAATTATCACAAGTTATCAAGTATATTTACATTAAAAATTCTGTATAATTGAGAATCTCCTTTTTTGAAGTAGGTGAAAAATACCTTGCTGTCCGTTGCTTTACACTTTTAAACCCGTCTACTAGTAACAATGAACTATGTAAACAGGCAAGAGAAAAGCTCATACAGTCAAATGCCAAGTGTTCGTCATTGTAAGAATTAAAAATGATAACCTGTACCGTTTACTTTTTTTTTAAAAAAGGCGGTACTATAAACTTATGTGCTTTTTCTGTTCTTTCGTCTTTTTTGTATTTAAAATGAATTCTAGTGAAAAGAGCGATAACGAAAACACCTGATTGGAAAAACAATAACATTTACTCTTAGCAATTGTCCTAGCATCAAATATTACTTGTATTTTTATTGAATTGATATTCAATTATTTTTTGTGAAATTACTCCACTAGTTTGTTGTAATTATTAATACATACAAAGATCCATTAATTACAGGACTGGTAGCTCTAAAGGTAACTGGGTGATGAAATAGTTTCATATATTTCTCATAGATGGCGCCACGGCTAAAAGTTGTTAAAAACCAAATACAAAGATCCGACAACAAGCACATAGAAAAATGCGGGAAGTCCGTTGGTTCCGGTTCGTTCTGTAGAGTAGTTGGCATAACGTCTGGCACGGTTTGTTAGGAAACTTCGGTTCGAATCCGGGCGGATCGAATGAATTTTTCGTAGCTGTTTGATCTTTGTATTATTAATTATATCAAATTAAGATCAAATATTACTTTCAATTTTAATTAATATATTTTTATTATACATTCCTCTCTCTAATCTTTTATTATTTCCTCACATTGTTTTTTTTTTTTTATATATAAACTCATCGCAGCAATCCCTTACTTCCCAGCCTCTTCACTAATCTAGTATATTCCGTTGCTGATATTTTATTTGACATTCACATTTGATAATAAGAGTCAATGAAATCTAAGAGTGTGCCTAGAATAATATTTACCACTGTATCTAGGTCCAGTGGGTGAATAAACTGCTAGTTAACTGTGTGAATTAACTTATAAATCGAGAAAAAGAAAATTACAACGATTAACGGCGGTTCGACACGCACGCACTCATAGTCCCGGCTTATGGAAACCCTGTATCGCGGGTGCAATGGATACACACATAGACAACCACAAATTACATCCGAATTCGCGAGAGAAATAAATGTAGGCCATACAAATATCTCTGCGTGGCAGTCCAGCATGGTAACCGTTCGGCCACGGAGGCAGTTTGGTGATCGATCTGTTTTTTTTTTTAATTTAATTTGCAATGATGCTATATCCAAGTCCGACAGCGATAAAAGGCGCATTTCACTTACCTGCTTCCGTCTTATTAATCAGAAGTAGGAGTGCTCGATATATAGGTATTGATATTTAAAAAAAATATCGATATAGGCTCGATTTATCGAATCAATCCGATACTATCGTATCATTCGGTATACTATCGACATATTTTATTCGATACATGAAAAATCATTCAATGTTGAAAGTACACAATTCAAAATTGTACTTGCAGAAACAAAACTCACTTCGATCGCTGATTCACTGGTCATCCGTAAATCCGACTAGCCAATATGAGAATAAGAAATACATTTTATTATTGTGTCAAACCTGTTAGTTTTACTTATTTACTCTTAGTAAAATTTCCTTCTTTTTATCTTTTAGAACTATTTACGATATATAGCAAAATATCGATACAACAACATTTCGACATATCACATCGGAAAAAATATCGATTTTTTTTACATGAACACCACTAATCAGAAGATTAGTTTCGGTAAAGGTAATCACCGTGTTTTCTGATTTCTTAAAACTTACCTCTCATAACTTCAAATACTGTTTTGTTTGTGTTTAACTTCGTGTTGCAGGGCGCTTTTAATTTACCTGAACAAAAATTTGTGTATCTGACTATTCAGATAGACATATTTTACGCAGGCTTTTAGGAGGAGGTGCTCAATTCGACTGTACTTTTTTGTATTTTTTTATAATAACTAAATGACGAGACGAATAATTCGTGCGCCTAATGGTAAGCGATACGCCTACCCATAACACACATTTTTATAATTTTCAATTTTTTAATTTTCAATTTTGTAATTTTCAATTTTATAATTTTATATTTAATGTTGTATTCGTGGTTTATTTTTTGGATTTGAATTAAATAAATAAATAACGCACACACTTAACATAGCCCCGCACTAGGGAAACCCTGTGTCGCGGGTGCCATGGACACACACATAGACAACCACAAATTACACCCAAACTCACGAGAGAAATAAATGTAGGCCATACAAATATTTCTCCCGGCCCGGGAATCGAACCCGGGGACCTCTGCGTGGCAGTCCGGTATGGTAACCGTTCGGCCACGGAGGCAGTTATACTTTACTAACAAACTATGGATAACTGTCCGAAATAAAGTATTATTATTATATTATTATTATTATATTATAACAGATTGTAGTATCACTCAGAGCTTTAAATCACAAAAATCCGCGGTGCGTTGCCACTGCGCCCGAACACCCTGAGACATCACATTACTGCTTGGCGGCTGAAATAGATAAAGTGGCAGTACTACCCTGGACGAACTCTTTCACAAGAAGCATTACAGCTACTATGTTACGTGATAACGCCGGCAGCATTTGTGAATCGATTTTGATGATTCTTTTTTGTTTTAAAGAGGGTACCTCTTTATTGGTCCCATTTAAGAAAACATGTCAGCTCTAAAGGTGGCAAATTAGGGGATAAATCTGGTTTCGCGCACTTTCCGGTAACCGATTTCAATGGAACTTGACAAATAGTCGTCGGTTTCCTTTATTTTATAATTGTCTACACGAAAAGTCGTACATTATCTACATATTACTCATTTGCATTACAATAATGCATACGCATTACGTGCGAAATAAAATTGTTTATCACCATTTGTCGTCATACTTTACATATTAATCATATATTATGAAAATTCATTCATTCCTCCATGCTTAAATTACCACAGGAACTGAGGTGTTCCGCGCAATTATCTGTTTTGCATTTTCCCATTCACATATTTGTTCAAAAACGGTTCCCGTGGTTATGGTTGCAGTAATGATGATAATCAAGCTTTTATTTAAATTTTTTATAATCCGTGGTAGGCGAATGGTTTGACCCGACCGCCTCACACGCAGAGGCTTTGGGCTTTAATCGAAACTCACGCCTCTGAGTTTCTTGGAATTTATGTGCGAAATTTTATTTGAAATTTACCAGGAACTATTCGGTGAAGGAAAACATCGTGATTAAACCTACACGTCGAAGAAGGTTCACAACCCGCAGAAGACGTGCGAAGACCCCAACCCGCATTGGACCAGCGTGGCAGACTATGGCCTAAACCCTCGTCTGAGAGGAGACCCGTGCCCAACAGTGCGTGTACCTATAAATGGGTTGACAATGATTATCTGAACTCATTATGTAACTCACAACTGGGAACAGATTTTTTCTAAGGTATTGAAGTATGTACCTAATACTGGCTGTAATCCTAATATGTTCCTTTTATACTTTTGTTTAACTATGTTGTTGCTTTAATTCAAAGTTCAGATCTGAGCTCTACGCAGGTTTTCATTAGGGAGATATACATATTATTTATTACACTGAAATACATCTGGTGATAATGTGAATTGTTTGCATCTGAGTCTATAAAGCACAATTGTACCAACAAGCACAATGAACCCGGCAACAATTTTAATCATGTTGGGATTGATTCAATTAAGAATACGCCAAATAACATTTGATTAGAATCTGTTTCTCTCAGTGTAGATAGCTACTACACATACAAAAATGTTCGTAATTTAAACCTAAACTTAGAATTAAAATAATAGTTAGATGTGGCCACAGAAGTTCCAACTGTCTACCTCTAAATTGAGAAGCAACCGATCTGCACTTAGATACTTTCAGCTCTATTCTCATTTCATTATAATGCAATTAATTTGATAGGCATACATTTTAATACATGCCATCATATCTGATATCACAGGTATAGGACTATGGACCCTCTACGTCCCTGAGAATCATCTTTCCTTTCCACCGCACGCATCACTCCCTACAAACACGTCTCTTTATCTCGCTACCTTTGACCTAGCCTTTTTTAAGGAAAAAGAGGCGAAAAGTTGGTCGAAGTAAATCTAAAAGCTAATACAGGAAAAAGACCTCTAAAAGCAAATAAAGAAGAAATATCTCTGAAAGTAGTGCAGAAAACGAACGGTATAGTTAATATTCTACAGACCCTTATAGGGTCCGTTTTAGAGGTTTTATGTGCAGGTATCTAAAAAGAATGTAAACTCACGCACAGTTGGACAATCTAACAAAGAGAAATTGAGATAAATGTGCTCCCATACGAAAACACGTAAACTTTACAGTCGAAACGCAATAAAGGTCGGCCCAAAGAATATGCCTGCAATAGATATGTCAAGTGACTAAAAAAATATAGTTGTAACTTAACATTTATATAACCAATATACAAATGGGGATTAATAAAGAAAAACACGAAGAATATTGATTTTAGAACAATTTTCAATACAATTGCTAGAAAAGTTGTTCTTTCCATAGAGATGAACCGTGAAAAAAGTGCTTTTAAAATTTCTGCAAACTCAATTTAAATGTTTAAGAGCAAAGAGTTTATTTATGTTTGAAATAAATTCAATGAATACTTAATTTTTTTGCAAAGACAAGCAATGAATTTGCTAAATAAACGTAAATGATTATAACTTGTCTTTATTTACGAATGATTTTAAGTGTATTACTATTAGAGGACACTTACATCAAGCGATGATATCACCGACGATGGCACGCGCTTGTTTAGGAAATAGCCTTCAATAGTCCTGAATTTTAGTTTTTGAGAAAGAAAAGTTTCATGCGAATGGGTGGTATATCAACGACATAAGGATGGAGTGATCGAGACGTTCTAGTAGAGTGAAGGTGGAGCATGAAAAGTTTAAACCACTGTGCGAGCCCTAGTCAGAATTCGGTGCCTATTCCGGTCCAATGCCAGAGCCATGTGTTCTAGTCTCTACGGTTGGCCAAAGGGAATGTACCGAGGTACAACTACGTAAGCATTATCAATGACTTTTAATAATACATATGAATGTGAGTAGTTACATATAGAAAGAAGCCTCCCCGCAATGGCGGACTATTTACGTCCTTTGTATTTCTGGCAGCTCCTGGGCAACAATCGGCGAGAACATTACGTTACAATTACTATCAAATGAGTAACACTCTACCAAATTAAAAGACGCATCATGCGAATGAAGCTCCATACTTGACATTGTATTTTTAATTTCGTCGAGTATTACTTAGTTGAGGATTTGTTTCGGATGTGGAAGTCGGACTAAGACGAACGAGCATGCCATGCTGGGTGTCTACTCTTACTTAATTACAACTTAATTACTCATTAGACGCGGTTAGCGGCTATAACTTCTGCGCCGCAATAATGTAGTATATGCCATCAGTACCATGCCATCGATAAAAAAAGACTCCGCCTATGATGTAGTGATACCTACCTCTTGATTAGACTAAGAGAGTTCTATATATGGTATACGATGTTAATCATACACTGTAACTTTTGTTTCGTTTTATAGATTGAGGCGTTAGTGAGTAGACATATGTCTCATATAAGTGCTCTCCAAAAACCTATCTCACCTCTTCTATCTACGTTTTGAGTTTTAAGGCTTATTCATATCTTTGAACCTTACCTATTTCTGCCGCCAAGCGGTAATATCAGCATTGCTGTGCTCGGGTTTTGAAGAATAAGGGTGCTGGTGAAATTACAGGCATATGGAACTTGTCAACTTATGTCTCAGGGTGACGGGCGCAGAGGTAGCGCCCCTCAGATCTTTGGAATTTAAAGCTTTGCGTGGCACTGCAACTGTTATGGACAGGCGTATAGCTTACCATCAGACGCACGACTTGTTCGTCCCGTCACTTGATGTTATAAAAAATAAATAAATAAAATTCTTTGCACCATTGTTTTAATAATTAGAAACACATACACGCTCGTAAAGTGGCAGACTGCTGTCCACTTTCCACTCATGCGAAAACCGAGACGCGACGGGTGGCTAACCCCATCGGCTGTGGTTTCTCTGTACCCCGATGGGAAAAGGGTACGAAGTGAATGTCTTGAATGTGTAGCGTCTTACATATTTCTTTTCTGTACAAGACAATTTCACCTTTTTCAAGGACGGGTAATCGTATAATAACAACGGTCCTTCCAGAAAGGTACAATCTACAAAAATACGACGTTTAGCACATCTAAGTTTTATTATTTTAATCTATGTCGATGCGGATACATCGAGCCTGCGTATAATAAAACATTCATGGGACAATGACGTTTCGAGGTCTTTTCTTTTAACATTGCTTTCATGAAAAACCTTCCAGGAATTCTAGTTCCCTGTAAGCAAGAATGCACATTCTTTGTTCTGATTTTATGCTCAGTATAAGAATGTATTGTTAACCTTTATTAGTTAATGTTTGTTTGAAACATTTCGGGATCAGTAGAGCTCATTTTGAAAGAGTTCGTCCAGGGAAGTACTGCCACCAAATTTCTGCCGCTAAGCAGTAATGAGAGCATTACAGACTTCCGGTTTAGAAGGGTAAGGGTGCTGGTGAAATTGTAGGGACTTGCCAATTTATGTCTCAGGGTGACGGGCGTAGTGGTAGTGCCTGTAAGATCTTTGTGATTTAAAGCTCTGAGTGGCACTGCAACTGTTATGGACTGGCACCATTTCTTCGTCCCGTCACTTGGTATTATGAAAAGAAATAAGTATTGTAGTTGCGTGTATGCAAAGACTGGCTTTGGACCGAAGCATATTTTGGAATTCTCATTAACGCATTTCTTGTACAAATAAGATAAACAAAATTTCCCGATTTTACATTCAATGTTTACATTATTTCTAACTCATTGTAAGAAAATCTTGCGAAGAATTTCTTTGGAAATTAATGAAAATTTAATGAATCCTGATGTTAAATTGTTAATAATTTACAAGCATCTTCTGGAACCAATCGAAGTTGATTTTTAATTACTTGGGGAAAGAATGCGGGAATGCAAAATTTTAGTTTGATGTAATCATTTAATCCGGTGGATGGAATTTTGTCTTGTAACTTTATTTAAATCATATTAAACAGGTAAATAAAGGATGAATAATGCAATTAGAAAAATCAAAATTGAAAGACTATATATGTATAACAGATTAAAAATTTAACATTAATTTAAAAAATCAATAGTGAAACTTATTAACATGTTTTTGATGAATCTATGAACTTGTTACAATTTGTTTTCTTCATAAACAAAATTGTTTTAGTACCAGTAAAGTGTTCGTCTAGGGAAGTACTTCCACCTTACCTATTTTTATTTTATTTTATTTTTGTGTGCGTCTAACAGTTACGGGAGCAGTTGCAGTGTCCCCGTTTGTCCTGTCACTTGGTACGTTAAAAAAAATGTTTTATACTTTTCTCTACACTAAAGGTATATGCTATTTTTATCGAAACGTAGCGAACGAAGCTTTCTTGTCATCAGCTTCAATTGCTCAATTTATGAACGGAATAACTGATTAACTGCCTCCGTGGCCGAACGGTTTCCATGCACGCAGAGGTCCCAGGTTCGATTCCCGGGCCGGTAGAAATACTTGTATGGCCTACATTTATTTCTCTCGTGAGTTTGGGTGTAATTTGTTATTTGTTGTCGGGGCTATGTTGAATGTATGCGTTATTATTATAAAAAAAATACTCGGTCCGTTCCTCAATCGATGTGAATGAAATTTGAAACTAACATAAAAAAAAATACGATTTGACAGACTATAACGAAGCCTCTCTAATTTTGAATTTCGATCTGGGATCTGAGATAATTGAGGAAAAATTCACCATTTCAGTGCAAAAGTGAAAAACGAAATAAAAACTTCTGCACTTCTTTAGGGATTTGATATTCTGTCAAGTTTTATCTATAACGGTAAATGTTAACTGTTACAGTTAATAGAAAGTGGTTGAGGAGAAAATAATTTTGCAAACATTTAAAATTCCACGGGCAAAGGGTCCGGGTTCACATAATATAATACAAAGGAATATCCTTTTTGGTCTCATTTTGTTAAGGAATTTCTGTGTTACTCCTGTTCAGAGGTATGAAAAGATTGTTTCTTTGAGTTTGTGTATTTGATAAAGAACTCATTTTATTTTTTTTATGTAAAAAATTTCTTGGGTTTTATTTGATAATCGTATTCATTAACATAAAAAAAAAATGTTTATTGGGCAGGACGATGGATACATTACTCTTGCTAATATTTTTTCATAACTCAATAGCTAAAAATACAAAAAAAAGCACGCCACAATTTTATACAATAGAGTATTCTAAGCTAATTTGCACATATCTTGAAAGATGAGAGTATAGGCAGTGGCCCGTGTGGAACTCCTTGAATCGACTTCGCACCAAGGTAGGTCGCTGCAGAGGCAAGAGGTGGAAACTTTAGAAGCAGTAGAGCTCCTTACGAAAGAGTTAGTCCAGGGTAGTACTGCCTTTGCAATTTAAGGCTCAGAGTGCCACTGTAACTGTTATGGACAGGCGTGTAACTTACCATCACGCGCACGACTTGTTCGTCCCATCACTCGATGTTATAAAAAAATAGGGGCATAGGGATGCCTAGTCTAACCCAATGTGACTGCGGTGCTTCAACACAGTCCATGCAGCGCTTGTTGTTGTGCCTCATGTGCTCTATCCCTCATCTCTATGCGGCCATGGATAGGGTAGTCTAGGTGGCAACATACTATTCAAGTCAATATAGCCCTGTCAGTATGCTGACCTCGTTCATCGTCATCCCACTTTTTTATCACTCTCTTCCTGGTCACTTACTGTTAAATTTTTTAATAGCTCTAGAATTCCCTTTTCTTTCCATTATTCTTATGTTGGTTCGTTCCGTCGTCACTTCTATCAAAATTCTCAAAACGAAAGGACGTGCCTCATAGATCATTTTCATGTAAAACTCAAACTTTACGTCATTTACTGTTTTTAAATCATTACCTAAACGTATATAGGCCCCTTTGGGGTAAGTTTCTGGACTGTTTAGTAGGGAGTGTTTTATACTGATTGTACTTTTTTTATATGTATTTTTTGTAATGTATTTTTATATGTGTATGTTTTTCATTACAGCTATTTTAGTTTCTACTTGTAAATAAATTTATGAGGAGGTCCTTTTCTTTTCTTGCTTTTGGCTAAGAACAAGTATAGAGGCGTTAATCCCAAAGCAATGCGGGTTGGAAAATCTTGTTCAACAGGAAGGTTTTGTCACGATTTCAATTAATAAACTAATCACACATGACGCATGATTCCACAAAAAAGTGATTGGTGCAGGGCACCGCAGGGAAAATTTGAATAAAAAAAAAACAGAAAAAAATGATATGAATTTTTATCATTCAAACAATTTTCAACAACAATTCGCAGAATGTTTATGAAAACAAAGCATGCGAGATTAACTGTGTCAGTTAATGGAAAATAAACTTACTGTTTGTTTATGGAGATACTGAAATTACAATTGCGTTTTCAAGTGAGTTGCTATGGGGTTAAGGCCGATTGCTGTCACCAAACACTTATAATAATAGGATAAAGATGCTTCTCCACGCTAACTGCCACATCTGAAATTCTTCTTTGTAATAGAGTAAGCGCGTTGGCGCATTGCAACCGCTTCGTATTTATTCCGAATCCGAGACTATAGAAATCTAGAAAACTCGGACCCACTTCGGGTGTCGTGTGCGCACTAAGACCGATGTGAATCCGAGAAAATACGAACCTGCAGATAAAATGAGCTCTGTGACATTTCGGACCGTCATTTCTTGGATTCGGAACTGACACGAATCTTCACACTTGACATTGTCTTTTTTTGTCTTTTGTCTTCGTCTTTTGGCCGAGTATTACTTATTTAACAGTAATTGCTTCGGACGGAGAAGTCGTATGGAGGACGACAGTGCTCCTTCCAGCCACTGAGGTCCTTGAGGTTTATGTGGATTTTCTCGCTCCAGCGGACCTTACGGCGTAGAAGGGCGTCCCTTAGGTGGTGGATAGGGGGAAAGTTGGTAGCGTAGCTGCAGGTTGTAGCTACCTAAGGAGCACACTTTAAACGTCTTAAAACTGTTATATCTATAAACAGTCTTAATATGGTATAGATTTAGATAATAGTTCTCTATAAATGGTTTTAGGAGAAAGAAGTTGTTCTTATAGACTTATTTCACTCAAGTCCAAATTTTAAAACCTTCTCAATACCAAACAACTTAATTAAGTGTAATCTCTCTAAAGATTTACTCTTATAGTCATTATTTTAAGTTCATCTGTAGAACAACTGATTATTTTTAGTAAAATTGTTCTATACACATCCCGTAAAGCCTATTAATACTCTAAAAACTAGTGTTCCTAAGTTTATTCTAGATATATTTAATTTATAGACATTCTGTAGTGTTTGTACTTATTGACAAACACGTTATAGCGCGTCTTCAGTACATTTTATTTAAAAAGATACTACAATTAGGGTTTTTACTCTATTGGGCGTTGTAAGAGTTCGTGCAAAATGGATAAAGTAAAGAATATTAAAAGATCTGGTGGAGGTGGTGAACCTTGGATATTAAGTCACATCATTCGATACAATCAGCGTTGCCCAATGCCAATTGTTAAAAATCCCCAAAAATCACTATAATAATAATAACGTACAGACTCAACATAGCCCCGCATTAGGGAAACCCTGTGTCGTGGGTGCCATGGACACACACGTAGACAACCGCAAATTACATCCAAACTCACGAGAGGAATAAATGTAGGCCATACAAATATTTCTCCCGACCCGGGAATTGAACCTGGGACCTCTGCATGGCAGTCAGTAACCGTTCGGTCACGGAGGCAGTTATATTAATTATAATAATAATTAGATTCACCATTAAACTGTAATCAGTCTGAACAAAAAACCATTTTTCTCTGCCTTACAAAATTAAGTAAATTGATTATTTAAAAAAAAGAAACTATTCAACACAAGCACTGCTATTTTGCACGATTTAACCTTCACTGGGTTAGCGGAGTAGCAAATTAACTTACTTCCATTTTTATTAATATTCGAGTTTGTGATAGGTTTGTGTTGCCAGTCATTTATATGGTCGAACGCAAATTTTGAGTGCTACAAGTGATTTCATTTTATTTCAACTTGTTTGCACCCACTGCTGAGTATAGGCCTCCTCTATTTTGCACCATTCTTTCTGGTCCCTTGCGAGTCGTGTCCAGTGGTTCCTCACTATGGCCTTGATGTCATGAATCCATTGGACGGGTGGTCTGGCTCTTGGTCTTTGTGTTTCTCTTGGACACCGTTCAATATAAGTTACTAATAACATATATTTTATTGTTTTATGATTTCACTGTAATTTTTTATTCAAAAATATGTGAAGTCATGAGGTACCTACAAGTTGTATGGAGGAAAAAATGGATTCTTGATGAAAATGGGTTATTGAAATAGTATAACATTTTAATTTTCAATGGTGCTTAGCTTACGAATAAAACTTTTAAGTCGTCTCGTGCAAAAGTTACTTTTTCACCAAAGGTTCGACATGTAAATACGTAAAAGAACCCATAGCATCGAAATGTACGCTTCCGAATAATGTATATTATTCATGCTCACGTCCCAAATGTTCGTGTAAACAAACAGAAATTGACTGGTTGATAATCTGACTGCTGTCAGTATAATCCATTAGGATTGTGCCGGATGGAACCTGCTTGAAGCGGATTCATGCTGGCTTTGATAACTTTAGTGAATCATAATTATATATAGGTAGCACCCGTAGTAATGGGGACTAACACTGATGTGTTGAAGTTATTCACTTAGCAGAAGAAATGTATTAGGACACTAGTACATATCGACCCAATAGAAAGTTGTAAACTTGCACTTCATAAAATTAACAATTCTTACTTTACCATCTTTATGCATTCTAGAAATATAGAAAATTATCGAGTTCTTAGGTTTTCGCGATTGTTACACATAGGAAATGAAACTATTTATCCGGATTTAAATCGCGTATATTTGTTTTTTCAAACAAACCTACGTTTCGGGCCAAAGGGCCAAAGGGCCTGTAAAGACAGGTCCCATGGTCACGGTTGACTGAGGTGGTAGTCTTCAACCAGCTATGTCTAATATTGATGCAAACCACCCTATTTTTTCACTATAGTTAC
>NW_020653561.1:2910700-2922169 GCF_003589595.1 Hyposmocoma kahamanoa | reverse complement strand
GAAGAATGATTACCAACCTATTCCTTTTTGTACCATTCTGCATCAAATCAAAAGTTGCGTTATTTATATTTTTTAAATTTATTAGTGTTTCTTTTTAATTATTTTATATCATGTTCTGTTATTTTTGAGAGACGAGGTAGGTACGCTTTTCTAAGGGGCTAAACAACTGAAATACCGTACCCAGTATGTCCCCTCAGAGCGACGAATTAGATACGCCTTTCCATCTACCGTATAAGTTTAAGCCGTTAAAAACCCATACTTGGTACGTCCACTAGGGGATGAATTAGGTACGGCTTTTCGTAAGAAACGCTCGTAAGAAGCGTCTCTGATTCGTCACGTCTCGAGTAATTACTCAAACAAAATATCTGCTATAATATACAATTTTTTATTTTTTATAAATAAGTAGTAATAGTTACAAGGAATACGGTTACAAAATTAATCATTATCAATATCTATATATTTAAACAGTTTTTATGAAATATAAAATAAGTTTATTAGGAAAAAAACAAGCGCTATTACAGTCTGAAATAATTCTTTGAAGACAAAAATTAAATGTTATCCATAAAATGTTATCTGTCTACTACACACTTTGAAATTCAATAATTGAAAATCAGTCACAAGTTTACTAACTAGACCTGTAAATCGTTCTTTATCCATTTTAAATAATCTTAACTCAAACAGAAACGGTATTAATTACAAGTTATGCCGCGAATTACGTAAAAATACATATAAGATAATGAACTGTGACACTGCCATCGCGCGAAATCGGTTGTTATTGACATTATTATTTCTGGTCTATTTAGAAACATGTCAATATCGCCAAACATGCAACTAATTAGAGCTTAGAGTTGTCTTTTTTGGAGCTGTTTACTGGTAGTGTAGGTGAGACGGAGAGAGATAGCTTCCGTGTTTATTGTTTGCGTTTTGCACTGTTTACTTAAAACAATAAGAGACAATCTGGTTTGAAATATACATATATGACCTTTGAGTTTTTGATTCTCGAATTACTCGACGTGACGAATCAGAGACGCTTTTTTACGAGTGTTTCTTACGAAAACCCGTACCCAATTCGTCCCTTAATGGCCTTACCAATTACGGTTTTTCAATCGCTTAAACTTATGTGGTAGCTGGAAAGGCGTATCTAATTCGTCACTTCGAGGGGACATACTGTGTACGGTATTTCAATTGTTTAGACCCTTAGAAAAGCGTACCGAACTCGTTTCTCCTTGGGGGACGTACTGTATACGGGAAGCCATGTAAGCGCACCGGGTTCAGATGTTACAAACCCAGTTTGATTACTACCATTATCATATATGTGTTAATTAGAATAAGGTTCATTTTATTCTCACCCACTCTTACGTAAGCGTATACCTACTAAGAATAAAGGTCAATGTTCTTAAAGAGGTGTACATTTTCTCGTGTCATAAATCATTATTGTAAAGTCCCGGCAAGTATGAAGTGTGCTTAACGTCACCTCGGGCACTCAACTCCCCTTGTACATTTTGATCCTTTCTCTTCCTTCATTTTTTTACACTGTGTACCGTTACTTTTTCAGTTCGTTCTGCAATTTAAAATTAAAATCAACGGTACTTGTAGTTTTGAAGATGAACAAGTTCGAAACGTTTTGGTCCTGAAATATTTGGCAGGAATCGTCGGAGATTGAACTATTTATTTCGGATCTAAAACGCGTATGTTCGTTATTTAAAGATGGCAATATTAAGTTTAATGAATATCACGACGCTTTACGTGGCTCAGCCACGATGTGGCGAGATCGCTGGTTGGAGTACACCCGGATCAAAGGAACTTTTCTTTGTGTTCGATGTTTGTATTAATAGTATAACAAACAAGAGGAGTAATGTCACAAAAATATATTTTTTTATTTTTTATAATAACAAGTGACGGGACGAACAACTGCGCCACTACACCCGTCACCTTGAGACATAAGTTGACAAGTCCCATGTGTCTGTAATTTCACCAGAAATTACGGGCACATGGTACTTGCAAATTGGCAAATTGAATATCATGGCAATAAAATGATATTCAATATACTTATTATTACAATTATTAAAGCTACACTTCTGTCCTTGGCCGTAAGGGTTGAGTGAGGAAAAACTTCCATGGATTTCTCACAGAAGGCGCTAAAATTCGATTCGATTCGATTCGAGAAAACAAAGATCTGCAACAAGCACAGAGAAATTCGAAAGGTTTGCTGGTTTGTATCTGTAGCTCAGTTGGGAGAGTGTCAGCAACGGCATGGCGAGGTCGCTGTTCGAGTCCAGAAACAGAAAGAATTTTTCTTTCTGTTTGATCTTTAGTTTAATAATTTTGAAAGCTACCTTAGTTAAATGTTCTTAAGTATGTACGATCGTCACACATTAGAAATAAAACTAGTTTTACGATGCGGCAGAAACAGTGATTGGCTTTTGGATCAAGCGAGTATTCTAGCATTTCTGTAGACAAGAATAATGAGTAAAAACCGTAAAACATGTTTCGTTTATGTCTCATCAAGTCTGATGCCGTAAAATCTCCGCAATAATTAGTAGCAACCCCATAAACCCTTACAAAGGAGCGTACAATTTGATAGACCAAATTTGGTCAGTCGGTCGGTCCTTAAAACCACAAGTGACAGTTGTTTGTGGTCGTACCCGCCTTAGGACGATTCTCACGAATTAACTGAACAAATAAGGAGGCCCTTTAGATGAAAACTAGTTTAGGTCAAGGGTTAAATAGCGACAGTCAAAACCCTTAGGGTTTTCGTTTGAGGTATTTGAATGTAGGTTTGATGGCTGCATAGTGGTACGAGAATTGTTGGAGGAACGGAGAAAAAAGAATGAAGAGGCTGAAAGAGGGTAGTTAAACAAGACTGCATTGCTATTATCAAGCTACTGAATAAAGATGATTATTTAAAAAAAAAATACTTTTATCGAGTTCTTAGGTTTTCGCGATTGTTACACATAGGAAATGAAACTATTTTTCCGGATTTAAATCGCGTATATTTGTTTTTTTTTTTCAAACAAACCGACGTTTTGGACCCTTTACAGGTCCCATGGACATGATTGATTAAGGTGGTACAGTCTTCAACCACCCTATTTTGTCACTATAGATACAATAGTTATTAATTAAATTATTTTTAATTTTACAAATAAAACATTCCCATTTACGCTAAATTAAGTTTTACAAATTATTTTATTGAATGAATTTTTATTAAGTTCAATTATTATTAATTAATAATACAAATTAGAATAAACTAAAACATATTAGTAATGCAGCCTTATGTCCGTTTGGGATTTTTCATCAGAGGAAATACTGGATCCCAAACTGGTGGTACGGAGAAACCATCTTTTCTGTTGAAATTAGAATGTTTTTTTTAATTTCAATGGCCTCTCCAGAATCCTGGGTAGATAACGGACTTCTTTTGCAAGGACCTGGGGTTGGTCAAACTTCATTGAATGTGTAGGTTTATCCATAACATGCCCACAACAAGTCTGCAGTCTGCGAACAAATTTACGCGATTTAAATCCGGAAAAATAGTTTCAATTTCAATTATACTTTTAGTATAAATTACTTTGCCAGATATAAATATATATGTATAATGTAAACCAACGTTTCCTTTAATATCATATCACTTTTTTTTTTTCAAAAACCGGCGGTGAACCATGGCCTTTTTCAAAGGAGTTGTAATGTGTCGAAACAACGTGATTTCTTTAGTAGGTCACCGGATTGCGTATTGAAGGAAACGTTGAGTAGGCATAAGATTCTTTATATTGTCGTTGAATTGTTATATCGCTTTTTTGCATCATGAATGAATAGACATACTATCTAAAATTGTTCCTGTTTCACTTTACGTCGCTAAACAGGTGACATCTCAACTACCTCACTGCACAACCTAACATGAGACCATATTGCGCTTAGCGCGAGACTCCCTGGGAATGGTTATCAGGTTCTTGCGTACAGTCGCTGCGAAGAAGCACTCAAGGAATTTTCACAACGTGGCAGCCTCGCATAATTAAGCCCCCTATTGCCTTCATCTAAGATCCAAAGCTGGCAATGCATTTGAGATATTTCTTAAGTATTACAAATGCTCACTTTTCCATACGTCAACAGTCTTACGCTTTTATCGGTAAGGGGTTAAAGTATGAAATTGCCGTTTTATTGCAATAGGTTCTTTGAATTTTCATAGAATCTTCATGGTTTGAGGTTTTCGAATGAAACTTTTTTCAAATAGTTTCTGTGATTTTTTTTTTAAATTTGAAACATTTGAATATCGACTTTCAATTGTTTTTGTTATTCAATTTAGACAAGAAAGATGGATACTGCGAAAATTCGAGTGATTTTTGAATACGAGTTCCGACGCGGAACTAACGCGGCAGAAACAGCCCGCAATATCAATGCTGCGTTTGGAGAGGGGTCTACTAATGAACGCACCGTGCGATTTTGGTTTAAACGCTTTCGTGATGGAAATTTCGACTTAAAGAACGAGCCACGAGGAGGACCGCCCACACAGGTGAATAACGATGAATTAAGAGAGATAGTGGGAGCCGATCCTAGTCAAACTACCCAGGAATTAGCGGCATGGTTTAACGTTACCTTACCCACAATAGTGACTCACTTGCGTCAAATCAATAAAATAAAAAAATACGAAAAATGGGTGCCTCTTGATTTGACTGATCTGCAGAAAGAAACGCGTGTTGAAACTTGTGTTGCCTTGTTGAACCGGTACAGAAATGAAGGAATATTGGATCGAATTGTAACGTGATGAAAAGTGGATTCTTTATGATAACCGGAAAAGAAAAATGCAATGGCTGACCCCAGGTCAAATGCCACAACAGTGTCCTAAAGCAAAACTTACCAATAAAAAGGTAATGGTAACTGTTTGGTGGTCTCAGCATGGTGTTATTCACTATAGTTTTCTCCGATCTGGTCAAGCAATAACGGCAGATGTCTATTGTGCCGAACTCCGAACCATGTTGACAAAACTAGCAGTAAAACAGCCCCGACTCATGAATCGATCTTCACCATTATTGCTCCACGACAACGCGAGACCTCACACAGCACGAGAAACCATTTTGACCCTTCAGGAACTGCAGTTAGAAACCATTCGTCATCCTCCGTATTCACCAGACCTTGCTACAACGGACTACCATTTTTTTCGTGATTTGGACAATTATCTACGTGACAAGAAGTTTTCTTCCCAGGAGGCAGTACAAAATGCTTTCACACAGTTTGTGCAGTCTAGATCGTCGGAGTTCTATCGCAAAGGCATTAATAACCAGCCACCACTACCAGCAATGTATAGATAATAATGGCAACTATTTTGATTAAATAAATTTGTTAAAAATTTAAAAAATAAACAATTTAGATTTTCAGTACAAATCGGCAATTTCATACTTTAACCCCTATTATATCTTAAGATAAAATAAATGTACAAGTTACTAAGTTATACTTTCAATCAATCAACTGCAATGCAACAAAACATATTCAACGATAAAACTTAACAATGCACTTTATTTTGACTCCAATACCACAGTATACATAATTCGGCGCATAATATCACGAAAGCGGGCAAAACAATAAAGCCATTCATGCAAATTCTAGATAACACTGTTCCAAGCAATTTTGTACAGAAACATATGGCCGTTGAGCTATGATTCTCTGAAAATGGATCCATTAATTATAAAGGCCACGTCTGACCAATAGCGCCGGGTATCGTGATTTTACAAATTATTGCCAATTTTTGACAATTTTTGTCGTATAGCGTGTTAATTTAATTTTTATTAGAATAACGGGTACGTGTAATTTATTGTACAGTTTCTGCTTATGAGGATCAAAATCTTATCATTCATGTTTTGTAGTTGAAATTGACTGTAGCAGATTTCAAGGCAATGGGTCGTAACATCTTCTTGACTAGTATACTGGTTTACTGAGATCGTTAAACCCCCTGCCAAGAGCAGTGTCTAAAGCTAATACTCCGTTGTTGGAGATAGCTATATGTCCAATTGTGGAATAGTAGAGGTATACCGGGTGAAATCATTAAGTGTGCCAGACGATTATTCCGTAAATAGAAGAGATATCAAAAACCTTTCAACTGATATCGAACGTATGTCCCATAATAATGTAATAACGACATCAATAACTGTTTTAATAAAATTATAAATATTAAAAATTGTAACGTTAAACGCTCCTATACCTTTAATATGACATTGGTAGAGAGGCTTTAGTTGATCTAGTTTAAGACAATAATATGTTTACAGATAACGAAACTGTTACAAAAAAACAGTACAGAGTACTAAAAAACCTACCTCAAAAGTCATTCATCCCCTAGTTTGCCAACCTCAAAAGTTGGAGTATTTTCTTTAAATTTATATGGGATCACATCTGATACCCTCTTTCCAACAAGAAAAAAAT
This sequence comes from Hyposmocoma kahamanoa, assembly GCF_003589595.1. Classification (NCBI taxonomy): domain Eukaryota; kingdom Metazoa; phylum Arthropoda; class Insecta; order Lepidoptera; family Cosmopterigidae; genus Hyposmocoma; species Hyposmocoma kahamanoa. The sequence goes on along the minus strand of NW_020653561.1, from coordinate 2,915,764 downwards.
CATCAAAATCAGTTTACAAATGCTGAAGTTATCGCATAACATACATACAAAAAAAATATACAGACGGATTGAGAACCTCCTCCTTTTTAATAAAATAAAACGATATTTTATTAGAATAAAAACAAAGTGATGTTTATTTTCAAGCAAATAGACAATTTTGTATACAAAGCAGTTGTTCGAAACTAAAGCCTCTCTACGAATGTCATAAAATGTATGGGAGTGGTTAACATTAAAATTTTGGGTATTTCTAGTTTTCTTTTTTAAAACTTGGTGTCAAAAATTGCTGTCATTTTAATCATCACGTTTTTAATATCTCTTATATTTACGAAATAATCGCCTGGGCATATTTAATGATTACACCTTGTATATTTTAATTCTCAGTTAGTGGTTCAGTGGTATAGTTTTTTGTTAACGTCCTATTGTAAACGTTAAAAATAATTGTTGGGAGAATAACTAAAGCGATATAAATTTGAATGAAAAGGATTTAAAAGAGCATTTCACTTAGTTGCGTTTAAGTACAAATTATAATAATAATATGACTTGGGAATTAACTGTGCATTGAGACAAGAGCTCCGGATTTGATAGAACCAATCTAAAGGAATTTCCCAAACGGTCCTATCAGAAATAGAACCCGGATCTCGTCATCCATCGGCCACAGTGCAAACCGTTGGGCCACCGCGATCATCGTTTATGGTGTAATGTTCCCACACTCTTTCAATAAGCAAACGTATAATGAATTTATGAAATGTTAAAAAAAATGATAACGAAAATCGGAATTCTCAGAGAATATCACATACATTTCCGCCTGTTTTTTTTGACAGAATTGGGTTGAAGATATTTGCATAAAAGGCCCTTTCTGTCATACCATGTTCGTTTTATATTGGTAACGGCTGATATTCCACAAAATGTATTGCCCTTTTGAAAAACTTCGTTCTATATTGCTATACTTGCCCTCAGATTGACGGCAATATGATTACTATAAAAATTAATGTAGGTAACTGTATCGGAAGTTTTTTATTACGTTCAGTCGATACTATATGATACCTGATCCCTTATCTAACTGACCATTTGGTGTACATACAAAGTGACGGGATGACCAAGTCGTGCGTTTGGCGGAAAGTGATACGCTTATCCATAACAGTTGCACTGCCACTCAGGGCTTTAAATCGCAAAGATCTGAGGGGTGCTTCCACTCACCGTGAGACATAAGTTGAAAAGTTCCATGTGCTTGTAATTTCACCACACCCTTATCTTTCAAAACCGGAATGCAGTAATGCACACATTACTGCTTAGCTGCAGAAATAGGTAAGGTTGCTACCTTACCTATTTCTTCCCTGGACTTCCCTGGACGAACTCTTCCACAACTCCTTGTGACACTACTCTAGTCATCTCCTCTACTGCTACACTTTCTTCATACCTAAGTACTTATAGTACTTAGTGAAGATAGTGTTAAACAAATTTAACCACCTGTGAGTCTGATCCCAAAGTAAGTAGCTAAAGCATTTGTGTTATAGAAATCAGAAACAACGACGGCACAATAACATCCATGACGACTTTCATGGTCGAGTGGATTGCACACCGGTTTTCATGGTGTCGCCGTTTCTGTTGTCGCGCGTTCAATCCCGATTAGGGTCAGTGTAGAAAAATTAACTTTTCTGTATTATCTCGGGCCTCGGTGTTCGTGATACCTTCGTTGTTTCCGATTTCCATAACACAAGTGCTTTAGCTACTCACTTTGGGATTAGAGCAAAGTATGTAATTTGATCTTTAGTGAATGATATTTTAAGAACCTCTAGGCTAATTTGATCTTTGACCTACAGATACTTAAATACACAATTTTAACAATAAATGCGTAAGAAGTATGTCAGAATCAAAAGGTCGGCTAGAGGGTCAGGTATCTTGGGGTACCGATTTTACATAGCTTATCATACTTGATCATGATATGATGCCCATTTTTTACTATATCATTGTTGATTTAGAATTTGAAAGAAAGAAAGAAAATAAATAGACTTATTTGATTACCAAAAAGCAAACAAAACAAAAGAACAAAACAAAGGAACAAAAAAGAAATTAAAAAAGGAACTTTGACCTCAACTAAATAAAAATAGCGACCTAACAAAACTTTTCCAAAAAAACTAAACATAAAAACAAAAACTTTGCCCAAAAAAGCAAGTCGTGCGCCTGAAAATAAGTGACATGCCTATCCATGACAGTTATAGTGCCTCATTTTAGATCACGTAGATATGTGGGGCACTGCTACTGCGGCCGTCACTCTGAGACATAAGTTGACAAGTCCCATGCGCCTGTAAAATCACCAGACCAAAGTCCTTACCCTTCAAAAGTACCAGTCATGTTCACATTACTGCTTGACAGCAGAAATAAGTAATAAGTAAGATAGTGTTTCCTTCGACAAACTCTTAGACGAGGAGCTCTAACTTAGGCAAAATTAGTTTTGTAAATATCAGCCTAAGTATTAAGATACTTATCGCTGCCATTTTCAGAAGTTTTATCAATTAAATAAACAATCAACACTTCTTCGTTTTCATTAAGTGCCTCTTAATTTCCACTAGTGCAATCAGGTCCAAGAGCTTCGACTTCTTTTCATAGAGCCGCTGTAATTAGCTTCGTTGTACTCGCCAGTCCAATTCTTTTGTTAGGAGCGTAGTCCATCTTCAATAGCTTTATTGCCTTTACGGGGTAAACTTATACAACACCGATAACGTTAAAGCACGTTATTATCGTGCTTTACAAACGATCTTTTATTTTAAAAGATTTCTCTTTATGGTGTGATAATGATCCAGATAAAAACACCAATTACCTGGTCTCAAAGTAGGGAATACCCTGTATTATTAGTACCGAAACAACGAATTTCACTCCAAACTACTTCACACAATTTGTTTCCAAAATCGACAGCCCAACCACTGAGGTAGTCTATCGACTGTCTGATGTTGGATCCTCATATCTAGAACAGAATTATAAATAAAAATTGTTTTTTGGCGGGATGACTTGAACACACATTTAACAGACTGTCTTAACATTGCGTCAAACAGGGAACTGTGGAAGTGAGAGAAGAGGCCTTTGCTCAGCAGTAAGACGCAGCAGGCTAATTTAAAAAAAGCAACTTATCAAATAAACTGCAACACGAATACAAAATTTGAGTAGATCTTCTTAATATTCATTCTGAAGAAATTGAAAGTAAAAATTAAAATTAATAAGCCCCGGTATGAGACAGAATATTCCAAAAAGTTAATAAATTTACCATCTGTAACCACGGCATCTATGAAGTTCAAGGTTACCATACTCCTGTAGTGTAATCAGATTTCCATAGTATATGAATTTCAAGTCGATCGGACATGTGGAAGTAAAATAAACATTTATCTTATGACTTATGAGACCCCTACACTAAGTGGTAAAAAAAAAAGCTTATGAGCATTTAAACAGTTAAACAGATGTTCATCAAACACAGTCTGTCGAACCATCTCGAATAAATTAGACTTCAAATTAAAAAAAACTGCTTTGAAATCACTCCATCACACACATATACACAGCTAAAGTCAAAAACTTTTTGCGTCAAAGATAATAAAGTAAATCCAATGAAGAAAAACTGACATTGCCAAGAAATAGCGAATGTTACTAATCATTCGAATCGGCAAATCATTCGCTCAAGTTGAATCTACGCACAATCATTCGACTCGAGTCGGTCGCACGATTCTAATGTTCATTATATCGGACCTACTTGGTACTCCACCAGATCAATCACTATGTCCATATCAAAACATCCCTGTCTCCGTCACATTTACGGTATTTACCATATGTCAGAGAGGTCTACGCAGAAATGTTCTATGGATTCTATCGATTAAACCAGCGCATAGGGAAATTTGTAAGGTCTGTTAACTCATTCCGTAGCCCAGTTGGGAGACGGTGGTTCCAATCCAGCCCAATAAAAGAATTTTTCTTTGTGTTTCATCTTTGTATTTAGAACTATACGGGTTTCTATTGGCACGCCAGCAAACAACAATTCCTCATATATACACACAAACCAACACATACTAATTAGTAATGAATGACCATTTAGATCATAAATTAGTAGGTTACTAATTTATCATTCGAATGACAGGATTAGTAATTACGAGTCGAAAACCGGAATCATTCGCAATTGCGCATCGTTACTGAGAAATAATAGCTACAATATTTCATAGTTTAGACGTGATTCTGCGTAACGAAGGTTGTTTAAGGTCAAGATGCCACCGTAAACTTACGTAACTTGGCGTTGAATCGACACAAACAAATCAAAATAGGACTACAATAAACAAATAAAGGACAGAGCGATAAACTTGAAGAAGGTTAAAATGAATGGAAGAGCTTGAAACTGACTTATCGATTGACGAAATATAGGTCTCAACGTAAGTAAATGGTCTCAACATACATTTTTTTAATTTTCTCATCGCACTGCTAGAAAATTCTGTGAATAATTTACCGTCTATTCGTTTACATACTTGTCACACACTTTGAAGTGGTAGAGCTATTTAAATTTCATGAGCGTCTATCATGCGTGCCATTGTGACCGGAAAAGATGCATGACCCACACTCGAGCACCCTTTCACCGCACTACAAAAAGGGTAGTTATGAAGATATCATATCACAAAGCGACTTGGGTTATTTTCGTTTAACTATAGCTACCAATATCAATGTAATTTAATGGCATGATGAATAAGTAATAGAAAAGAGAACATAAATTCCGAAATCGAGATTAATAGTGAAATGAAAAACATAAAAATAGATACACAATTATGGGATAATTGTTTTAAATTTAAAGCATTAGCGTTATTGAATATTTACTTTAGACTTAGTTCACAAAATAAAATAAAGAAAAAGACTTAAAATAAAGATGCAACAAGCATATTGAAAATTTCGTAAGGTCAGCTGTTTCGTTCTGTAGATCAGTTGGGAGAGCGTCAGTCACGGCATGCTGAAGGCACTGGTTCGAATCTAGCCGAATCGAAGAAATCTTTGTATTAATAATAAGAACAAACTAGTGCAATTTCACAGAAAAATAATTGAAAA
>NW_020653561.1:2876895-2910300 GCF_003589595.1 Hyposmocoma kahamanoa | reverse complement strand
ACACACTGATTACTGAACTTACTTAACAGTACCAGGTTAGTAATCAGGGATTTGTTTCATGCGATCGTTAACATTCGTGTTTTGAACTTATCTATGGCGCTGTTAAATATCCTTAAAAGTCAGATTTTACGACCAGTACATTCTTTTTTAATATACATAAAAGAGAAACAAATTAGTGATGTACTAATATTGTGTAATGAAATTACGGAACACGTAATAACTACTTTTTGAGTGGCGGTGGAAGATCGATCCAGCTATGTTATTGAAGAGTCTATAGCAACTTTAAACTGCGATAGCGTATCGTACGAGTGCTGGGTTCTTCATTTCATCATTCCCAACCAATTCATTTACGTTAATTTGTTTAAGTGCTCTAAAATTCCAGACCAAAGCAAAATGTTGAACTTCAGAGAGTTATATCTGGAAAGTTAGAATAAATAAACAAGCTAGAATTAGTTATGTATGCCACATTTGTTGCCTTTTCGTCAATGAATATCACACGTGCCACTTCCATGATACAACAAAAGATCATCTACCAATTAAATTAAAATTTAAAACACCTCAGAAACAAAATATGAATAAGCGTGTCGCTTACCAGCAGTAGCACGACTTGGAGAAGGAACTTGAAGACTTTGCCTTACTAGAAAAACTCGAAATTAAACAAAATGTACTATTTTGCATTTTGTGAAAGCTGTAAAAGTTGTTGTGAGGTTGCAATCGTACAAGCAGGGAAAGTCATAAATAGTTTTAACTAGTTAAATTCAGTTTATCTAGTGCGATATCGTAAACGACAAATTGACTAGTGAACTTGAACAACTGGCGACAGCAACGTAGTAGGATAAGTTCTAAAGTCTCAACCTGTCGGAGAGCTTGTACCAAAGTTTAGAAAACTATCGTTCTATTCTACAGTATCTATTGTTGGATCATGTTACCGTGTACCTTGTTCCGTAATACTAGTTAAGCATCGGGAGTTTCGGTCCCAATGGGTGTGGCACCTTTTGGTATCTTGGCCATGATTGTTTAGAAATTAGTACAAATAATAAACACTACACATTTTATAATTATCACTCTAACGATTATAACTTCAACTCGACATTAGTTCCATCGCACCACCGCTAGATGGCTTTAGTTGTACTCTGAAACGCGCTAACTTCAATGTTTTGTATTGTTAATGCTCTCTACTGCTATAGCATTTGTAAGGCACTGAAAGGCTCTCAAGTTATTGAGACATTTCGGTCTTTACTTACTTGCTTGCTACCTTAGCTTCGGCACTGAACCTTGTGCTTTCACGTCAGTGACACTGTTTGGTCCGTAGCCACATAATTTTTTTGTCTTTGCCCTTTGTTGCCCATAACAGTTGCAGTGCCACTCAGAGCTTTAAATCGCAAAGATCTGAAGGGCACTGCCACTGCACCCGTCACTCTGCGACATGAGTTGATAAGTCCCATGTGCCTGTAATTTCACCATTATTTTCAGAACGGTTACGCAATCCATGGTCATGGGTTGACTAGCACAGATATATCTGTCTGTAGTCTCATTTTTTGAAGATGGAGTAAAATGCCTTTAAAAACCAAAAACGGAGATCTGCAACAAGCACAATTCGTCGTCTTACTTTCTCAAACTCGTATCTTAAAGCACAAAGTTACTGAAATGCAAAAAAATGGATTGTATATGCAAATTTTGCAGGCTGATTTCACGTCACATTTCCTTCATATTCACACACTGGCTTTTACCGATTCTTAAAGTAATGCATCTAAATTAACACCCTTGATAACAAATTTAAAATAAATAGAAAGTTTTGCCATCTCCTGAACTCTTCATAAAATACGAGTTTGAGAAAGTAAGGCATGCCTGGAGAAAATTGTAAGGTATGCTGGTTTGTTCCGTAGCTCAGTTGGAACATCGTCAAGTACGGTATGCTGCAGGATTCTTTATTTGTATTAATAATACTTGTTTTCTTTATGTAAGTATTTCTGTTTAATAAATTAATTAGGCACCTATCTATAAGACTTCTGTTTATGTAAAACTTGTTAACGTATTTATAATTTTATTATCAGACTTCCAGAGCTTTATGTCTCATTTTATGAATTTGCCAAGTTGTATAAGAAACTTTGTGGCATTAACATTCAAGATTAAAATGATGATTTATCGGGCATTTCGTGTCAAATTATTATTTCTGTTTACAAGACTTCAAAACAATATCAAAGTATAGAGCTTTTGTATAATTCGTTTCATAAGTCTTAGATTTATTTTGTAAAGTTAATTCAGTTTAAGAAAATTATACATTTGACAGCAGCTCTCTGATTTATACATATAATACCATCGAGTATATATCCAGAAATAGAGACGAAATAAGGGCGAACCATCCCTCGCAACTCGTCCGGCAAATGGGCCTTATAACACTTTTAAATATCAACTCTCGTTTGCACTGAAATCACAAATTAGAAAGCTGAAATAGTACAGCGCCAACAACTGGCCTGCGTGTACGTCTCCTTACATTCCAAAATATTGTGTATTTATTGCAATAAAGATAATAAATCTCTAACTAGGGGGGCTGTTCAATTCGGTGGTGTGGAAAAAACAGCAAAACATCTAATTACAAAACAAACGGAATCACATTTCATCGGTAATTAAATGCTATTTTTTAAATTATTTTTTCAATTTACGTCCATTGTGGCAAAGCTTAAGTTAAATTGGTTGTTTTGAAGTGAAATAATTGACGAAACCCATTGACTTACAATTATATGGACGTCGGGTCCGCGCTAAAAAGTGTCCGAACTTATAGGGCGTTAAAGTCGTATACAGAGCGTCATTCACGCTTTAGTCTTCGTTTGTTCGACTGACAGCGAAGCAAGCAAAATTAGACAGTACTGCGATGACATTACAATTTAAATTCAACGTTTTAGCTATTTCATATTCCTTTACATGTCACTACGTTTAAATAGGTTGACTTGGGACATTTTTTTCGTGGTTTTTGTATTAGACCCGTCGTCCATTTATTTGTAAGTCAATGACGAAACCCGTCAATTGTTACGAATTATAGCTGGCCAATCGGAGCGCAGTTACGGTGACGTAATGATTTGGCAGAATAGTTTTCAAACATTTCGTTTCTATTTCCGGTTACATATTCGATGATAAAATACATACGGAAAGTAGGTGTCGTTTGTATACGGTTTTTTTCTTCTCTAACAAATCTTGAAACTGTGCGTACACGACAGTTTTTTGTTATTATTGATACTAAGATCGAGAAAATACAAGGAAACATTCCTTAAGGCCTAAGTAATAAATAAGTAATGATTGCATACAATACTTTTTCTAAGAGTAAATAAAATAATGAAACAGAAGTAATATTTAATTTATACTTTTTTTCTTAACAATCCATGATAACAAACGCACATAAAAAAAAATAAGCTAGAGTTAAAGCTCATTTAGATGGAGAGAGTTTCTCGTCTCGAACATCGAAAGGGTATAAAAAACTTTCCTCGTCTAAACATTCGCGATTATCGACCGTCCACGTGAGCGATAATCGCCTCGCCTTTGAATATTGAACGTCTCCGTGTAAACAAAACTCGAAAGCAAAAATCGTATTTCGAGTTTCTGTGCCAGCCGTCTCTACCACGAGTGCAGTGCGCGAGGGTGTTTTGTTTATCACTGCTTTTCTAAGACAAGAATTAATGAAACGAGAACGAAAAAAAATTTTGAATTAAGAAATGTTATAAAATTTAAAAAAATAAAATTAAAAAATGTATATTTCTATGCAGTTCCAAATCTGAATGATTTTTGCGTCATTTTGATATGTCCATAGTCAATACCGCAGTAATCACTCAACTCGAATGGCAATTCTCGCACTCAAAACGGTTCGAACCGATTTGTACGATAATCGTATGAACTTGAAAAAATGTCATACGAGATCGTGTTTAGACAAGTCGAAAACTCGTAAGCAAGAATCTCCTTACTACATATGTATCTGTGTAAACAGTCGAGGAGGCGATTAAGTTGCTTGCGAATCTCGTATGACATAATCGTAGGCGAGATTTTAGTTCTAGCCTGAAAACAAGATAATCTTATGGCGATTATTGCTTACGATAATCGCGTACGATTTTTCGTTACGAAGCGTGCGATAAACTCTCTCCATCTAAATGGACCTTAACTCGTAGAGACCGCGGCTAGGCAAACGTAGTGTCAGTGGCCAGATGGAGTTTCGAATGGCGGAAGGCTGCTGGCAGCAGATGGATGCGACAAGCTGAGGACTGGGTGAAATGGCGCGCATTGGGAGAAGTCTATGTCCAGTAGTGGACTGCGATAGGCTGATGATGATGACAGTATCTTATAGTTTATAAGTATATATATCATGTTATTTTCTACATATAAATATGTGTTTGACAAATAATACCCATTTATTTATTCTAATTTATAATATATTGCAATATATTTGTACCCTTTCATCATCATTATATCAGGCGGAATATGTCCGCTGCTGAACATAGGCCCCCTCAAAGATTGCCAGTCTAGCCGGTCGGACGCATCCATCGGTTACCCGTTGCCCTTACCAGGTCATCCGTCCATCTAGTAGGGGGCCGTACCAGTGAACGGCTTCCGGTTCGTGGTATCCATTCGAGAATCTTTCTACCCCAACGGCCGTCAGTTCTACGAGCTATATGCCTACTGCCACTTCAACTTGCTACTTCTTTGGGCTACGTCGGTGTTTTTCGTTTTTCTATTCGAATCAGAAATGAGGAGATCTGTAGCTCATTTCTGATTCGATCACGCAGAAAAATTTGTACCCTTAAGGATAAAATAAAAAAGGAAATATCTAAAGCAAAGAAGATAAACTTCAAATGGGTAATGATAATAATAATAATAATAATAACAATGGAAAAGCAGTTTTGTACCACAGCATCGGCAAGTATAACGAATTTTGAATGCGCTTTAGCTAAAGGAACTAAGAAGAAAAATACATTTCATTCATAAACATAGAACTGGGAAACCAGCACAATAAAAAAGAAACGGCAATGGGATTTTTTAGCCCAAATAAATACTGAATAAACAAACTGTTTCGAATGCCATTCGTTAATATTCAACAAGCTCGATTTCAATAAAACCGGCTTCAAAAACGTTAGTCTGGACTTTTCTGGTACGATCAATGTAAGTTAAATTGGTTAATAAAAACCATGTGGATGTACATGGTTCGTTTATTTATGTGTTCAGTTTCTCTCTTTTTTTTAGTAGGTATAGATTTGGATTGAAAAAATATACTGGTTAGAAGTTCAGTATCAGTGGAGCTCCTTGTAAAAGAATTCGTCTGGGGAGTTACTGCCATCATTATCTATCTCTGCCATCAAGCAGTAATGTGAGCATTACAACGTTTCGCTATTGAACAGTGAGGGTGTTGGTAAAACTATAGTCACATGACAATTTTATGTCTCATGATGACAGGCGCAGTAGCAGTACGATCCGATCTTTGCGATAAAAAGATCTGAGTTGTTTTATTCTATAATAAATGCTGATGGTCTCAGGCCTAATAGACATAATATTTGAAAATTGCAAAACGTCTGTTTGGAAGGTAAGCTTTTTATGTGGATGGTAAATACCAGCTTTAAAGATAAAACATGTGAAACCGTCAGTTTTAAGGCTTAGGACAATATCTGTTTTATTGTAAAGAGCTGTCGCACAAAAAAAGCCATACTAAGAGTATTAAATAATTTATATACTTGAACGAGGACACAAGGAAATTGGCATTTATGGACGTGGCAAAAGCCTTACTAAATCTGTATCAAATAGCATGGAAAGAGGGAATTCATCTGTCATCGATAAAACACCTAAACCATTGGAGGACCTCTCGAATTTACAAAGGAAAACAATTTACGAAGACGAATGGGCGTCAATTTGAACGGTTTGAATAAATTGGTCGGCTCTCCATGGACATAATATAGCAATATATTCTGGAAGGTAAACGTTCTGGATATGAATATATTTTCAATAATGACCGATGAATGATAGCAGAAGGGCATTAAGGTTATTATATACGTTTGTGGAAGCGAATCACCGGAGAAGAAGCGGGTAAAACTGTTAAGCTAGATGAAATGGTTTAATTATTTACTGTTAAATAACGGTCTTACAGAAATATACGAAACACCTCAGGATAGTGCCTAAAGACTGCCTTAATTTGTTATACGATAGGATGTACTTCACCCGATGATATAAAATCCTGAAAGCAGGCTAAAGTAAAAGACTAAAACTAATTATTTAAGAATAAAATATCTAACTTTGCACGTAATTTTTATATTATGCAGATATTTCTCTTTGAGTATCTACTATACAGAACTTGCCGAATTTTGGTATTCAACTGAAGCCCTTTAGTTATTAAATTCACATGCCTAGTGGTTTACTTTTTTTCACTGCCCCGTCAGTCGCCATCGGGCGCTTGTCGACGTCGAATCTGTGTCAAATTGTGGATTTGTCTCTGAGTGACGGACGTAGTGGCAGTTGCCCGCAGATCTTTCCTATTTCAAGCTTTGAGTGGCACTGCAAATGTTTTGGATAGGCATGTTTCTTATAACCAGGATCACGACTTATTTGTCGCGTAAATTGATATCGTAACAAAGTAATAAATAAATAATAATAATTATTTTCACCTGCTGAAAGGCAGAAATGGAATATCGCCAGAGAATGTTGCAGAAGTTTTACAAGTTGATTTAAAAACATAATTGAAGATCTATTTCATTTTTAAAACAATTGACTTTGTACCGGTATCGATACAAGGCTTCTTCTCAATGCACAGTATATAGATATAATTTAGAATACTACTCCATGATATAATCGTAGCGAAAAGGGAACATTTATGTACATAAACACAAAGAAGACATCTTAAAATTCTACTCAGAATCGATTAACTTTAAATTCAGTATCGTGGCAACATAAATTACTACTTCGACTTCTGCTGCGGCAAACCAAGATCTAAACTCTAGGTTAGAAGCGGCCATTGACTGAATCTGTAGACCATTTAGTTTCAAGTAACGTAAGTACTCCAACTGTTGTTTAATGTCCCGAAACATGCTCTTAGAAGAAACGCTAAGATATTAGAAAATCTTTTGTGTTAAGATACGTACTAGTTTTATCTATTCTTAAAAAGACTTATGTTATCACGTAAGTATTTAATTGGGCAATTACGAAACGGTTGAGAAGAATTAAATTTTCGTTCCCCATCTATTGTCGTTGTCCATTTTATCAAGTGCTACAAATATTTTTATAGTCGCGTCACCTTCCGTGCTTTCAATGTGTGGAAAGCATACGCAAGGGCAAATTTTACTGGATTCGCCTGATCCTATTGTTGTACCCAAGATCAATAAAAGGCATCATTTGGCTTTAAACTTTGCTATACTGGGGAATTTTTAGCCTTAAAAGCGATTGAACATTCATATTGAATGTAACTCACTAACGGCTTAATTTCATAGTCCAAAAAGGATCGAAATTTTAATTTCTACACATTATGTATACTTACGTAACGGTGGCGTTCTCGCCTTTTCATGCCGGCTTGTTATGTAAGCCTTTGTTTTGAAGACACTTAAGTGTTCTAAATGATATCATTCATCGACGTTTCCGCATGCTATTTAATATTTATTCATTCGCAAACCACCTCCATTATTTTTCAATTTCGACTACGCGAAGCTATCATAACGCTGCGGGTTGTTAGCATAAAATTTGATACGCCATTTTATTCCACGTCATTTCGCTCATTCGATCTTTCGGAATCGAATGAGTTTTTGGCAAGTTCACACTTTGCGTTTTATCGTTAAAGAGCAATGATAACCTAGTTGGCAGGACTCTTGCCTTCCATTCATTAAGGTGCTACTCTGAGTCTTACTATGGGCCTGCACTTACTGGACAAGTGTAGTGCAGAAATATGTACTTTAGATTCTTGAATATAATTTTTTTGACTGTGGAGGTATATATCACGGGGAACTCTGCAACTAGGACACGTATTAGCTTTATGTGTATCATAAGCAATTTAAACGAGGCTCTATTATATGAACTGAAATACTTATTAATATCATACCCGGCCGACTTGCCCATGGGTGGCCGTGTTGTGCCTTCTATTTTGAAGAAAAGCCTCGCTGACTAAATCCTATTCAATTTGAGATTTACTGTAAGCTTTATGCCATTTAATTTATCGTGTTTTTACATATATTAATTTACGTTATAATTATAATGGCACACCATCCACATACATACACGACATATTGCATTTACTTGATTTCGGTTTGTAAGTGTGATTCAAAGTAGCCCGCGAACTGAGAAAAATTATGAAGATATTAATAATAAAATAATAAATAGCAGCATCCGTAATTTTCAGATTTTAGCGTAGTTTTGCGTTGTTGTATTCGTGCCAATAAAAGTGCGTCCATATCTATTTCGAAAACCTTGATTTTTAAATTCAATTAAGTGAAATTCGAGATTTGTGCTGAACAAGCTGGGTGGGCTCTGTTATTAAATATTAACAATCTTCAAATTATTGCCATTGATACTGTCGGACAAATAAATATGCACAATTTATGTCGGTTCCATCGTTAGTTAGTTGAATCAGTAATGCCCTCGATTCATTTTCCTAGTCTGCTTTGATATTATGTCTCAGAAAGCGGATTATCTAATTTTAAATGGATTTATATTTGTTTTTGCAGGTTGAGATCCTTTTTGTTGACTTTGTCTTCACCAGTATCGAGATTTGTGTACTCAGCAATGGTATGTTTAGAAAGATTTATTTTGCCTTGGTTTACTGTTCTTCCAAAAGTGCTAATAACTTGGTATATAAGTTTGCTTAATAGCATTAGAGCATCTTGTTAAAGACTTCGTTCAGGAAAGTACTGTCACCTTACCTATTTCTGCCACCAACCAGTAATGTGAGCATTACTGCGTTCCAGTTTTGAACGGTAAAGGTTCTGGTGAAGTTATAGGCAGATTGGACTTGTCAACTCATGTCTCAGGCTGACGGGCGCGGTGGCAGTACCCCTCAGATTTTTGAGCTTTAAAGCTCTGATTGGCATTGCAACTGTTATGGACAGGTGTGTGGCTAACTATCAGGCCCACAACTTGTTCGTCTTTTCACTTGGTATCATAATAAAAATTATGTATCATAATATAATGAAATAAATTTATAAATAAAATATTCAAGCCGTGGCAGCCTTTTATTAGGATTTGACCTACCGCCTCTCAAGCAGAGGTTTCTAGAGTGTCGAGAGTTCTAATCAGGGCTTGCACCTCTAGGTTTCTAGGAAATCATGAGCGAAATATAATTTGAAATTTACGAAGAGCTTCACTGCCTCTGTGGCCAGACGGTTACCATGTCGGACTGCCACACAGATAAATATTTGTATGGCCTAAATTTATTTTTATAAATTTAGGTACCGGTGTATTGCTTTACTCGTCCTTCGTACTCGTCCATGATAATAAACGAACAACTCCATCCAGATATTAAAGTTTTATTTAAAAATTGATATTACAGAGACGTTAAGATTATCCCTTTTTATCACAATATTTCTACGGAACTTACACTGTTGGGTTAGACAATTTTTCATAAACATACTCGTGCCTGCAAGATATTAAACCATACACACACGTCTGAAAAATAAGTTTGTATACATTGGCATAACATAAAGTTAGTGATGGGAAATATTTTGAAAGGACTACAATGGATGTCGGTGCGAAATTATGTAAAAACTTGTAAGTTAGATTCGAGATTGGATCATTATCATTACGAACTTTGAAACCTGAAGCACAAGAGCCAACATTTGAGGTTATAAATGTAACTTATGCCTCCAAATTTCAATTTTTTATTCAAATAATATGATACAAAGGACACTTCAAGGTGGAATTCCCTGCATGCGGACTTGGTCCGTGAACGCTATAACTTGACCGTTTTGAAAGCGAGACTGAATGGTATTATATTATAGGTAAGCAAGCTCAATTGTCCATCTCATCGTAACTTTCCATCAGGTGAGATGTAGGTCAAAGGAGCACTTCTCTTTTACATAAAAAAAGCTTTGAGCCTATGGATAAAATTGGATACCGAAAGTTGTCCAAAAAAGCTTGCTATGCTCGTGCGTTCAATTTCCCAATTTCCCAACTCTAATAAATCGATAGAGAGATTTTCGATCTTTAAGTTCGATCGAAATTTGATACCATAGACGGCATATATCACTTGTGGGCTCTAATTATCTTATTACTGTCTATTCTATGCGACACATAAGTATTACACAAATATCATTTCGTGATTTTTTCCTTGTACCTATGACGAAATACGGTTTGATTTTTATACATTATGTTTGCATTTGCATATACGAAATACTGTTATGGAATGAAAATGCGGGCGAATAACATAAGAGAAATGTTATGTCCTGAATTTGAATCCAGTCTTATTTATTAATATGTGGTGTATAAATTTCACACGTTTTTGGGCATGTAAAATGTTTTCCGTGTTAAGGACCCTCCCCTTAGCATCGTGATATGTAAGTAAAAAGTAATTAATTTTAATATACACGATATTTTAATTCAGCCCGACAAGCACTTTTTTTAGATCATGCAATGGTGGTAAATTAATTGACCGAGACAACAAACGTTATTATTGAAGGTAAATTCTCTTCAATAATGAAATTGACAGGGTACACATAAATCCTAATTTATGTGTACCACATCAAGCGAAAGATGCTCGAAGCTATCGTTTTACAGTAGAATCACTGATATTCCATCATTCAATGACAAATTGAATAATATAGCAGCAGATCGATTTGTTGTAGTAGGAACTGTTAATCTATGTTGAGAATTAGTTGGTTGGTGTGATAAAACCTTTAAATTTTTATTTAAATAAACAATAGGATTGACTAAACAGTCTGCCAGCACCTAAGACGTATATGCATATCGCTGAAGGGTCAACGAGACATAAATACATACCCACACGCAAAATGGCCGCCGTGACCAGGGCGCCGTCACTCGTTCGAGGTTACGCGATAAGTGCCTACCGCTGACTGTATCGCCAAAAGAGCAAGCGTTAAGACAAATCTTTCATTCACATTACAATCCTCATGCAACCCCAGCATTCGATTCCACACGACTGCACACGGCGGGCAACGTCATTTTTACCTCTCTCTATGAGCGCGTGCTTAGGTTCCTTTTTCCTCGTACTAAGCTTCTGGTGTCATTAGTCAGATTTAGTAGCTTTTTAAGCACTATGCCGCAGTTCTCTTTCTCTCTCTCTTTACAGGCACTGTGTACAACACACGTACTTACTATTCTTTATCATTTCAAATAGTTACAACTACCTAAATTAAATCCAAGTAAGTTTCAAATTTTCGCTTAATGTTCCACCCCGTCGTCCTCTTACGAGGCAGCTATCAAGCCGACTGCTGCAACGTACGGTATCAAAACTACAAAATGCATGCTTTACAGTAGTACTTTATGTTTTGACTTAGAATAATAAGTTTTAATAGTGTCGTGAAAGTGAAACCCAATTATGATAGCTAATTTTATGTATTTTTCTTAGGCCTCAGCATGATTTAAAAGTTTTATGTATTTTTCTAGATATTTCAGATTCGATAGTTTACCTTGTTAAAATTTGCTAGAAATTAATCGAAAAAGTTTAACACTTTCGATTATTTATATGAAGTAATTTACGGTCTGAAAGAGAAGACGATACGAATACCAAACACTGATTTTATAATTTACTAACGTATATTTATAAATTATGAACATTAGTAACACAGACAAATTAAAGCAACTTTTAACTATAATATCTTAAATGAACTTTTATATTGTAGCATGACTTCTTTGAGTATTTTTACGTAAATATTTATTTTTACTTTGCGAAATATCTAGCGTAGAACACATTGTAACTGGTAGACTCGATAGATGTCTTCCATAGAAAACCATGGAAAGTGGTACATTCGATAGCTCTAAGACTAGAAATAAACACGTATACTATCGAAAGTGCCAGTTACAACTTTGTTAAATTATATACACCTAGAACACTATCGCATCTCCCCTTTTAGATAGTTTTTCTTGTCTAAACTGCTATCTGGTCACTTGGATAACAAAAAACGACACAAAGAACTAATTATTTTAAAAATATTTAGGAACTAGTTACATAAATGATATTTTAGATCATTTATTTTTGATATTATGAAGAGATAAAACAAAATTGTAAATACCGAGTTAATTATAATTTTTTTCGATAGATGTGGTTTCACCGTGACGTTGTTTTTTATGTTTTATAACGAAATTAACCACACATCTACCTCGGCTATTCATTTTTAAACTCCGATTTAAAAAAAAACACAATTCAAGTAACTGAAATAAGCTAACAGTAAACGAAATCACTCACATCGCATTGCGGCGAATACTGACGATTGGGTTAGTTACGAACTGTACGCGCACACCGTCGCTTTAGAACAGTATCGATTGTACCTTATACGATAATGTTTGTCGCTCATAGTGTGACGTACCGATAGTATTCAATTTAAAATATCCCTTAATATGATTTTTTTTACCAAACTCATTGACTTACAAATAAATGGACGACGGGTCTAATACAAAAACCACGAAAAAAATGTCCCAAGTCAACCTATTCGAAATTTAAATTGTAATGTCATCGCAGTATCGCGCTGTCAGTAGAACAAATGAAGACTAAAGCGGAGTGTCGCGCTCTGTATACGATTTTAGCGCCTTACAAGTGCGGACATTTTTTAGCGCGGACCCGACGTCCATATAATTGTAAGTCAATGACCAAACTGTATATTTTTCTTATAGTGTATCATATACTCTTACAATTGATGCAATAAAAAAAATAATTTTGCAGTTTCGATACTGTTTGTTGCGGCAGTCGAAATATCAGAGTTCCCACAGTCAGAATTTATTATAAGAAGAGTTTATTATTTATTATAACAGTTTATAATAATTAAGTAATACCTAACTGATGTTAACATTTTATTTTGTTTCAGATGCTATTAAATGTTCAAGCATAGCAGATCAACTTGGTAAGTATATTTTTTACACCTTACTAGTTTGAGACCTACACATTGTTACTATTAAATTAATTTTTAATACCGAAGGAGTGGCGCTAGTGTTAACTTTGACAACGTTCGTATTGCTAATAGATTAAATTATGGGGTATTTATACCTACCACATTAACAGGCGACTCACGCCTGCCTGTCGAAAGCGTGTCGTCTTTTGTCTTGGTTTAAACGCCATGGGGTATACGGTTTTTCAACAAAAAACGATCCACTGAACTGGCTTGAACATATCCGCGGCCGCGCCCCACTGCGAAAAGGACTTTGTAAGCGAAGGCGGCAGACGACTCGGTGTAAACGGCGAGTCGATTGCGTTGCGTTGTGTTTACATTAGCTGCAGAGCTCACGATGACATATAAATGTGACGTCACGGTGCTGACTGTCGCGAAACCTTCTCGGTAAAAATTTTTTTTTATTTTCTTAAATGATGTATGTCACCTTTTTCTGCGTCAGATTTTTGTTATATTAGAAGAAAATGTTTCTATTGTAAATACCTTTGAAATATACGGAACTTATATCCCAATTCAGTACATGTTTTAATAAGGGAGCAAAGGCTGCGGCCTGCCGTGTCGTCTGTCCATATTAGAACCTGAAATTATCCCGAACAGCCCCCGTAGCATGGCTACGCATGCTAGTCGCGACAAGCGCGATAATTAAATTCGAATTATGTCGCAATATGGCGACGAGTATATAGATAATTTGTAAAATACTAATAACAACCTCGGAGGATGGTTTTATAAACATCACAAACAATAACTTTTGTTCCATAATATTTTACAAAACAAAATAAATTTGCCAAAAATAAACTTTTAAGTATTCCTTGTCCTATTTGACACTTTTTAGATCTGTACTTGGTAGTAAGGTATATTCAAACGTGCTAGCGTCCACCCCGACAGCCCGCACCCACACGTCCTGCGTTTTGCATAGAGTCATTTAAATATTTAAATTTTTTTATGAAAGTAAAATGTGATGAATTAGAAAAGTCATGGAACAAAAGTTGTTGTTTATGATGTTATAGTATGACCAACCATTTAATTTACTTTTGACAGCCCGAGTACTAATCAATTAGTGATGTCCTAATACGTTACCGATTTGATTTCTAATAACAGTGATTTTTTTTATAACAAGTTTTAATTCACAATTAATTCGTTGATCAACGATAGTTTATAAAGTAAAAAAGAAAAATGAATCGATTTGACATTTTCAACATTATATGAGGTGTTAAGAAACGTGCCATTTCGGCGGAACATACACCATTAGGATTTGTTTCATTAATTTAAAATCTATTTATTTTCATTGTAATTTATTAGACAGGTACCAAAACCAATACAAAGGAGAAATTAACACGAATAATCTTCGTTATGTCTGTCGGCTCCATGAAGTATTGCATTTTTTTGTATATGGTTGCTTGTCAATAGTTATGGAACTAAATGGGCACGCTTATGTAAGTATAATAAATAAGGACGGAAAAAACTGCTTATTTTTTTACGTTAAAACGTTGTGCTTTGTGCTGAGCACGTTGTAAAAAATGAAATTGTTGAGAATTGAACAGACCAACACTTATGCTTAAATTAAAAAGCGTGCTTATGTGCTTATTTTAAAAAGCAAAGCTTTTATAGTGCTTTCTGTTTTAATGCCCATCTCTAAGAATAACTAAATGTTTGGACAGTGTATAGTACCTCATAATATAGTCCTGCGAGATTGTTCGTATTTCACAAATAACTACATATAATTATTCTCGTGAAAATCATATATGCATACATGCTATTCTCCACAAAACGGAGTCCCTTTCACCTGAGTCCGACTTTTCGTGATATACCGATAGCCGACCATCTCCAGCTACTTGGAACGGACCTGTCGTCCAATCTGAACTTCGGCAGATACATTGAATCCATGGCCAAAAATGCAGCCAGGAACGCTTGGCATCCTTTGAGGTGCTATTTCACACACCGGGACAGTTAGTTCAGCTGTACCAAGCTCGAATCCGGTCGTGTATGGAGTACTGCTGCCATTTATGAGATGGCGCTGCTAAATAGCAACTGGCCACCTTGGACTCAATCGACAAGCGCGCCAAGAGCCTTATAGGTGAGTCGTAATTAGTAGAACCGATGCTGTAGAGCCTTGAACACCGCCGTAAAGTGGCCTGCTTATCGGTATTCTACAGAATATGTCACGGAGAGTGTGCTATAGAATGGCATAATTTGATTCCGCCTTTCCATCATCGGGATACGTGACGTGGGTAGGGGTTCCACCCCTATGTTGTGTATATTGCCAGGTTTCGCACGAAGCGTTCCGCTTCCACATCTACATGGCGAGCGGCTAGAGAGTGGAATTCTCTGCCTGCGGACTTATTCCCTGAACGCTATAACTTGGACCTTTTGAAGACGAGAGTGAGTAGGCATTATTTAGGTGCGCATGCTATATCGTTGATCGCATCATCACTTTCCATCAGGTGAGATGGAGGCGATATTTTATATAAAACGAATTTACATTAATTATTTATGGACTAATAACAAAGTGTCGGCAACATTTATTAAGATAGACGTTATTAAGCGGCCAATCCCATGTATTAGGGATGGGTCGTACGAATTTTGTTGTTAATTTGTTGACATCGAACGAAAGTTTTAGTGGCTAATTTGCCCATGACTGTCCCATTTTCTTACCAACCTCATTACAGAATGAGTTTAAGGCGGTTCTCATGTTGCGTTGTCATGCGACAATACACGCGTTAATGTAAACGCCGTACTGTGAGCGAATAATATAGACAAAGTCGTTATGTTGTCTATCTTCTTTGTTTAGAATGCAATATTGAGTAGTGCTTTCTGTATTGACTTCATCTTCCGATGTATTAAAGTACACTTTTTAACCGACTTCAAGAAAGAAGGATGTTTTCAATTTATGTTACGGGATTACTTTGGCATTTGTGAACCGATTTTGATGATTCTTTTTTGTTGGAAAGAGGGTACCTCAATATTGGTTCTATTTAAATTTGAAGAAAATATTCCACCTCTAAGAGTGGCAAACTAGGGGATGAATCCGGTTTCGCGTACTTTCCGTTAACTTTCTGTTAACAACAAAACTTGACAAATAAATACAATTCGATTACATTAGATTAAAGCATTTCGTTGAGGAGGCCGCGATAACGAACACCGCAATAGCGCATAAGCAAACTTTTCATGTCGGTCTTTTAAAAAGAAAATACTCTTCTACGACCTATATCCTATCTATCAAAATACTATCTATGATCTTTGCACATTGACTTACAAATAAATGGACGACGGGTCTAATACAAAAACCACGAAAAAAATGTCCCAAGTCAACCTATTCGAAATTTAAATTGTTATGTCATCGCAGTATCGCGCTGTCCGTAGAACAAATGAAGACTAAAGCGGAGTGTCGCGCTCTGTATACGATTTTAGCGCCTTACAAGTGCGGACACTTTTTAGCGCGGACCCGACGTCCATATAATTGTAAGTCAATGTCTTTGCATCAATAACAATAATAACAAATTGGTTAGCACTTTCCCGAAAACATAGACTAATTAATATCATGGTAGTTAAAACATTATGGTATTCAATAAAAATAAACATTGCCTGAGACTTATTGTCAAACTATACTTGTCAAATTTGGATAAACTAAACAAAGGCGTCTCACGAATTCACGATGCCTATGTGTTCAGTACAACATCTCATGGGCCTGGAGTGGCACTGTAGCGCTTCTGACATGTTGATGCAAGCTCGTATTGACACGATCTGTGTCATCGTGAGACGTCCTAAAGCTTCTTTCATGGAAAGGCTTGGACAGAGTAGCAATGGCTGTGTGCAGCCTGTCTACCACGTCCGTTTACAACTGTTGGCTCGAAATTGCCATGCGGGGTGAGCTTGACTTGAGTTAATCTTATTTTATCATTATTATTTCCACCCAGTGGAGCCCCAACAGCGTAAGACGCTGCAGCAGACCGAGAAAGCGATGGCGTGACGAACTGGATGCCTACGATAAAGCTTGGGTCCAGTTAGCCCAGGATCGTGACGCGTGGAGGGATCAGGGGGAGGCCTTTGTAGTGCGATTCAACAGACTAATTGTAATTGTTTTTTGTGTGACATTTCTAATTATTTGTTTTAAAATTATAAATTGTATTTTCTTACTATGGTCTACGGATTGAAATGAAAATAATTATTATTATTATTGGAATTAATATAGCGACATCTATATTAATATTTTGGGAGCTACAAAGGTAACAGGTTAAGTGAAGAAACTTTCATGAGTTCTCACAGGTGGCGCTAAGGCATGCTCATAGCTCAGTCGGTAAGAGAGTAGCCACGCTTAGGCTACAGACGCTGGTCCGAATCGAAGGGCTTTTGCGTTGATCTTTGCATCAATAATACGTATATATTCATTGGGTATAGGAGTCCTCCAAGGGGGTGTCTTAGGTCCTAGTTTACAGCGTTTGCCAATGGGCTGGATACTTCACAAGTCTACTAACAGTGTTTCTCACCACCGTTAAATAACTGGTAATTAGTTTTCTTCCTGAACTTTAACGATGCAGACATGTGTGTGGAATTCAAATAGCATCTTTCGGTAGAGTAAGCGTACAACTCGAGCATCTTGCTTTTCACGTTCAACTGAAGTACGTACAACAGAAGAATTGTTCGTTCCTCAGTAGGTTTACCCGGTGTGATTGCTTTTTAATAGATTAGAAACAATACTCTATCACAACTGCAAGCATTCTGTTGCGGTCTACGGGGAATCGAAGGCCTGGTCGAACGCGCTCAATATTCATGAAGTGCCAATAGCCGCAATCTAAGTGTTGCAGCGATAAGGTTTCCTTTTCTATTTTTAACCTGATTGGATGCTCTATGAAAGTCTTTTAACGACAATAGATGACCGATTGTTTGTATTCCTCTTATCGTATCGATGGTATTCACCATCTTGAATTCACAACATTTAATACGCTATATTAACTGGACGAAGTACAAACATTTTTTTAAATTTTGAAAAATTGACGCACATAAATATTTACAATTAACATTTTTGTCATAGATCTACCATTGTGATATTTAACTTTATAATTATCTTATATCACAAATCGAAATTCAAATTTAGGGCTTGGTCACGATCTATTATAATGGTATTTTTAAGTTAATTTCAAAAGAGTTGTTCCGTTAGTGGTACTTAAAATAAATGGAACATTTAACCAGGCTACCACTTGGTAGATCAGATGGTAGAGAAGAGCTCTAAAAATCTAGAAATTCTAGAAAATATAGAAAATTGAGAAATCGAAATTCTAGAAAATGTAGATACTTGAATTAAAAACATTTTTTTACCTGCAATTTCCAGAAAATCGTTAAGGATTTTTATAATAATGTATCGTAAAACGGAACGGAACTGATTTTCATGTAATTTTTTGGCTAACGGGCTAGTTGGCCAATGCCATGAAAAATGTATTGACAGATCAGATGGCAATGTCATTATTGTTACAATCTTTCCAGTAAATTGTAATCAAGTTTTTGATTATTTTGGTGTTTATGTGTTGCTACTTTTTGGACTTTCGTTAGTACTACACCATTCTTTTGTTTCAAATCAATACAAAATAATGCAGGTCACATTATTTTTTTATTATTCTGTGAAACTCTTTATTTCAAGCTTATATCTAGCAAAAACGTTGAGCCTGGTTAAATTTTTCTGGGAATAAAGTACCAAACTCCATACTAATTCGGTACAAGTCTCTTCATACATATCAAACAATTGAGTAATTCCCTTAGTACACTGTGTAAGTTGAAAATTTGAAAAGGGTATTTAACGTGGCAGTCAAATCCTCAGGTATAAAGATATTCAGAAAGAACAAACGAGAAGATGCAATATTAAGCCGTCTCAATGGGAATATTTGGCAACTTTGCGCCCTGAACGATGGGGAACTTTGAAGAGCAGCGTAAAGCTGAACTCGATGCTAAACTTGACGAGGTAAAAGAAACATTAACTATAATTTAGGTGGCGGTATAGTCACTTACCCTCTAAATGTACGAGAGTTCACCGCGAATAATGAATAGGAGAAAAATGGTCGCCATGACCGAACATGGATAATTTTTTTATGATATGAAGTGACGGAAGAACAAGCAGTGTATGTGACAGCTAATAATAGTTGCAGTACCACTCAAAGTTTAAAATCACTAAGACCTTAGGACATTTTTGACTTCAAAAAAGAAGGAGGTTAGAAGCTCGGCTATATATATGTTTTAGGTATGTTTTCTGTTTTCTCCGTCAAATGTGGACCGATTTTGAAAATTCTTTTTTGTTTGAAAGGGTGCACTCTCGTGGTGGTTCCATTGTCACCAGGTAAGAGCCTAATGAGGGGATTCTTGAAAATCGAGAAAAATGCTCAAAGTTTTATACGCATGTCAGTGTATTTACCGATTTCTCCATCAATTGTAGATCGATTTTGAAAAATCTTTTTTTGTTTGAACGGGTATGCTCTCGAGGTGGTCCCTGATGATGCTGTTCCGGGTTCGTTTCGGCTATCATAAATTAAAAAATTTTTTTCCGCAAATAACAGTCGCCTTTCATCTGACACAATATATGTAATCAACAAATGACCATCACCATGACAACCAGAAAAAAGTATAAAATGTACAAAGCAGTCCGTAACATGGGAATAAAAAAAGGCCGATAAACAAACTTTTGAGGTAGGTTTTTTTTTTCACTGAAAAAGTTAAGATTATTTAACTAAGATTAAGAACTTTTGTTTTTATACGCGCATATTCTATCCTTAGAATTTCAAAAGTCAACCCCAAGTATTACTGACAGCTGTCAATTATTAATGATAAATTACTAAGAACGAATATTGACACTGGCGACGATCGCCATAATTTTCATATTATTCGTATAAAACTGACACTGGCCCAAACCAGTGGGCGCCATAATAACTATAACGTGATGTTACTGTTCTTCTGTATGGTAGCTTAACATGTCTTCTTAATGTCACCAAGTAAGATTCTGATAGACTCCTTGGCCTACGCATTATTTGCGTTTGTGCATTCAGATTAGTATTATAAATAAAATATAATTTAATACAGTCATGGAATTCATAATCCCTTTTACTTCTTTATTGTACACATTTACATAACCTCCGTCTATGACAGTTTTTTCAAATCCACTTTTATGTGTGACGTTATTTAGCTCATGTGATTGAGTGGTTAGGGAGCGTTTTTCCGTATAATTCTGTGAAACTATCCTATTACAGTATTGTATTGATTATAAGGACGCGGTTACGACGATAGGACACGCAAATGCAAATAAAGCACTTGAAATCCGTTCAGTTTATACTAAAGGAGGACCTTATTGAATAGGAAATAAGGTTACCACATGAAGTTTATTCGGTTATTTCCTAAATTGTGCCAAATTGATTACCTTGCAAACAAGGGAATTCTGGCTATGAATAGATACCAAAGTAACGTTTATAAGAATAGAAAACTTCTTGCATATAACATTTTACCAATGGCGGACTCAATTTTTATTTATTTGTACTCACGTTACATCTTATAGACTAATATACATAATAATGAAATAAACCACTATTTATTTATTTACACGTATGGACTGCGACGTGTGATGCAACGTGGGTGTCTGGTAACCGGCCTCGGAAACGTCGATACATGACATTCTTCGGCCAAAACTTCTCCTTCATGAAGGTCGACAGATGTTGAGTTGGTACTCTCACCACAAACGAATTAAAATTCACATTGTGGCGAGACCCCAACCGCTCGACCCCCAGGATAACATTGACTTTCACCCGTATCCGGAGACTTTATGGAGTAATGAAGCCGCGATACGTATAACAATGTCGTCGGTACCGTTGTGCTCAATAGATGATTAGGGCCAGTCGGGGCGGTGCCACTAAGTTTACGGCTAGCGTACTTCTTTGTCCATTCCACCTTTTTAGAATCGCCGTTGTCGCACTGGTTAACTCGTCTCGGTGGTACTGACGGCAACGCTCCAGAGATGATTTCTGGTTTCATAATCTTCCCCTTTGTTGATAACTGCCTGTGCTGTGGTTGTGTAGCAATGAGTCGGCTAGCAGCGGCAACAGCAGCGTAATCAAGTTGATGGGTCCAACGTACATACGCGTGACATCTCCGCCTGGTTGGAAAAATACCATTTGGAATTCTCTAGCAGTAAACCGGAGAGCTGGGTTCAGAAAAAGTAACACACGGTACTTGACATGATCAGCTAAAATTAAAAACAGATAGGTTCACTGTTTACAGATAACACTCAATAAATTTATAGCAATCTCAGATTAATAGGATACAGACTTATCAGTAAATTCAACATAAGATTGCGAACTATTTGCTTGAATTGTTAGTTTATTCAGTGTCTTTGAAAATGAGGTTGGAGAGCATTCCAAAGCCTTACCCGAAAATTAATAAGAGGTAGGAACAAAATCAGTACAGAGAGAAGGAGTGAAAACAGTAAATTTGCTGTGTAGGCGAATGTTGCGACTATGGCACGCTAACAAATATTAAAAGACGCACCCAAATAGTAAAAGTTACATTTCAAATAAAGTAAAAATTTGGAGAGGATGTTTAAATTTCATCTCTTAGCAATATGAGAAGTCAGAGACATGTCTATACATATACATTTACTATAATTTTCAATTTGTGCCTAGTGGTAAGCTACATACCTAGCCTACCCGTTGCCCCCATATCAGTTGCAGAACCACTCAGGGCTTTAAATGGCCGAGATTGAGAAGCACTGCCACTACACCCGTCGCCCTGTGACATAAGTTGCCAAGTCCTGTCCTGCACTTGGTATCATATCTACTGCTGAAAGCAAGCCTCTACAAATATTGTTACACCATTAAAGGTCGGAGTCAATAGCAAAGTAGTAAATGGTGTATACATTCATGCTTCTAATTTCTTCGTGAGTGTTGCAAGTAACAATTTAAGGTATAGTTCAGGCGAACTCTTTGCCATATTTTCTGTCATTCAGGCATGTTTTCAGGACCAAACCTGCATCTCTTTGCCAATCTAGGATCCTGTCAAATCGAAGGAATTTTTCTTAGGGTTTGTTCGATCTTTGTAGCTATCAATAATAGTGTTTTGGATCTCTTGACCGATGCAATTTGTACATTCTCTTGTCAGTGTGGCTTGGTATGTTATTGTAATTGTTATCAAATAATTGTTTTGATGTCTGGAATGTATTTAAGTATTTACTGATTGCCTTAAACTTTAAGATAGGAGTATGCCAGCGATTACGCGAAATTATATATAAAATTTGTAAAAGTCTTACGCAGTCGGAAGCGATCATTCGCACTCATGGTAAAGGTAAATGTATCTTCTAGACAAGCGTGTACCATCTTCGTCCACATCTTCACTTTCCATCACTTGAGATCGTGGACAAACTTAACCATGTCTTGGATAAAAAAAGAAACAAACTTGCAGTAGCGTTAGTTTATATATATTGCGCTAGTCAGTCGTGGGTAATTATGACAAGTCTATCTGTTTCAGAGAGGTCTATGTTTAACAATTTTAAAACTGCTAAGTCGGTGTGATGATAATGATGACGGCTTGCAAATAGCGGTGTATGTGTTTTGTCATAACAATTCTTCATCTTTTGACTTAGACCGCTCCGCCTCAATGGTAATGTTTGCAAAGCGTGCGACATTGTTAGCCACGCCTTTCGCAGATTGTATTTCATCATCATTTTCCCAAACCTTTACTTCCATATCAGTTTGAGGTCTCCTTTTGTAAGTAGATAATTAAAACTATATCGAATTCAAACCAACATTGAGCCGGCTATTTTAACTATCGCTGTATCCATTAATCTGGTATTGATTTCAGATAATTTTTTTGTGAGCTTGGTTTGTATTAGGGCTTTACTTGTAGTCTCGATGCAGTTCCGCGTTTCGAAGAAAGAAAATATAGACTCGGTACGGTCTTGAAAATTCCACGACAAACAAGACTTTAGAGACTATTTCAAAACTAGGTTTCTATATTAATAGGCTAGACATTTAGGCAGTCAAAATACGATATTTTAATCAAGGTCATTATTTATTTTTACTTCAACTTCAACTTTTGTGTCTATGGCTCCGTCGTTTTGCGCGACGATTTTGCCAATGTCAGGGTTGAAATGTTTTATTATACAACGACACTATAATTGTAAGTCAATGAACGACACAGATTATTATACTAATCTCTTTTTTTTTAATTTATTGCTGGCCATGGAAACAAAGGCCTTCAGCCGAAAACATAAAAATAATTAATTAATTATATTTAATAATATAAAAATTATACTAATCTCCACTCTACAGTGTTGCCATGCCCATGTAAGAAGAGCAAAAAAGTTACTATATTTTAAATATATTTATATATTGTTTCATGTCTCATGACTTACGTCTCAAAAGTTTCGACATTCCCAAGACTGAGAACATCGGTCTTGAGTTTCGAAAATACTAAAAAATCCTGGAGACTCCCTGACTACACTGAGTTTTTCGGGACGAAAGCTCTAGTTTTCTATCGTAGCTTCTTAATTAAGAGGCCGATGGTTCAAAGAACAATGGCGGAATTATTATTTAAATAATTGTTTTAGCATCTTCAAACGTCATAATTACAGGTTTTAATAAAATCATTTTCAAAAATGAATTTTCATTTGATTTTTCACATTATACTAAAAATCTAAGTCTGGAAATAAAATTATAATATTGAAGTGACTCTCAAATGACTAATTACAACTGTCAGTTTCTTAGTTTTTAAACTTAAGCGACATGCAACCGCAAAAAGAGATTTTCAATACCTACGTTTATACGTAACTACGTTTATAATTACGATATTATTATCGTAATATCAAATGTATTTATTCGACGGATTTGCGATAAGAGATTAATTTATCACAAAAAAATAAACTAGATAACTCCTTCTCCAAATATATTACGCGAGAAAGTGGTAAAACTGAAAAAGTTTCCGACATCAGGGACAGATGGCGTGTTTCACAAAAAAATTATTTGTCGCTGAGAAGGCATGGTATGTATTAACTCAGTTTTTTTGTTATGGCTTAACTTCATGCCTTGTGACCGACCATATCTCATGAAAAATATTTTAATTCAGCTTTTATTAACTCTTTTTAATGCTTCTGTAGTTCATTTTGATATAATAACACATCAATATTAATATTGTACTCAATTATGTAAAATATAACTTCCGAAATTTCAAACTGGAATATCATCCCCATAACTAAACTGTTCAGAAAATTAAGCCATTTTAATGCCATTTTCAGCCAATTAAGCCAAATTAAGACATTTTTACAAATTTTTCATACAATTTAAGTCAATAAAAATTTCAATGGAATTTCGCCATTGTTCACTCTGTAATTTGTAACTACTTAGCGATACCTGTCGCGAGAACGTTGTTGTCATGAAATCTATAAAACAAAAAAGGTTCACAAACCTTGCAAAACTTGTAAAAAGTTGTCAAAACCGCCATTTATCAATAATTGCCTCTCTGCATTGAAGTTACGGCTCAAAATGGTAAGGCTCACCGTCAGTTCTAGGTATTGTTCACTTTAGATAGTATCACCTAAGTGCCACTGATTATCGTCTATTAATACTGGAGAGTTTGAGACGTATCTAGAAATCAGAATGACATTTGTGCCGATACGCACATGGGGCGTCTTCGAATTAGATGCTTGTAGAAGCGCAGTGTCGCGTCTGTGGTGCTGCAGCGGCACCATTACTAATTTTCATACAATATTTAGAAAGACATAGAGCTTGTTTATTGGTACGGGCTTTAGTGTAGTGTGTTATATTGTAACATCTCATGGAGGTATGTATATACAACCACGTAACTCTGCAGTGGATTAAAGGACACAGCGGCTCACGTGGCAATGACGCAGCAGACGAACTAGCGAGAAAAGGGTCGGAGACAGATGCTGTAGGACCAGAATCCAAAAGTCCCTCCCCTACCAATGATCAAGAACAACTATACACAAAGGTACAAAATCATCTCATAACAACACATGGACAACTCTTACGGTTTGTAGACAAGTTAGGGAAGCATTCCCAACACTCAACGCCAGTCTATCTCGTAAATTAATCAAATTTAAAAGACAAGAGCTTCGCACTCTAACTGCCGCCCTAACGGGTCATGGTCCATACAATAAACACCTTTTCAATTTAGGTATCACGGATAGCCCTCTATACAGAGCGTGCATGGACGGCCGCGCGCGTCCTACTATAGTGCTCTGGCGTAGCCAACTACTGGGCATAGTACCTTGGAGTGCCGAGGTCGCTCCCCGAAATCTTCAGCATACCGAAGAGGCTGCTGAGATTCCTGGAGGAGCTCGGGTGGCACGAGTAGGACCCTGCACCCACCAAACGCAAAATAGTTGCGGATACTAGCCCGTGACACCAAGTACCAAAAGTTAATAAACCTCTTAGTGGCATTGCAACTGTCATGGATAGGTGTGTCGCTTACACCAGATGTGCAACAAAAAACATTTTAAATGATACTTAAAACTTAAATTGAAATTAAAAAAACCTATACAAAACATTGTATTCCAAAAACGGCAGTAAAGTAATGGTTGCCATGCCAGTCAGAGCTGAACTGCCTCCGTGGCCGAACGGTTACCATGCCGCGCAGAGGTCACAGGTTCGATTCTCGGGCCGGGAGAAATATTTACATATATGACCTACTTTTATTTCTCTCTTGAGTTTGGATGTAATTTGTGGTTATCTATGTGTGTGTCCATGGCACCCGCGACACAGGGTTTCCTTAGTGCGGGACTATATTGAGTGTGTGCGTTATTATTATTAATATAGCTTTAAATCGCAAAGATTTTATGGACACTGCCACTGCGCCCTTCACCTTGAGACGTAAGCTTACAAGTCCCTGTAATTTCACCAGCACCCTTACCCTTCAAAACCGG
The DNA here is from genome assembly GCF_003589595.1 of Hyposmocoma kahamanoa. NCBI lineage: Eukaryota > Metazoa > Arthropoda > Insecta > Lepidoptera > Cosmopterigidae > Hyposmocoma > Hyposmocoma kahamanoa. Next base: position 2,884,335 of record NW_020653561.1, on the reverse strand, counting down.
AACACGGTTAATGTTCACATTACTGCTTTGCGGCAGAGATAGGTAAGGTGGCAGTACTTCCCTGGACGAACTCTTTCACAAGGAGCTCTACTGCTGCTAAAAAGTATCATAGGCAATAAAATGTAAGCGAATATAAAATGTAACATTAATTTATTTCATTTTGTTAGAAAACTTACTTGGCTTCGTTAAGAATTAGTTTTATCGAAATAAGAAAATTAAATAATAAAGAAAAGGTTGTAACGGAACGGTGATAGGCGGCCACTATTGCGAAAAACATTTGACGAGAAGGGGCGGGGGTCAGAAATGTTTATTACTCCATTAAATACAGAAAAATATAACCCACATCCTCTCCAATTTGTGTAACTCTATCAAAAATATTAGTCGATAGAGTTTGACGTAACTCTTCTTATGCCATTCTTCCATGAGGGGATAATTTATAACAATCACTGGAGTCTCATTTTTGTCGTATAAAAAAATCGCACAATTATTACTTACAATATGTACGTACTATCAAAGAGAAAATTAAGAAATCACATAGGCTGCAGGAAAAGAAAAAAATTAACATAGCCATCCTTCAAATACAACTCGTTAACTTTTAGTAGTACCCTATGTATAAAGTATGTAACACCAGCTGTATTTTTTTGTCCGGGCCAGTAAACACAAAGTGAGATCTGCAAATGGAATGCAAGTCTTTGAAGTGAGGCGTAGCTGAGTGCACTGAAATCGTTGGATACGCAGTACCGTGTTAATTAACAACTACAGAGCAGCATCCGTAGTTTGTAAGTGCCAGTTCTGTAATCAAATGTTATACCAGTGACCCGTACGTATTAGAAAAAGAAAAGGGATAAATGATGTACATTTTTTCCTCTATAATAAAATCTGTGCACTGTAAATGTATTTGAAGACTTATTGAAGCAGTGGATTTTTTTATTATATTAAGTTAAAACTAATATAAATGCAACCGATTTAATTTTTTTATCATGTGTATAACGCACGTGCCTAAAGGCGCAGAAGCAGTACTGGTCATGGTAAAATATTAAACATTCACTCTTATGAAATAAAAAAAAAAAAATTAATCGATATCGATATTTCAAGACATTGGCGACACTATTCCGATGAAACACAATTTACGATTTTAATTACGAACCTGTAATCTTTAGTCGAATATAATATTAAATTGGCCACCCAAACAAGTTTTGTCCAGGGTTAGATAATCTTGCAACAGCCATCTTTTTTGGCCAGGTCTTCAAACTTAAAATTGCAGATTTTTATTTTTCTATATTTCGTTTTCACAATTCATTATTTTATGGTACAAAATAAGTCGTCGTCTTGATATAATAAAGCCTCATGTGATCAAATGTCGAAAGTACTTTTTTATCACTTAAAAGTCGTAATAGTACAAGAAACAAATTATATACATATATGTGTATAATTGTAATTATGTATAGGTTTTGTGTCCTAGCCTTAGCGAAATTGAAAGAAGGGCTCGGTCCACATAAATTTATTAAAAATGCAAAATGAGAGGAAAAGGGAACGGCTGTAATAAAAATAATACAATGATGTACAAAAGGTATAAACATTAAAAAACACTCCCTACTAGCACAAACTATAAGGTCCAGGTTCCCAAGAGGGCTTATAAACGTGTATATATCCTATGTTTTAAAAGAAGTCTTTTCCGTCGTTTCACTTCGAGAATTTTGATGGGAGTTGTATGGGAATGAACTAATGTAAGAATGTGGAAGGAAAAGGCGTATGAGAACGATTCAAAATTTTAAAAGTAAGTGGCCATTTACTACTTGTAAAGAAGATGATAAAAGGTGGGATGACGATGAAGGAGGTCACCATCGTAACAGTTTTACCAAAATTGTCTAAAAAGAAAAGGGCAGGGGGTTCAGGTAAAGGTTTTTTGTTAAAGTCTGGTTGTTCATAGCAAGCCTATTATGTAGCTGAACAAAAGAACACAAAACCACTGTCAGTCCGTCAGTTGGTAAAAGCCAAAAAGGGCATAAGAGTATCCAACAACGCGCGTAATAAGAAAACAAAATCAGATCATGCGCTGGGATCGTGTGACGTCAATCACGGACGTAGTGATGTGATTGTCTTGTGGTGATTTATCGATTACACCATATAACACGATTTTTGTGATATCATATCATGTTGTTATTTATAAAAACACAATAAAACTTTATTTCCCTGAAAAATCTTTGCTTTTGCAATGAAAAGTTGAAATTTGCGTATTATTAAGGAAACGTACAAATTTTGGCATTTCTCTTTAAAGACAAAAGGGAACATTATATTTTAAATCTATAGTATTGTACATATTTCAACTAAAATTCTATAGTTGAATTGATAAAGAACCTAGAAATGTATAGATTTACGAGTATATTTATATACCACTATGTAGCTATAAAAGTTTTAGAGGTATAGTTACTCTAGCAACGTTCGAAAAACTAGTACTGTCAAATCAGAATGATTAAATTTATTTGCCTTTTTTTTGCTTTTTTGAACGTGAGGAGCATGTGCTCAGCTTTCTCTATAACGACCATCGTACTCCGTCATACCTTGAGGAACGTATTCGCTTCCTCGGGGAGGATCACAACCGTGAACTTAGGTCTAAAATAGATAACCTACTGAAACCACCTTTCACTCGCTCGGAGTATTTCAAAAACTCTTTTACGGTTAAGGCTGCACAACTATGGAACGAACTCCCGTCTGAAATTCAACATTCAAAGTCGCTTTCCATTTTCAAAACTGGATTGAGTAAATGTCTTCTGACTGACACTGAATGACACTGTCCTAGTCTGCAACGTGTATTTATTTATTAGTAAGTATAAGTTTATTTAGGTGTATTCATATATACTAATATACATGTAGGTATACTATATCGTTATTTATTATTTGATAAAATATAATGTACATTTTTGTTTGTCTATCCAATTCAAATTTTGCTATTGGTACACTACGTGTCCCGCTCTGATTGTTTTTCCTATATCTCAATGGTCGTCTGGAAGAGATCGCTCTTAGCGATAAGGCCGCCTTTGCCCAGATTAGTTTTAATCATTAGTTATTAAAGTGTATATCTATCTATCTATTTGAAAATTTTTAGTACATGACATAGTGTTGTCGAATACCGCTTATGCTGGAAATTGACTTGTTTGCATGCCTGGCGATTAATAAGGTTCTTTTAGTTTAGTTTAGAATTAAAATATATTTGGATGTCCAATTATATTTGGATGTCAGATTTATAATGTTCTAAAAGTAAAAACATACCCATGTTTCTCAGGTTTGACTTCTTGTTTCGGAGTGGATTAAATGCATTTCAGTCTATCGAGTTCTTGCTTTTGCTACACATTGCGAATGAAACTAAAGCTAAGTGAGTCGTGACCATTGGATCTGTATAGAGCCTGAAACTTTTCGGATCTAAATAACATATATCTTTATAGATTTTAAGACTCAAGATTTTAAGACAATCTTTCGATTTTCTTGCAGCTTCAATCCAAGCTTCTTTTATTTTGAACTCATTGGAAAAGCTTAAAAATTAAAAATACTCTACGTTTAATCGACGAGTATTTAAATATCTTAAATATCTAAAACACATAAATTTTTCTTCAAGTAACAACAACATCCAAATTGACATGAAATTGAAACGGTTGTCCGAAATATGAGTTGTGTTAAAGTTACTCGAAATAAAATGTTTAGTAATAATAATAATTTTATTATTCTAGAATTTTATTATTAAAGAAATCAATTTACGTGAATGCTTTTCGCTTCGATATTTTAGGGACTTGAATTACAAAAATCATAGTAAGAAATTCAAACATTTCAGTAAAAATTTATTGTCGATAAACATCAGTCTTCGTAAATGAACATCACTTTATTTGAGTCTAGAAATTTCTATGGAGACAAAAAGAAAACATTGAATAATAATAGAAATAGTAACTAAAAATGCAAATAGCCGGTGGAATGTTATCTCATTGGTTTTAAAATTTTTGTTTTCACTGCAATTTTTACAAGGTGTATCGCTAGAACTTGGCATTTTCACGTTTTACGAGAGATCTTGTATGTACAACGATCGCCATGTCACTGTGGCGATGTTTGTAGGCGTGTCACCTGGATATGGTCATTTTGACTATATCGAGGCGACACGAACCACGCCCCCATACCATATCTCCCCTTTTTTTTCTATATCTATGGTCTTTCTTCAGCCCTCTCTCGCTTCGTATACTTATCACAATACATTATAAAAAATCGAATTAGAATATATTGAGAGAACTTTCATAAATCGAGTTTTGTATTTTTTACCGGCCGTGATACATACATTTGCGAGGAAAAATAATATGTTTATTTCTTGTATGAATAAATATGGTTCAAACACAACAATTATAGTTTTTGCAAATGGCTGGCTTTTTGTTTTTTTTATCAACAGATGGCCTGCCAGCTATTCTTCCATAGATAATACAACTCCATCTAAAATGTTGTAAAAAGCAAAGACGTATGTACAGCCATGATGGATCATAAAAAAAAATATTTGCTAAATTTTATACAGAAAACAAATAAAATCAATTATTAGAAATTCTTAATATTAAATATTTAAGTAGTATGTGGCGGAATTGCAGTTAAGTTTCTGTTTAGATAACATTTTAAATGAATGTTTTAATGTTGAACTTAAGTAACCTTCTTGTTTGAACTTGAACCTGACCTATTTATGGAAGTATGTTATGCTACAAATTAAAAAAACGACCATGGCTGCGATGGGAAGAAAAAGGCCCAAGGGTTTTATTTGGGGCATTAGAGTCAAGTTAGCCGCCATGCAATCATATTGTTTACGAGCAAGTGTGATGAAAATGAATTAACTAGTTTTATTGTTGGACGACCTGATATAACTAATCTATTGTAATTAGTCTCTATTTTGCAAAACAGTTAATAACTTGCGTGTTAGGTTTATGTCAATCAGTTGCCATGACAACGGCTTATAACGAGGTTGCTAGAGTTGCGAGTAATGTAATTAACTAGATGACTTCGGTGGCGCAGTTAGAGATTCTAGCTCCTTCTTTCGAATATCCTGAATTTGATTCCTGGTAAAGACAATTCCCGAAAATAGGTATTGTGGTAACTGCCACCTTATTGTATCAAACAGCAGGTAAATATAGTAGCTGTAGAGCTCCTTGTGAATGAATTCGTTCAGGGAAGTACTGCCACGATATCTGTTTTTTTTTCTGTTTATACCATGTGATGGGACGACCAAGTCGTGCGTCTGATGGTAAGCGACACGCCGGTCCATAACAGTTGCAATGTCACTTGAAGCTTTAAAATTCCAAGATCTTAGGGGCATTGCCACTGTGCCCAACACCCTGAGACATAAGTTGATAAGTCTCATGTGCCTGTATTGTCACCAGCACCCTTACCCTTCAAAACGGGAACGCAGTAATGCTCACATTACTGCTTGTCGGTAGAAATAGCTAAGGTGGTAATAATTCCCTGGACGAACTCTTTCACAAGAAGCTCTACTGCAACAAAGTTGTTTCTGCCGCCAAGCAGTAATATACTACTACGTTTCAGTTTTGAAAAGTGAGGGTGCTGGTAAAAGTACAGGCACATGGGACTAGTCAACTTAATGTCTTTTGGTGTCGGGCTCAGTGGCAGTGCCCTAAGTCTTTGCGGTTTAAATCTCTGAGTGGCACTGCAGCCTGATAATGGTAGGCGTGTCTATTAACACCAGGAGCACGACCAGTTCCTGCCATTACTATAGAAATATCTAGTATACTTCAACAGTCTAATATCGTTCTCTTTAACACGAACGGACGTCATAACTTACAATTTTGACGGCAAAAAGTTATTAACGTAATTTAGTTCTAAATTTCATGTTCTATATTAGGATGTAAATAATATATTTTTGTCCAAATTGTAAATTACGTCCATTAATATTGTAAAACGTCATCAACGTTCCAACCAGCATACTACTTACTATTATAACTTTGAATAATGCAAAATAAATCCAACAAAACTAGTAAACTTGGTTACCATTTTTGACCATTTTGTATACAATTTAAAATAACTTTAAAATAACGCCTGCGTTAAATGATGAGCAATGAGCCGATGTTGTCTAATTGCCACTACATTTAACGAAGGTGCTCATCCAGAGCACAGGGCGTCCAGATGTGTACATACCATCATGGACCTTGCTTATTAGTCTTCTTTCTCTTCAATGTACTTACAATAAGTGTCAAAAGGACGCTGTATAAAATTATAGTTTATTTTTTAGGACTTTTGCATTAGCATTCATTTAGTCATTTTGTAAGCAAAATATTTTAATACAATACCGTAAAATAAAATACTCAAAGATATTTATTATTATTATTGTTTATTTAAAATGTAAATATAAAGTTTCCATCTTTACACGATCTATTTCAAAAGCGTGATTGAAAACTGAAAGAAGCAGAAGTACGGAACACACACACGTTATTTCACTAAAAAAATAATGTTAATTATCGTGTATGTAATTTTGATTTACTGAAATTTCTTGACCGAAGTGAAAGTTTACGATCACTGCTTCTTTATTTACGTTTTCTAAGTAATGATAGCTTATTGCCGAAATAAAATATCTGTATCCAAAAAATCAAGTAACCCGTCAGTGGCAGCTCTACAAAGACCGAAAGCGGAGTGATACGCGTACATCCGGTTGTATTTCCGATCGCTCCGCGCGTGTACGGCCTGAAACTCGAATGTTTTTAATACATAAATACAATCACATGCAACAGCCACGATTGAAAGTGTTTTTCTAACTTTTTTAAATCGATATCAATTTCGTTTCGAATATTAATTTGGCCGCGTTCCAGTTCCGTGTAGGATTGCGGTATTTACTCACATGCGCTTCACTATTGGAAACGAGGTATCAATCCTATTTGAAATTCCTATCAAACAATGACATCACTCAGAAAAAAATTTTATCTTCTTTTTTATAATACCAAGTAACGGGCCTGATGGTAAGCGACACGCCTATCCATAACAGTTGCAAAGCCACTCAGGGTTTGAAATTGCAAAGATCTCAGGGACAATTCCCATCACCTTGAAACATAAGTTGACAAGTCCCATGTGCCTGTAATTTCACCAGCACCCTTACCCTTCTCAATAGGACCGCAGTAATGCTCACATTACTGTTTGGCGGTGGAAATAGATAAACTGGCAGTACTTCCCTGAACGAACTTTTTTATAATAAGCTCTACTGCTACTAAAACCCAATTATTAATATAAATACAAAGACACGCAAAATAGGCGCCTTGACGTCGAGTTGCGGACACTAGCCCGTTACACCAAGTACCAAGTATTAATACAAAGATCGAACACTCAGAAAAAACACTTAGAAAAAATTCCTTCGATCCGGTCGGATTCTTCTTTCTGAGTGTTTTTTCTGAGTGTTCGATCTTTGTATTAATAATTATA
>NW_020653561.1:2873194-2876885 GCF_003589595.1 Hyposmocoma kahamanoa | reverse complement strand
GTAATTTCACAAAAAATAATTGAATATCAATTCAATAAAAATTTAATCAACAATAAATAATCAATAAATCAATCAGCCTATTGCACTCCACTGCTGGACATAAGCCTCACCAAGTGTACTACCCTCGACCTTCTTCAGATAGTCGGTTCATCTTGCAGGGTGACGTCTTACGTTACGTTTGCCGAGACGTGGTCTCGTGGACTCCATCGCACATTGGTTTTGTGACAGATGTGGCCAACCCACTGCCACTTCAGCTTGCTACATTTCTGGACGATGTCCACAACTTTAGTCAATAAATAATAATAAAATCGAGTTCTTAGGTTTCCGCGATGGTTAAATAGGAAATAACACTATTTTTGAGGATCTAAATTGCGTATATTTGTTTTTTCAAACAAACCAACGATTCGAGTCCTTTACAGGTCCCATAATCACGGCTGACTGAGATGGTAAAATCTCACTAAGCTATGTTTAATATTAATGCAAACCACTCTTTTTTTCGCTATTGTCACAAAAGTTATTAAATAAATACTGTAAAGGAGGTTCTCTCTGCTGTGGGATGACGTCACGATATTCAGTCAAACTTCAAGAAAGTTGAAGAAAAATGTTTATTTAGGATAAATTCTTTTACAACCTGTATCATCCTATAAAGGTCCGGGCAGCAGTTCCCAAAAAGGGACTCAACTACTGGTTTCCCTTTGGTATTCTCCAATTTCTCTCCATTTCTCTCAACATTACAAAATTGTGTTAAAGTAGTCACCATTCGAGAGCAAATCTTAACACCGCGATTCAGAAATAGCGTTTTCGTTGCCAATGCTATCTAGCAGTAAACTTTGGAACTATTAAATGTATGGCAGGATGTTTCACCATCATGATATTCAATTAGTTTTTGTGAAATTACTCCACTAGTTTGTTATAATTATTAATACAACACTTAGAAAAAATTCCATCGATCCGGCCGTGTCCGAACCGACGTCTTCTATGCCAACTAAGCTACGGAACGTACCAGCGGATTTCACGAATTTTTCTATGTGCTTTGTATTTGGTTTTTAACGACTTTTTAGCTGTAGCGCCATCTTTGAGAAATCTATGAAAGTGTTTCGTCACCCAGTTAGGCACCTTTACAGCTACCAGCCCTGGCTAGAGATATCGCTATTCACTGTAATCAAGTGTTTTATTGAATGTCATGATGTCTGGAACTATTATTACAAACAGAGTTAACTATATGGCATAAAATATATTTGTTACAATACCTTATTTTACATTTTTGACAGTAACATTCTAATTTACGCTACGTGGGTTTACAAAATTATTTTATTTTAACAATGTAATATTTTTTTTTTATTATACAGGGTGGAAATTTGAAAATGAATTCGTTAAAAGATGAAATTTCTGTATCCAAGAAAATGGAGCTCATTTCGAGCAACTAATTAGTTAGATTATCATTTTTTTCGTTTTATTAAAATACGTTAAGATTTCATGGTTTTTTTTTTCATTTAATTAACCAATTATGTGAGAGAGATTTTATTCTTATAATTAACCCTATCAGTTGATGCAATTAAAGTGCAGGGTGCATTTTTTTCAGATTAAAGCGGGTTCGATTCCCGCGTGTTGTTAGAAATTTTCGAAAATCTATGAATGCAGTTTTATTTCTTTTAACAAATAAAGGAATGTTTCCTTTAAGTAAAAATTTCTATCTCCAGTATTTAGAGTATACTTTTCCTCCAGGTGGCATTACAAAATTCCACCCGGTATTTAATTTTATTATTAAGTAATAATGGTAATCAGATTCAATTACAACATTAATTAGTACTGCAGTTTTGTCTGCTTGGGTGGTACGGTGGTACGAACTGGTGGTACGGAGACACCATCTTCCTTTTTGAAATTAGGATGTTTTTTAATTTCAATGGTTCCAAGTTTTACGATTTAAATTCAACACTATTGCAGATTACGATAAAAATAGTACACTCCAATGTTTCAAGCTGCATTTAGTGTCTGTTGTACTTAATTAACATTCTATTAGTACAAAATTAACACTGTCGTAATATTCCTTTACCTGAGAATCAACGCAAATAATTCCATAATATAATACTGTCTGAGGTAAAGCAATATACCCGATTGCGTGTCACAGTAGATATGCGTCGGCGTGGCATACGTGCTCTACGTGACACCGGATAACGTGCACTATATTATAACCCTGATTTAGCATCAAATATCTGTATAAACTAGCAGAGTATATGCATGATACTTTCTACAGTACCGGCACGCCATGATGGCCGTTTTGATAGATAACGTCAATTCGAAACTGTTTAGTTTTGTATTGTGCCTTGACGCGAGTTTGCTGGCGGTAGGAGTTGCGTTGGACAGCGATCCTACAAGTGACGATCGTATTAGATTCCATTTTTTAAAATTTCGAATTTTGAAAATCAAAGTTGTGTCGTAAAATTATACATTCCATAAATTTTACTGCACGTCACTATTGACAACAATGTATGTAAAGCAATTAGCTCCTTCGACGTAGTTATGAATTAATACGAAACTTGATACTTGGCAGTACTACAAGCAAACGGGTGCACTCATATGCAAAATTGAATTGTGTCACTATGGTCTCGCACAAACAAAAATCTACAACACTAACTTATTTTTACAAATACACAGATAAAACACACATTTATATCATGTCCGTACACAGAATAGGCCTATAAAAATAAATCGATTCTCATGAATATACTAGAGACGGAAAGTTATCGACGTGACAGTGTCGATATGTATTACGTACTGGTTAATCATGTATATGATAAATGTAATTCCACCCTTGGCTAGACTGGATGTAGTGAATTTCTTTTACCAATTTTGTGTGTAGTGTAACAATGGTATTGTTTTAACTTGTATTTGCCAGAGGAGATTGCCCATTGACTTACCAAAAAATGGATGACAATAAATACAATCCAAAGTCTAATCCAAAAACCGCGAAAAATTGTACGGATTTTATTTTTTTCATTTTATTTTATTTACCATATTAAAATTTATTATATTATCATTTAATTTAAACTGTAAGGTCATTGCACTATTGCTTAATTTTGTTTGCCACAATTTACAGGCCCAAAAATTATCCATATTCAGTTTCTACTGGAAATAATAAAATGCACCATATTTAGCTTCTAGTGGGAAACTATTTGAACACAAGAGTGATGGAGTAGTCTAAATGTCAATATTAATTCATTTTAAAGAATTATGTTGAATTTTATATGAATTCACTTCAAGTAATAAGAGTTGTGCAGATATATAGGTACATACAAATATTATAACTGTGAAAATAGCTGTGTCTCTCTGTTGGTAGTTATGACGTGCTGTAAGAAAAGTATCGATGTTTCGAATTTCTAGATTCCAACTAGACGTAAACTCAAAGTTTCATAATCTCGAAAACCGATTTATAACAAAACCGTTATGCTTTCAGGGGATTTTGATTGCTTATTACACGTTTTGTAGTATTCCTACAATGACCTAAAAAAGTACATTTGGGATTACAAAAATTCGAGCAATTATTACCTCGGGCAAATGTATTTTCGGACTTTTCATTGATAACTCCAAACAGTAGGTATAACGAAATCAACAATAATTGTTAGTTATTTAATATTAACATTTCATAAAAAGTCATTTTAAAAATAAGATTAACATTAAATCAACTCTATCA
>NW_020653561.1:2857161-2872794 GCF_003589595.1 Hyposmocoma kahamanoa | reverse complement strand
TTCAATCGCTTGTGATTCGAAAATTGAAATTGACGTAACGGGTCTCTTTCTGTCTTTTGCGCATGTCTTGTGTAGGATAAAGTTAGCTATTTGGTTATTTTTATTGCTTTTGTAATTTATGTGTATTATATGTATTACTCGTATGTGTACTTTTTATTTTTTTTCTTTTCTTACAGTATGGCATGATTTATGATGATTTATATTAAACAATTACGATTTATTTTCATTATTTATTATTTATTACATTATTATTTAATATACAATACGACGAAATCAATTTGAATAAACTTCGTCACATAATCTGTCGTTAATATTTTTAATGTCTAGGAGCTAAAAGAGGGCGTCGCTTCTCTATAACGAAAAAACAGCGCCCATGAAGTACTATATTTTTTGTCTATAGTTGCCTGTTAGTAAATAGGGAACTTCATAGGCATGCTTATGTGAAATGTTCGAAAGTTTTCAAATATTTTTATGTAATCGATAAATTGAATCAATGTCATCATTGTGAAAAATGTGTCATTAATTAGAAAATTAGCAATTAATGTAAAAAATAGGCTTATGTATCGAATGTAATTCCACTCTTGGCTAGACTGGATGCAGCAAAGATTTTTTGTAAATTTATATAGCACAAGACGACATGTTTCGTGGAGTACTTGACGCGGTGAATTCGATAATGGAAATGAAAAAACATCGATTTGAAAGTAGTGTTTATTGTGCGTTAGTTGTTTTGTGCTTGTATCTTGACAGAGGGGATTGCCTATCGATGACGCCTACAGTCCTATATGCTCTAAGTTATCTATCTAGAATTAAAATGGAAAGCTTTAAAATGTGTGTTGTTAGTAGATATAATTCTAAATGTATGCATGTATTTAACTGCCATAGAGGCAGGCCAAACGGTTACCATCGACTACCACGCAGAGGTCCCAGGTTCGATTCCCGGGCCGGGAAAAATAATTGTAATTTGTGATTGTCTACGTATGTGTCCATGGCACCCGCGATACAAGGTTTCCCTAGTGCGGGGCTATGTTGGGTGTGTGCGTTATTATTATTAATTTGTAACTTGTACCCAATAGTTAAACAAATAATAGGTAAGTTTGGCTTTTTATTGCATAAGCGTAACCAATATTCAGTCGATAGTCTATGGAAAAAATTGCGTTTTATGCATTAAGTAAAGTCTTAGTAATAAAAAAGTGTTAATAAATTCTGTTTTGTATCTACTTAATATATTGTAGTTTTACAATACACCTTAAAATTACAATTAAAACAATAAAAAAAAAAGAAAATTTAAATTTATTTAAATTAAAAAAATTTAAATTAAATTTAGTTAAAAATAGTATGCATGCAACTTAAAAAAAATATATGTCACAGTACAAATCCTATGTGAAATGGACTACAGAAATGTATTTATTACACGCTAAAATACTGATTTTAATCAAAGTACATGACGGGCTCAAAACATAATCGATTGATTATTTAAAATGGTTGCTACTATAATTAAAATGGCAGTGGAAGTCATTACAATGGTCGCTGCAGTAATTAAAATTAATCTCTTGGCAACTGAGCTAAGAAAAAATAAGAATAAAAAGAAAATAAAGAATCGGTGTTACGAATTTCAAAATAGATGAATGTCATGGTAGTGAGATCATCACGATATTCAATAGAAGCAAATATTAGTTCTAATATAGCGACATCTTTATCAGTGTTTTGGTAGCTGTAAAGGTACCTGGCTGAGTGAAGAAACTTTCATAAGTTTTCACAGGTGGCGTTACTGCAAAAATAATCGGTTTTTAAGCCCAATTCAAAGTTCCGCAACAAGCACATAGAGAAAGTCATAACACGCAGCTTTCTACCGATTGTATAGTAATAATTTAAAAAAAACACGGAATGACACCTCATCGCCACACATCGGCCCCGCCCATTTCATAATAATACCACTCGTTCGATATGCATTCATCTATGCTCGACGAGTCTCCTTCCCAAGGTGCGGGGGAGCGATCAAATTGGTATAATTGTGGGAAACCGATAGACAAATTTTAATATTCATATTATGAATACTATACTATACTGCCTCAGTGGCCGAACGGTTTACCATGCCGGACTGCCACGCAGAGGTCCTCGGTCCGATTTCCGGGCCGCCGGCCGGGAGAAATATTTGTATGGCCTACATTTGTTTCGGTGTAATTTGTCCAATTTGTTGTGTCCAAGGCACCCGCGACACAGAAACCTAGTGCGGGGCAGTGTTGGGCAAAATTTAATTGTTCTGGCAATTAAAGATTGACAATTGATTAATTGTCAATTGCGGTTCTCGCAACTAACAATTGATCAATCGTTAATCGCAAATATCTACAATTAACAATTAATAAATTTTCAATCTTTTCAATGTTTTTGATTAACAATTAACAATTAAAACTGACAATTATGATAAATTTATAGGGCATATGGGGGTGAGTTAGCGCGTTGGTTATGGGGGCCCCTCTTGTGGGCCCGGTTGGGGGCCCCAGTTGGAGGGCCCCAGGGCCCCGGTTGATGGCCCTAGTTGGGGGCCCCGGTTGGGGGCCACAGTTGGGGTCCACGGTTGGGGGCCCTAGTGGGAGCCCCAGTTGGGGGCCCTAGTCGGGGCCCCAGTTGGGGGCCCTAGTGGGGGCCCCGGTTAGGGGCCACAGGTGGGGCCCCGGTTGGGGGCCCTAGTTGCGTGCGGGCCCCGGTTGGGGGCCCTATTGGGAGCCCCAGTGGGAGCCCGTTGGGGACCTCAGTTGGGGGCCCTAGTGGGGGACCAAGTTGGGGGCCCCAGTTGGGGCCCCGGTTGGGGGCCACAGTTCAAGGCCCCGGTGGGGGCCCCCTGTTGGGGGCTCCAGTTGGGGCCACAGTTGGGGGCCCCGGTTGGGGGCCACAGTTGGGGCCACAGTTGAAGGCCCCGGTTGGGGGCCCCGGTTGGGGGCCCTAGTGGGAGACCCAGTTGGGGGCCCTAGTGGGGGCCCCAGTTGGGGGCCCTAGTGGGGGCCACAGTGGGGTCCACGGTTGGGGGCCCTAGTGGGAACTTAGTTACGTACGTAGTTACTTACGTACGTAGGGCCCCCAACCGGGGCCCCCAACTGTGCCCCCCAACTGCCCTTACTGTGGCCCCCAACTGTGGCCCCAACGGGAAAACAACCGGGGCCCCAACAGGGGCCCCCAACTGTGGCCCCCAACCGGGGCCTTCAACTGTGGCCCCAACTGTGGCCCCCAACTGTGGCCCCAACTGTGGCCCCAACTGGGGCCCCCAACTTGGTCCCCCACTAGGGCCCCCAACTGAGGTCCCCAACGGGCTCCCACTGGGGCTCCCAATAGGGCTCCCAACCGGGGCCCCCTCCTGTGGCCCCAACTGTGGCCTCCAACTGGGCCCACCAACCGGGGCCCCCAACTTTGGCCCCACCAACCGGGGCCCCCAACTTTGGCCCCAAACCGGGGCCCCCAACTGGGGCCCCCACTACGGCCCACAACTGGGGCCCCCACTACGGCCCCCAACTGGGGCCCCGACTAGAGCCTCCAACTAGGGCCCCCAACCGGGGCCCTGGAGCCCTCAACCGGACCCCCAACCGGCCGGAATTGATTTTAATTGCAAATTTAATTGCAATTAAAATCAATTCAATTGAAATCAATTGCAATTAAAATCAATTGCAATTAAAATCAATTGCAATTAAATCAATTGCGGCGCGTCGCAATTCATTTAATTGCAATTGATTTCAATTGAATTGATTTTTTAATCTGATTGAATTATTGATTGAAATTTAATTGATTAACGCCCAACACTGGTGCGGGTTTTTTTGTATTGTTACAGTATTTGTCTAAGTAAAAAATATTTACAAATCATTAAATAAAGGACATAATGTACTAAATAGCTTCATTACTCAAGAATATAAAAAATAAACAAAGCAAAGGCGCTGTTTGGTGCTGTAATGTGAGATAGCTGCAAATCCTTATTTAAAAAACTAAGAATATTGTCCCTTTCTTTCTTGTATAAATTCGAGATGTGTATTTTTGTCAAAAACCAAGGTTATTAATTTACTTAAAAAAATGTTTCTTTCTTTTAACCCGATGTCTCTATCGTTTGGCCCGACATTATGCACACTATGTACTACATGCTTCTGTTACATAATAAAAGTCGTCAAAATATGAGTGTGGGTTTATGAAACGAGTGTTTTAGTGCCTAATTATGTACAGTTACATACACTGCTTTATCTACACACATATTATAAGAAGATTACAAGGTCTCTGTGATGTGTTCAGGAACCGCATGATACGGCGAAATGGCGGCAAATAAAAACTTTTCTCACACATGTCACACAACCGTAGTTTTTTTTAATTCATAAACAAACTAGAGTCGGCTCGACCTATCATATCGCTCGATACCAAAAACGTGTGAAATTTGTCAAAATTGTTTGCTATTGACATTGATCATTTCGAATAAAACTTCATCTCGACTGATATTAGAATTGAGGTCGAATAAAATTGTTTTGTTTTTCAGAGGTGTTCGAAATTTGAATGTAATAATAAAATCGAATTCGATGTTATTAGCAATAATAACATTTTCACAGATAAGAAATTTGTTCTAACAAAACAGTTTATCTTTATGCTGGCCTTAATTTGCGGTTTTTGAAAGCATCATGGAGGGTTTATGATAATGGGTGTAGATAAAAAAATGTTACCCGTGTAGATTGAAGACAGTACTATTTGAAATGCTTGTGACAAATTGTTTTTATAATGTAAATGAGTTTTTGACATTTAAATTTTGAAGCCTGCGACCCTCTACATGTTTATTACTTTGACATGCGTTCCTCTTTTTTATTAAGTCATTATTTCTGTTTAATTATATTATTCAATTAAAAAAATATATGTTTTATTCTTAGAATAATAACGCATAGAAAGATAAAACAAACTCAGGAACAGGTACTGGGGTATTCTCAGAAGACCTCAATATTAGGATATCAGCACCGCTTGGTGACCACAACACAGTATTCCAGGCTGAATGCATGGGCATCAAGTCGGCGGCAGAAGCAATCATAGCGAGAAGAGTAAAGAACTACTCCATTCGAATACTCTCCGACAGTATGTCAGTACTTCAAGCACTGAACAGCTATGAGATAGACTCAGGGCTCATTTACGAATGTCATCAAGCACTCATGGAGGTATGTATACAAAACCACGTAACTCTTCAGTGGATTAAAGGACACAGCGGCTCACGTGGCAATGATGCAGCAGATGAACTAGCCAGGAAAGGGTCGGAGACGGACGCTGTAGGACCAGAACCGATAGTGTCCCTCCCCTGCCAATGGTCCAGAACAACTATACACAAAGGTATAAAGTATAAAGGTATAAAGGTATAATAATACATGGACACCCTTACGGTTTGTAGACAGGCGAGGGAAGCACTCCCAACGCTCAATGCCAGTCTATCTCGAATACTAATTAAACTTAAAAGGCAAGAGCTTCGCACTCTAACTGCCGCCCTAACGGGTCATGGTTCATACAATAAACACCTTTTCATTTAGGTATCACAGACAGCCCTCTATGCAGAGCGTGCATGGAGGGGGAGGAAACGGCTGCGCACATCCTACTCCAGTGCTTCGGCGTGGCCAACTACAAGGGCAAAGTACCTTGGAGTGCCAAGGTCGCTCCCCGAGGTCTTCAGCAAACCAAGGAGGCTGCTGAGATTCCTGGAGGAGCTTGGGTGGCACGAGTAGGACCCTGCACCCACCACACGCAAAATAGGCGCTTTGTTGTCGAGTTGCGGATACCGGCCCGTTGCACCAAGTACCAACGCATAGAAACCTAGTCCGCACACGCTAAGTGAGGCAAATTGAAGCGCGCCAAAAGGGCCTACACGAGCGGGCGGGCCTTCAGTGCTCAAGGTCAACTTGCACCGCGAACAGATTAAGAATTTTAGCTAAAAATGACGAATTGTGCGGTTAATGAGTGTAAAAATACGTCAGACAAACATAAAATAGATACTAACATCACATTCCACAAGGAAGTAAAGCGTTTCAACTTGTATTTTTATATAAATATTCACTAAAACCGAAAATTAACCTACTACTAAAACTAGCCTACATGAATTTGATTTTTGCCTCACTTGTGACAGTTCGTTTAATATGAAACTATCATTCTATGCGTTACTATTGTAAGGTTTTATTATATAATGTAATATGACTTTAAAATTGAATACGAACATTGTATACTTTAATATCAATATTAAAAAATAACAGTAATTTCAAATATCGACGTTTTTCTTGTGATAGTTCAGGAAATGGTAAACTGTTTTCTTGGGTGTTAATTTGGTTACGTTACTTTAAGAATACGTAAACGCCGGTGTGTGAATATAAAGGAAATGTGATCTGAAATTAGCCTGCAAAATTTATATATACAATCCATGTTTTGCATTTCAGGAACTTTGTATTTTATACGAGTTTGAGAAAGTAAGGCGACGATATGTAAACTGTATTTACCGTGTATGCTTACAAATAAATGTATATCTTTCTTACAATTTTTACATTTTTTCTTTTATATCTTTCTGTTAAAGTTCAAATTTAATCAAGGAAGGCGCTTGAGGCTTCGCGCCCAGAGACAGACAACGTTTCTCTTAAGAATGGTTAAACTTTTTTTTTTGACTGACGTAGCTGCCAGCCTTCATGTAACCGGAGGCTTTAATGAGGCGACTGGAAGCTTCTAAGCAAAGAGCGTCACTTACGTACGTATACTTGAGGTGCACTGATTTCTATCGGGATTTTTTTAATTTTAATAAAGTTAAATTTGTATTGATATTCAATTATTTTTTGTGAAATTACTTCACTAGTTTATTATAATTATTAATACAAAGATCGAAACACTTGGAAAAAATTCGTTCGATCCGGCGAGAGCAAACCGTGCCAAACGCTGTACCAACTAAGCCACGGAACGAACCAGTGGACCTCAAAAAATTTTCTATGTGCTTGTTGTCGGATCTTTGTATTTGTCAATGTATTTGGTTTTTATTATCTATATATTGTCTTGTTTTTACTTCACCTCCACTGCGGCCACTCTATATGTGTCACCGTAGTGGCTTGCAGACTGGTTTTCGTCATTGTCTCAGGTCTGGGTGTCTGTGGTACAGTCGTAGTTACTTACTTTGAATTTTCCATGGTACATCAAATATCAAGTAGATCGGACCAGTGGGTGTAATGTAAATGTAATTCATCTTACAACTGACATTTCTACACTAACTGAGAAAAGAACCGGTGATCTTTAAATAACTGAACAAACGTTTATTTAACATATCTAAGAACTACCCAGATTAAATAGACTTAAATAAAAAAGATGCTTTAAGATCTTCCAGCCGTGAGCTACGATGCCACAGACAGGTACACACACAAAGGCTTCAAAGATATTTTGCGTCACGGGTTAAAAAGGTCAGTGTTTGCTACGACGTGTAATTCAGACGTTTTAGAGTTTCAGACTGGCGGTTGGTGAAACTACAGGTAAATGGGACTTGTCAATTTTGTCTCAAGACACAGGCGCAGTGGCAATCAGATCTTTACAATTTAAAGCGCTCTTTTCTGGTTTCTAGGCGCTCATTTTTTAAATTTTGAATCGTTTTCGAATTCTTTTCCTTCACTATTCTCACGTCTTGTTCTATCTGTCGTCACGCAAATTTTTGAAACTAGAAAACGTGCCTTTAAACCACAGATCACCTAATGAAGTTGATTTGACCTTATTGTAAAACGTCGATTACTATTCAAATTACATGTTTTATTACAATTGTACCGTTTCTTTACATCATTTTATTTATTACAAGTCTATTTCTCTTTTAACATTTCGATGCCTCACTTCTGCTTCTTCTGAAATCGGTTAAAAATACCGCAAACCCTGATTGGTGACCTTAGTTACTTATTAAAAAGAAATGTGTACATTAATTGCAGTATTTTGAAAGCAAATTAATTAGGTAGTTACAAATTCCGACTTTACAACCGAACTCACGTGTGACCTTTATAAGAATCGTAAAAAAAAGCATATAAATAATATTATAGCTGTGCATGTATTGGTAAGAATATAGTAAATTCGAGCCACAAAGTCACGCAATCTCGATTTTTCACCTCGTAAACAGCATGGTATACTCGTAATGTCACAATAGCAGAATACCTTTATGCTAGAAAATGAAGTTGTCTTGTTTCTGTAACATGAAGGAATTACCCTACGTATCTACTGAAAGTACAGCAGTTGCTTATAGGAAAACGGTTGGTTTGGCACGACGATGAAGTCATACGTCTGGTGGAAAGCGTAAGCCTGTAGCCTTGTCTTATCGAAATTGAGAATGCAGAAGGTTCAATCCACAAGAAATATTGTAAGATTATGTGTAATAGAGCGGTGGTAGTGCAGTGGTAAGACAGTTTTAGGTTTAAGTTTAACTTTTTTTATTCCCCATTTAAGACCTTTTTGGTGTGGTTCTCTGGCAGATTATTACAAGTATTATTAGAGTATAAAAAAGCAAGAAGTTCGTAAGAGCATAAATAAAAAAAGAAGCATGAAAAATGTTATCGCCGACACATATTTACTTTCGTGGTTTCGTTACGCCCAACACCATCTTTCAGACAGCTCTAAATTGGCACGGAATATGCGCTCCCCTGGGTCACCAGCGACTGCACTAGTGTCCAGTAGACATACAATAGATGCTTTAAAATACCCGACCTCCTTGCTGAAGTAAATCCAGCTTTTTGGTTGAAATTTACAGTAATGTAATTAAAGATTTTGATCTTGGCTTAAAAGTTTCTTCAAATGTCATTCAAAGGTCGCAAACCTTCTTCGACACAATGGTAAAATATAAATTTATTTGATCATCGTCAACCCATTTATATGTCCCACTGCTGGGTACGGGTCTCAGCTCAGGTGAGGGTTGCAGGCTGGGAATTTTACAAATTGTCCGAGGGTTCACAACCTTCTTCGAGAAGCTAATAATAATTATGTCGCTCATAGTCACATCTCACATTACAAATGACTCCCAAACTCACGAGAGAAAGCTCATAGTAAATTTCGCACATGAATTCCGAGAAACTCAAAGAACATCATCATTCCGAAAAAATCATTAGGCTGCCACGGCTTGAATATTGTATTTATAAATTTATTTCATTATATATTAATACAAGGAAAACAATTTTTTTTTATACCAAGTAAAGGGACGAACAAGGTGTGGGCCTGGTAGTGAGCGGCATGCCTGTCCATTACAGTTGCAGCGCCAATCAAAGCTTTAAAACGTAAAGATCTTAGGGGCACTGCCACGTCGCCCGGCACCCTGAGATATTAGATGACAAGTCCCATGTGCCTGTACTTTCACCAGCACCCTTACCTTTCAATACGGAAACGTAGTAGTATATCCTACTACGTTTCAGGCTATCCGTATTCATGGTGGCGTTATCAGTGGTCACACGTGAAGAGGTGAAGCAGTACGAGCCCTTCAACGTTTTGGATATAAAGGTTGGTGGTAACACGGCTTCCCTTCATTTTACTTTGCGATTTCACCTATCCCGCAGCTCTCCACGAGTTATCGAAGGTTTTAAATTTTTTTTCTTATTATAGCGTCACCAACTCAATTGCCCGGATGAAGTAGGTTCGGAAAAGACAGATACGAGTCGGAGAGTGTATTTCAGCTAAAATTCAAACTAATATCAAATGTCATACACGGTAAAGAAAATAAAAGTGTCTACGTAAACAACTATCACTATTCTGTAACGACGTATAGTACTCGTAATATTTGCACAGCCTGGTTGTTCCCGAGATGGCGCCAATTTAAATGGAGTTTGTGGATAAATACGCTTCTGTGAAATGGAGGAAACTTCATTTCGGCTTCCGCGTCGTGCCGACTTGTGTAATTTATGCCATGTGAAGTTATCCAATTGTAATTGTATGATAATACATATGAATGCAATGGTTACTTATACGTAGATAGATTTAGTTCTTTGTTATTCAAGCCTGCAAAGTTGCAGTTTTGAAACCTGAGCAAGCGTAGGGTACTAAGATTAAACCACGGGTGACGTGAATCGTCCAAAATAGAAACTTGAGCGTAGCGAGGGTTTTAAGTCACGATACACAAAACAACTTTGATGCCGAACGAAACACATAACTTTTCACCTCATTATAGCGATAATAACGGTAGATGAAAGAAAAACAGTTGAACTGTATCAAATCAGTTTTAATAAACAAAATTAGTTATTGTTGTCAATTTTGGTGTTGTATTATATAAATAATGTCCGACAAATCGCGTAGTTAAACGTGTCATGTTTTCTTTCATCGAAAGTAATAATTAAGCACACGTTCCACGCTAGCGTGGAAAAACACTTTTGCGCGCGTATTTCTAATGAGAAAGAAAGTTTTTCCGTGCTAGTGAGGTGAAAAAAAATAGTACCCTTTTATAAACCTTGGTAGTTCATCGAAGGTGATGATATCAATTATTGAGTAATGAGATAGTTTTTCGCGATAAGCTTACCGATTCAAAATATTTGGTTTTTTCAGGGCATAAAACTATAGTCACGCTGAACATGCAATGTTTCACAAACTCTCCTTCGAGTGGTTTAATAATAAAGTAAAATAACGCATACACATTCGCATAATCTCGCGGTACACTTTGAAGAAGTTCACATATAAGTAATAAGATGAAGCGTTTTCATTAAACGGAGATGTCCAGTAGGTAGCGTCCTGAGCCGAGGTCAGTTCGCACATGGGCGTCCTCAGGTCGCTACGTAATTTATTATATAAAATAAATAATAAATAAATAACGCACATTCTCATAATCCTGCACTAGAAAGACCTTTTATCGCGGGTGCCATGGACACACACATAGACAACCACAAATCACACCCAAACTCACGAGAGAAATAAATATAGGCCAAACAAATATTTCTCCTGGTCTGGGAATCGAATCCGGTACCTCTGTGTGGCAAGGAGACCGTTCGGCCACGAAGGCAGTCTTTTTTTTATTTACATGGTAGGTAGATACAGTGTTGATACAATCACTGCCCTAGGCACCTCCACCATGCATGCCTACATGCATGCCTTCTTGTGTATTCTTAGCTCTTTTGTAAGCCACAATGTAGTAGTTTTCAGAGCACTTTGCTTTGTGAAAATATTCGGCTGATTTTTTAAATTCCGCATTCATCTTCCTCTCTTCGTCTTTCATTGAAGCATATTTTGTGTTAACGTGCTTTTTAGTAAAGTGTCCAACGAGGTCAAAGTGATTTACCGCCCACGCTTCGTTATATATAAGAAATACAGTGTTAGGTACTACGTCAATGGTTAGTGTGGATGAGACTTTAGAAAATGACGTTGTTAGTGTAGTGTGCGAGCCTGTATATGAATGGAGTGGTTACACATAGTGTCTACACTTGCGATTTATAAGCGATTGCATCTATGCAAACGCGCGTCTGCATCGATACAGTCGCAGTTGAATAATTATGTACAAAAAATCTGTATAGGTTTATGCACATTATTTTGTAAACTTAAAAGTGAAATTAATAAATAGATTAAATAAATTAATTAGATAAATTAGACGACTAGCGGCTGTATCTCTACTACATCGCGTTTGCATCGCTGCTAAAGGTGGGCGTGTGTAACGGGACACCGGAGAAGAAGCGGAAAAAACTGTTGTACTAGATCAAATGGTCTTACAAAACATATACCATACGTCTAAAATATTGTCTAAACAAATTGTTTATTGTGTTAGACGACAGAAACAAAATAATGTGAAAGAAAGAAATGCGGCAATTTTTATCTACGTATCTTTTTTACAAGTGTAAAATAACATGTGTTATTTTGTGTGCATGTAAACGTATGCTTGTTATTGTTGTGTGTTGATATCGACGAGGCTGTCTAAATATTTATTTCCGAGGGCCATACTCACATAAACATACTCTTACCGTTGAAAGGACTTTGGCGGGCCGGATTAAATCCTTTCGCAGGCAGGAGTTGGCGGGCGGGCCGTACTTTGCCCAATACTGGTCTAGAATTTAAACTCAAAAAACGCGCATTGTTCAACATAATCATCGGTTTAGATTTGTTTCGTTTGATATAAATATCGTTAGATGGCATTAGTTGGATTATGGATTTTTGTTAAACAGAAGTATCCAGGAACGGCGCACTCGGCCCCCTACTTAATTTACTATACGCGTTAAGAGCCTTCAACTTGTCCGTTTCTTCGAAACCATAGTCAAGACTATAGCGGTTAACTGCCAAATGTCCTTTCGAAAAAGAATCTAGACTTTAAGTTTTTTCCTGTAGCCTGTGCTGGCCATTTTGTTTGGTGCGCAATGAGACCATCAGCGGATAACTGGTTAATACAAAAAATAACATAAAGTTAGGTCAGAAGCAATATACTATCCAGTTTTGGCTACCCTGCAGTTTTATTGGCTACAAACCATAGGGAGCCTCCTGGCCTCTGATATGATACTGTAAATAGGTACGTATGTGCACAAGAGTTCACAAGACACAAGGTATTCATGTTGTGAAAAGTTTCTAAGTACTTATATTGAAGGTAAGTTGTAATTCAGTGTACGACACGTTTGCCTATTATCGAACTTTCTTCTTCTTCTTCCAGCGCCTGTTTAATCCTGAAGATTAGCCGCCAGCCTCTTGTATTTGTCTCTACTAGCAGCCAACCAGAACAGGTGTTCTAAGAAGGAAATACCGGTCACTCCCGAATGTTCCGCAGCCACGATTTTTTCCTTCCCCCAGCGCATCTCTTTCCCTGCACTTTGATATTCTATCTTGCGCCTTTTGATAGATGGCATCATTTTCCGGGCCTTATGGACACGCTGAAACACGGTTTCGTTCCTGTTCTTCTATGTCAAACCAATGCGCAACATGTGACCACCACCACCACCACATTTCAAATGCCTGCACGCATCTTGTAATGTCTTCTTTTAAGGTCCACGTTTTGCAACCGTACATGATGACAGGCCAGATGTAACATAAAAATAGCCCGACTCGGAGCTTTATGTTCAGTTGATGACGGCACAAAACTTCCTCATTTTGTTAAAAGAGGCTCGAGCAATTTCTATTCAATGTCGCCAAGTTATGGTCTTAACCATTTCCAGATGATCAAATTGGAGTTAATTTTAACTACAGGGTTTTGTAACCTTTTCCGTTAGTATCTTTATCAGCTTACACACTTCCAATGCTGGACATAAGCCTCTCCTTGAGCACGCCAACTCTCCCAGTCTTGTGCCGCCCACATCCAGCCGCTGCCGGCCACCTTTCTCAGGTCGTCCGTCCATCTTGCCGCAGGGCGTCCCACAATACGTTTTCCTTGACATGGTCGCCATTCCAGAACAAGTCTGCTCCATCGACTATCAACCCTGCAGACATGCCCAGCCTACTGCCATCAGCATGTGGGATTGTAATCCTTTTGTTTATATGCACTATGGTGAATGTATATCTCGGAGAATCCCCAAGCGATATGTCGCGGCAAACACCCTCTGTCATGAACTCATTCACTCACGAATTAAATAATAACGGTCATTTGGTTGATTGGTTTCAATTCGCCTATTTACTTCCATGATCAATTCGTATAATTAGCAATTAAATACTGACATTGCTTTTTTTTGTAAAAATGTTATAATTGTTATTATTGTGTTAATTGTTCATGTGTTGGATCTTTATCTCGCACCACTTTTTTTCCCATTAGTTACGTTCAGTAGGTGAGATGGTGAACAGTCTAGCACTAAAAAAAGATCCAAAAATTTCGAAAGTTATTTCAGAGTCAGTTTTAAAACTGAAGGTTATTTGACATCAAAATAGAAAAGCAGAACTGTAAAAACAGGGAATGGCGTACAAAAAGGAACAAATCCGAAATCCAATAGCCACGGTCTAAAGTCCGGTTCAGCACTAGTGTACCATCGCGAGTAGCCCAGTGCAGTATGTTTGTGAATGAAATAAATAACGTACATTCTGGATTTTATTGCAGGGTAAAAATCAAGGGATAATCAAACAAAGGAAATTGAACTCACCGTCTGTCGGCCAGTTAGCCGTAAAAAAGGTATGAAAGGGACTTTAAATCCAGATAATTCTAAAATGGATCACTGACTTCCACTCTAGTAGCTGAATACACTTTGTACCATTTATAAAGCATATATAGTATACATTACAACTATGAACTTAAGATAACAGATAATGAAAATAGATAATCTACTTAGTAAAGTAAGTTAAGTTGCAGTGATCTTACAGAGTTTATATTGGATCGTGTAATAGCTTTAAGGTTATGGAAAAAAACTTGCTTTATCCGTTGCGAGAGACGCCTTATATCCAATTTTTGTTTGATTTAACGACTTTGGAAAAGTTTCTCAAAATTCGTGGCACGCAATATTCGGCTAGCGATAGCGTGTTGAATTGTGTTTCTAAAGTTCAGGCGATAGTTCAATTTTGGTTTGTGACTTCACATACCTTTGCACCTTTAACAAGTAGGTATCTTTTTTCATGTTTTTCTTGTGTTCAATTTTGTTCCGAAGTAGACAATGCGTCATGCCCTATTAACATTGTCGGAACTGTAAAATGACAACTTTACAGTAGCGTAGTTCAAAGTTGTCAACGCATAAAATACCAACCATGGGGAGTAAGGTTCCTGACTGTTCCTAAGTAACATGTTTACTATTATTTAAAGGCGTAGAACTACACCTGTCACAATATTGTTAGGAATTTGTTAACTTTTAATTGTCGGATGTGGCATATTGTTCGATTTCACTGTTTATGTGGATGCAGGCTGGTATTGAAGATTCAACAATAAAACGGCACCAAAGTAACATTATGAAACATTTATTCTGCCATCTTGCAATATAAAAAAGTATTGGCGCAAACGCGGGAATATTGACCACATTTCGTTTTGGTAGCGTTGATGTGGCTTACGTGGCCACCTTAACAATAATTATTGTTGAAATGGCGTTGAGATATTATTTACGTAGGATGGTAATATACAGCTAAGTTAACTGGATACGTATTTTTTTTTTAATATCGTGTATGTCACTAACGTCATTGTTAATCGTGAAAATTAGTCTAACTAACACGTTCACGACTGAGCACCATTTAATCTTCCCGACAATTACTGGTTTAAAATAGTCATTATTTCGAATGATGTAAATAGACTTCGGCTGCTTTATTCCAAAAAAAAAAAAAGAAAATAATAGCGACAAATAAGTAAGTTTTTAAGAGTTTTTTAAAATTTAGATTTTAGAATTTGTTAAAATGTTGCTTATAAGAATATTGAAAGTTATTTTATTAATTTCTTAAATCCAGAATATGAAAGAATGTTTTTCAGAATATTATCCGCTATTTTACATCATTGTACGAATTGTAGATTTCTTTTGAATTCCAAGTAAGTACCAGTGACGAGTTTCTCTATAAAATCTAGTTTATTATGCAAAATTTACCTCCTTTTTACTTAGGTACACAACCTAAAATATACCTTTACAGTCAAGTGCTTTACTTGTTTTTGATTTTCATAGTAGTTTTCAAGAGTACAATGGCAAAATGTGTTAAAACAAAGTAAGATCTTATACTTTAGCATCCTATTGGACAATATATCAAAAGTATGTTAAAGTAGGTTAACGTTCGTATTAGCAACGGAAATAAAACAATGGACGTGCC
>NW_020653561.1:2810293-2857151 GCF_003589595.1 Hyposmocoma kahamanoa | reverse complement strand
TCGCTGTCAGTCGAACAAACGAAGACTAAAGCGTGAATGACGCTCTGTATACGATTTTAATGCCCTATAAGTTCGGACACTTTTTAGCGCGGACCCGACGTCCATATAATTGTAAGTCAATGACAATAACGTATTTTTCTAGGATTTCAGAGAATTTTCACGAATGACACAACCGTACTATAGAAAGCGAAAACGGCGGACTGGGCTCAGATGGGTCTTTCGAGACCTATAGTTGACACGCGTCACACGCTAACTAACCACTTCTACTGTATTTATTGTTCTGTGGTATTAGTATTAATTGCTGGTTCGTGAATTTGAGTAATTGAGCCTGTTTGACTACGTAACCAGGGGGAATAAAGTACAGTACATCAAAAATATAGCAAACTCTAATTCTAGTGGAAAGGATGGAGCGTTCCACCCAAATACGTAGAAGATATAAATGAAAGAATGTTTGCTATCCCATGCAAACGGACACAAGTTCGAGTATATTAAGTCATATAAAGTCACAAGACAATGCCAGTTAGCTGTAAACAGGATGTTTAATACAGCTCTCGTGACTAGATCACATAAATATAGGGTGTGCCGCAACGTAGACAGGCAATAAATAGATGGACCGGCGAACGGTGAACACACGTTCTGCGGTTTTTCTACGACGATTAGAAGGGCGGGGAAACTAATGCGTGGGTTAGATGAATATTTTACGTTTACGTCCATTTTAAACGAGAATATGAGTTACTTCACAAGAAAAATATAGCGGTGTATGGGTAATTTTCTGGTTATTATTCTCTGTATAATTTCGGTGGCAATTTTTATAATGTATGTATTCAATACGTAAGTATTATAAAATAATATAATAATAAAAATTGCCACCAAAATGAAGTAGATACAAGAATAATATAATATCAGTGCAGAGTACTAAAGAAAAACCGATCTCAAAAGTCATTCATTTTCTAGTTTGCCACCGTTAGAGGTGGAACATTTTCTGTAAACCACTTCTGAGGTAAGTACCCTTTTTCCAACAAAAAAAAATCATCAAAATCAAAAAAAGAAAAACAAAAAACATACAGTCGAACTGAGAACCTCCTATTTTTTGAAGTTGGTTGAAACTAAATTTCACATGTCAAGGATAGTATATCTAGACGAAATTATAACGCAGTTAGTGATGTCTTATTTTGCAGGAATTTAAATCCTAATAATATATTCCCACGCCAGTTTGGTGGTTGAATACAATGTTTATCATTAACCCATTTATACATCACACTGCTGGGCACGGATGTCTGAGGCGACCGTTGAGGCCATAGTAGGTCACACTGGCTCAATGCGGGTTGGGGACGTCACACGTTTTCTGAGGGTTGTAAACCTTCTTCAACGTGCAGGCTTCATCACAATGTTTTCTTATATTGTAAATTGAGCACATAAATTTCGAAAAACTCAGAGATGCCAGTTCGGATTCATACCGATTTTTGATTTTTTATTTACAAAGCTGATGAAGCCGGTCGTTATGTTATTTTAATATCTAACGACCGAACGAACTAGTCTTGCGCCTTGGGGCGATACGCCGTCTTGTAACTAACAGTTGCAGTGTAATCCGGATCTTTCAATCGCATGGATCTTAGGAGCTGTCACTGTTAAGTAGTGGATTGTATTTTTTTTGCGGTTTAAATTAGATTCAAAATTATTTGTATTAACTGCACTTGCAAATAGCACTCTATAAGGAGTGGAATAATGGTATATGTAGGTCGAAGTGCAGCAAAAATTGATGGCGAATATGCACTTGTTCTTTCTTTGGACACCTGCCAACAATTCCGCCTGAATATGGCCGCCACAGGAGGAAATTCCACGCTATATAATTAGCTATTTCTAATGCACACAGTTCGGTGTCATAGGTTAAACTATCGTCTTTTTTTTGTTGCCAGCTCATTGGCCGGTGAAAGAGTTTGAGGAAGATGAAGGATACAAAAGGAAGAAAGTTCTTGCAAGTGTTGCGAACTACCCTGTACTATTTTTGATAAATGTCCAATGCAAAAAATATGAAATCCAACCATTATCCTTCAAAATTGGAACACAGTAATGCAAAATTTTTCATGCAGATCCAGAAGCTCGACGTACGCATTAAGGTATTGGATGCAGCTAGTTGACCACGTCACGCGGCGTCCGATCGACTAGTCTGGAAATATTTGGGGGAGGTTCAGCAGTGGACATCTTCCGGCTGATATGATGATGATGATCATGTCTATTAACACATTCAGACAGGGATAAAAATGACCATGATTTGTTGTCTGACGGGACAGATTTTCTAGGACCACCTGTATATCACGGCCCCAATAAGCCAATCGTTTTACAGTGTCCAAATTTTTCTATTCAATTTCTAGTTCTTTTTTTCAATAAATATTCTTTTTAGGCATTGATTTTATTACTTTCTTAGTGAGCTATATTATGAACACTTTGCTATTGTACAGAGCGAGAACGTTAACTTTAGCACTTCTAGGCGACGTGGACTTCGTGCGTGACCACCGGTGGTAAACCCCGAGGTGAACGTGTTAAACAATTTTACACAAATTTGGTGCCCTGAATATAAATGTGCTCGCCAGTCAGTTAATAAATAAAACGTCGAACATAAATCTCCTGATGCGTAGTGGACGCCTTAACGATTTCACAGTAAAATTTCTATTTCTAGTCATTTCCAATGTTTATTTTGACTAATAAATTCGTTGGCGATTCGTTGGCGAAAAAATGGCAATGTGGCCAAAATCGTTAAGCGTTTGTCCAGTAAATGCATATTCACTTTAGCTTTGAATGGCCTTAATTGTCGTTTTCCGTAAATACAGATGCTGGCAGTGTTTTCCACAACATTTACTTTTTGGAGATTACAGCTACTTTTACAACTGGATTTACATATGATTAATCACATGCCAATTAAAATCTTTCACATGCGAACATAAGAAAAACAACACAAATTAACGCATCTACAAGAACACAACAATCGCATTAGGAAAGATAAATCAAGATCTTAGTGCGAATGGGTGGTAAATTAATGATATCATTGAGAGTATATTTTCTTACCATTTTATTTTTAATTTTTAAGGGAACTCAACTGCCAGGTATATATTACAAAAATTAGTATAGTTACAAAACTAAATATACATGGTATGACGTGTGACAGGCTTCCTCCTAGGACAAGTCGAGGTAGACCCCCGGCTCGTTATCAGACGGATTGAACCGGGTCGGGTATGCGCGCGCCAATTACAAGTTTCCACAGATAAGTTAATAGTTAAATTTTACGGTAGAACTGTATACAAACACTGAGAAAAATAGAAAAAAATAGAAATTATTACTTGAATTACCTATAGGAAATGAAACTATTTTTCTGGATTTAAATCGCGTATATTTGTTTTTTCAAACAAACCGACGTTTCGGGCCCTTTACAGGTCCCATGGTCACGGTTGACTGAGGTGGTACAGTCTTCAACCAGTTATGTCTAATATTGATGCAAACCACCCTATTTTTTCACTATAGTTACAATAGTTATTAATTAAATACCTTATTTTTAATTTTACAAAGAAAACATTCCAATTTACGCTACATTAAGTTTTACAAATTATTTTATCGTATTAATTTTAATTTAGTTTAATTTATTATTAATTATTAATAGAAATTAGAATAAACTAAAACATATTAATTAATACTGCAGTCTTATGTCTGTTTGGGATTTTTCATTAGAGGAAATACTGGATCCCAAACTGGTGGTACGGAGAAACCATCTTCCCTGTTGAAATTAGGATGTTTTTTAATTTCAATGGCCTCTCGCAGCATCCTGGGTAGATAACGAACTTCTTTTGCAAGCACCTGGGGTCCTGCACCTGGAAAAAACAAATATACGCGATTTAAATCCGGAAAAATAGTTTCATTTCCTATGTGTAACAATCGCGAAAACCTAAGAACTCGACTTGAATTACCTTTTATGGGAAAGAATGAAAAAACTGATTACAGCGTAGTCGCTTAAGTTGGTCCGGTGAAGTATTAAAAAAGTCAATATCGTGCTGCCTCGCCACTCTGTTATGGCAGTCATTTGCTAGTAAGAATTTCGTATAGTTTAGATTGGCCAAAGGGACGTGAAGTACGCTAAGATGTCGAAATGAAGCCACACACACACACACATGTTATAATACATTCACATTTTGCATAGCAGGAGAGCAACTTGTGAAAGAGTAAAATATTTCTGCCGTCGAGTAAAGTGAACAATTCTGTATTCCGGTTTTGAAGGGAAGGGCTGGTGAAATTACAAGAACATGGGACTTGTCAACCTTATGTCTAAGAGTGACAGATCTTTGCGATTTAAAGCTCTGAGTGGCACTCCAAATGTCATAGTCACTTGTTCGTCTCGTCGCCTGTTATCATTCAAAAAATACATTTGATAATAAGGGGTATGAGCCGGGCACTAGTGTGGGACGCCATGTGTGCATACACACTTGCTCCATCCCATCTCCAGCACACCAGCACGAGGGCTGGCTCCGCGGCTGAGCTGGCGGAAATAATACAAGGTAATAAGTACCAGAAGCCTGGCTCCAACTATCTATTTACAGTCTTTGGAGTCGAAATCCGTAGCCCGTGGGGTCCCGGTGCTCTTCATCTGTATAAAATTTTGTCCAAAAATTAATAGACTCTGGGAAACCCAAGGGCTCAACGCATTAGCATAGCAATACAAAGGGGGAACGCAGCCAGCATCTTATCAATTCACATAATTTAGTCCTAGTTCTAGTTTCTAGTATTTTATCTTTTATTGTACCTTACTTAATATAATACAAATTTAAAACTCGTATACATGTAATAATGTAGCTATTTTATATGATTCTCCTACAGCTCACCCACTATCAAAAAAATCTTCTAGTTTTAGAGATATTAATATTCAAGATAGTTGAAAATTTAATTTCATCAATTAGTCGCCTGTCGCTGGCTCAATTCGCAGAATATTTGCCTTGTGCTAGTATTATTTGTGGGACCGCTGTCCGGGAACATGAAGGTGTTAAGAAGAGGTATTATTGCGGCCAAAAACTTAGCCAGCTGATTTAAGTGCTGTTGGATGTGTATGCTATAGTGGAGAAAGGATTGGCCAATTAGCGAGTACCTTTCAGTCTAGGATGTAAAAATTAATAATGCAATTCGCCAGACTTAGCTATTTTTATCCAACTGTTACAATGAAAAAGGACCGCTCTGAATCTTAGCTGGTTCTAGTCTAGGATTAGATTCAATTTTTATGACTTTCAAAGTCTATTAATGTAGAGCATAAAACTTTATTAAAAATTAAAGTCAGTATCATCAAAATTGAAGCCATAAGGAAAAATCCCGATCTCATTTTAACATCTAAGGTTGGCGGTTGACTAGAACTTCCGCTTCTTAATGAAAGCCTGAGGTTTCTATAACTTAAAATGGTAGAGAGATTTCGTCTAGATACAGATGTTGTAATTATAAATTACAAAAACCCTAATACGCCATTAAGGCACGCAATTTTTATGCTTAAGTTAGCCTAACTTGAAAGTCAAAAAATAACTTCGAGACAATATTATCAAACCATACATTGGGTTGCACATTTTTAGTGATTTTATTATATGTAATTAAAGGTCTGAAATAAATGCATATTATTATGGTTATCTATTTTACACTTTATCTTCTCTTATGGCTTTAAAGATAAATTTTGAATTTTAAATTCAAGAGAACCGTTCCTGGGTAGTGTCACAGTGGGCCCGGGTCAGAGATTCATAGATACAAGAACCGGCGAAACATAGGTGCCGTATCGGGCAGTGTCGTTTTTGCATTTGTGATAGAAGTGCCAATGCCCGACGTTTTTAAGTCTGGCTTGTCTTAACCCGTTTAAGGATAAAACAATTGAGGTTATTTCAGATCGAGATGCTTCACACGTATCTTGCGTCCTTGCCTCTCCCATGGCGTTAAAGAATAATTTTGAATTTTAAATTTTGGTAATGTCACAAACGGGCGTAAGTCAGGGACGCATTGTTATTACTTACGAGCAGATTTTTTTATTCATTTATTCTAAAAGCAGACTACAATGGACCAAATTGTTTAGTAACAAGAGAAGTCTTATGTCTAAGTTAGTATATATTTGAATAAATTAGTGTCTGAACAATAGAATAAGTTACTTTGCACTACTACTACAAGGCATGGCAAGTCATACCTAGACCCTACTGACATCAAGATGGATTTGGGAGTGGCTCGCAGTCTACTAAGCATTGAGGCAGCCTTTTTGAGCATTTTAGCACACCCCGGATACTCCATACAACGGTCGAAATTTATTTACCTCCTACTACTACAAACAGTAAAGCGCCACACGCGCAAATGTGTGCGTGAAGTGGCAGGGTCACCCATCACTTTCTCGCACCTGTTAGGTTTTTTTTATAATATAAAGTCACGGGACGAACACGTGGTAAACTGCACGCTTGTACCTAAGACTTGCAAAGATCTGAGGAGCACTGCCACTGCGCCCGTCACCCTGATATATAAGATGACAATCCCATGTGCCTGTAATCTCACCAGCACCCTTACCCTTCTAAACCGGAACCCAGTAATGCTAACAATACTGCTTGGCGGCAGAATTAGGTAAGGTGGCAGTACTTCCCTGGACGAACTCTTTCAAAAGGAGGTCTATTGCTGCTAAAAGGTACAGGTAAAGGTTAAAATTCTAACGCGAATTAGTTATGTATGATTATATTAATACACTCTTAATAGTTACACATGTTCATTAGGTATTTATATCGATATAATATTACATTTTTCATTAATTCACTACCTAGAGCAATACAGAAGACATATTTGAAAAAAAAACAATAAAAGCACTTAAAATGTTACATTTCGGACAGCGTTTAAATAAGATAACCAAGGTACTTGAAATTGCTTGTCCAGCTTTGTCATTAGCTACTAAATAATTGTATTCACTACAAAATATTTATCGGCAATACAAATTGAAAATTCCAGACTTGAACCCTTGTCTACTAGTTCAAGAACTTGTGGCGTCTCATTATATTGATATAAGTAATCTGTAATATAATCTGTATTATATATTACTCTGCACTAAATTAATAAAGAAAAAAATAACTAAATGAGTCTCAGACATAACTTTTTTCCTTACTTCGTTTCATCCTTCGGAAAACGAAATAAACTCCTCTCTTTATCCCGGCTAGATGACGATAAACAGCCGTACAGAGCATAATCCACGACCATTATAAATAGTAACGTACCCGCTCACGCGATACATGCAGCCGTAGACGCATACAACACCTAGAGGTGCCGGTGATATACCGATTTATCGGATATCGAAGTTATAACAGGTAAAAGAACTAATACTAATTGCTATTTCGGTAACTACTCTAGCAAACCATAAATATACACTACGAGTACTAATTATCGAATTTTAACAACTAGTACATACAGTACAACGTAGATAGCCCTGTATGATTTGGTCTTTAGCATACACTCCGTTTGCAGATACGGTGCAGTACTGCATACTTACTGCACACTACAGGTATTATATGTATATATGAAGAATGAAAATCAGCAAATCTGAGTCTTCATCCCTTTTGTCCACACATTGAGTATATAACAGGCCAACTACTGCCCTGTGTGTACGTCGCCGTATATTCCAAAAATATTCTGTATTTATTGTAATAAAGATAATATCTCTAACAATGCCGTGCTGTTCTATTCGGCGGTGTGGGAAAAACAGCAAAACATCTAATTACAAAACAAACGGAATCACATTTCATCGGTAGCCGCTCACGCGATACATGCAGCCGTAGACGCATACCACACCTAGAGGTGCCGGTGATGATTTTATACCGATTTATCGGATATCCAAGTTATAACAGGTAATAGAACTAATATTAATTGCTATTTCGGTAACTACTCTAGCAAACCATAAAGTTTTTAATGCCTGGGTCTGTCATTTAAAAAAAATAAACAACTTCAAAAATACGTCACGACAATCGTATGTGTTATTGTTTAGGCTGGTGATTTCGGTGTTTATTTATTGAAACATACCGTAAGTAGCATTTTTTAAGTTTACCCTGAATATAAATGTTTATAAACTATACTTTAAGGAGTAATTTCATGGTAAACGTTAGAAACACTCAAACGGAATATTATCATATTTACCCAAGTACACCAAAAATTTCATTAGTGCTTTTTAAGTGTAGGATTTGCGGTGTATTACTGCATTTTATTTGAGATGAATGTATCGCGTGAGCAGGTGTAGGTCGTCCTTTTTTTTAAGCTTGATGAACATGCGATTTGCACGAAACGAGAGCACCATCCTATAAAACTATGCATACGATCGTTCTGCCTTGTTCTCTGTGCAAAGGCTAGGTGTTAACATTGATCAAATTCAGAAAGGTACGCGTAACACACCCTATCATTCCTGACCAAATTTGAGAATGGTTTATTAACAAAGCTATTATGCATGGTTTTTATTAGGAAGTAATTTCATTTTGTTATAATGATTATCATACTGGGTCGGTGTTCTCGTTTCATCTGTACACAAAATACTGTCCCTCGTTGCTTTAATATTCTACGAGTGTCCGGTATGCTTATTGAGGACGAAGCATATAGTAAAATTAGAGATGAAACGACCGTACACAATTAGTGAAGTTCTATCACAATTATATGAACGATTCATTCCCAGTGATTACCAAACCTTATATAGTTTTTTTAGCATTAGATAGAAGGCAATTTTGGATCTTTTCTTAGGCACCATTTCATTCAATCATTTTCAAAGCATAGTATTTTAATAAATACCGTCAATCGATACTCTCATACATATTTACTACCTATAGGAAATTATTAGGTATTTTTTCGCGTACTAAACAATTTCTATCTGTCAAAGACTCGCATTATAAAAATTTTGAAGAAACAGAGCTTCCAAATATCAAATGGAAAGTTTTATCATGTTTGGCGATGTTTCCCCAATTTGTTGACCGAGGAAAAAGGTTTAGGATCACTGGTTTTTTGTTTACGTTTATTCTAATCCTAAAAACGAAATATAACTGATTACCATCATTATGCGTCCTACTTCTAAACACAAGTTCAAGGAAAAAGAAAAAGGTTTACAACGCCTGGAAATATGTAAACTACTTGATTCCAGGAGTTGCGAACCTTCTTCGAAATGTAGGTTGTATCACGTTGTTTAACTTTAGCGTTAGTCCGAGTTGTTGCTGATAAACATTTACAAACGTATGTAAAAGCAATCTTTTTCCCAACGGGCTACCACCGCTTACTCGTAGCTATACCTCTACAGGTATAGCTTGTATGAATCATATTACTAAATCAAACTTTTAAAGTCAATTACGTACATTTTGCAGAGAACGTAGGGTATAAAAAACAGTATCAAAAAAAGGCACAGGCTTCATAATTCTTTCATTTCTTCATTTCCACGTGGCACGGGCACGTATAAAATTAAAGCTCTCACACCACGTGACGTTTTTAGCGAGAGAATAAATCAAAATTAATTTATTCAGAACTGTTGTAGACTTAATTTACTTGCCGCGGCTTATTAAGTAATTCACTTTTAAATTAATTATTCATAGGTACAGTAAAGTTTAAATTTACGGTTCATTTGAATTTCTATGATTTATGGCAAATTGTATGCGGAAACCAATAACGCTTTTAAATAAAAAAGTCTACATTTAGTAAGTAACGATTTTTTTTTCTGAAAATAACTATTTTTTTAATGATATAACATTACAGTTTACAGATTTTATTCAGTTTCTATGAATATTTTGATAGTGAAAAAATAACCCTCTAGTGACACTATTCTTAGTATGCCTACGTGGGGTGCACTATAAGTTTCCAGAACGAATAAGAAAAAAATACTATAAATGGTCAGAAATGAATTTATTGTTTCTCAAAATATTCTCCGTTAGCGTTAATGCACTTTTTCAAACGAATGAACCAATTTTGAAAACATTTATGCCACTCCTCCGTGACAGTCTCTGGAATATATTTTTCATACTCTTCGACAGCCTCTACAGGTGATGAAAATCGTAGACCGCGTAACGGGTTCTTAATTTTTGGAAATAAATAAAAGTCACAAGGTGCCAGGTCGGGACTGTACGCGGGATGGCTCATAAGGTCTACGTCACACCTTCAAAAATTCATTTGTCTGTCTGGCCGTGTGAGAACTGGCATTATCGTGGTGCAAGATGACACTGCGTTTACGGTTATTTTTACGGAGTTCGTCAATAACTTCCGGCAAACAAATTATCGTGTACCAATCACTATTCAAGGTACAACGATTCTCCAAAGCAACAGTAGCCACGTGTCCAGTTTTATTTAAAAAAAAAGAAGCAATTATCCGCTTAGAGGTACTTTGTACACGCGCCACTTTGGTTGGTTTCGGCTCATCTTGAAAGACCCATACGCTCGATCGATGCTTTGTTTTGGGATCGTAACTATAAACCCATGTTTTGTCACCTGTTACTATGTCCCACACCAAATTTTACGTCTCTTCGTTGAATCTGGTAAGCATTGCCTTGCACCAAGTGACGCGATCCATTTTTTGAGCCTGAGTCAAATTGTGTGGGATCCACCGAGAGCACAGCTTTTTCACACCCAAATGTTTGTGTAGTATTGATCGTATTTGACTCATGCCTATGCCTAAAGATGCCTGTATCTTATGTATGTCACATGCCTGTCTGTCTTGATCATACGGCGCACAGTATCGATGTTTTCGTTGTTCACAGCAGTGGACGGACGACCATCACGCAATTCGTCACTGAGATTCACACGACCGCGTTTGAATCTGCTAACCAGCTACAAATAGTCGGCTTGCATGGTGTTTCATCGACAAAAGCATGGTGATGTAGACAACCAATTTCTAAAATGACACCACAATGTAAAAACAAGTGACAGTCAGATGAAACTACCTGTATTCTACAGTCAAAGAGTTCCATTTTCAAACGTTGTAATTACTTTTTAAATATTGTTTATGTAAGTGGCCAGTTCTGGAAACTTATAGTGCGCCCCATGTATTTCGAAATATCGTTAAAATAAAAAAGATCATACCGTGGTAAGAAACCTGTAATTAGTGATAATCATTTAGTGAAAAACCACGAAAGCCTTAAAATCTATATTAAATTACAATCTACATTAATTGACACTATCTTAGTATTTTGTTCTGATTTGGTGACATTCTTGCACATAGAAACTACACCAACACGATTGAGAGCCACCTTAATGTTTAGATAATGTCGGTACAGTGGTTATGTAATCTATTTCTGCCGCTTATAAGTGATGTGAGCATTACTGCGTTCCGTTTTTGAATGGTACAGATAGTGATGTAATTACAGGCACTGGGCACAGTGGCAGTACCGCTCAGATCTTTATGTTTTAAAGCTCTGAGTTGTACTGCAATTGTTAAAGATAGGCGTGCCGCTTACCATCAGTCACTTGGTATCATAAAATAATATTTTTTTGCATGTTTTCGATAGACGCTCAACAAAATTATTCATTTTAATTACAAGAACGTCATGTTAGTACGTTTAATTAAAGTTAACCCTGTACAAACGCCCACCTCACAGACAATTAAAACGGGCAGCTGAGTTTCATAACTCGACTACAAAGTTAAGTTACTAAATAAGTTATTTCAATAACTCAAGTTGTAATGAAATTACTTAAATGTAACATCTGATGTCGAAATTTATTAATGTACGAAATAAATTTTTACGTACGAAACTTGGCTAGCTAACCGATTTATTGCCCGATGCCACACGATACTTGAGCGTCGACGTTGCGTTACAACATATTAGAATTATATGTCACAGGTGCGTTGAAACGGGCGCGAAGGGACAGAATGCTTTAACTTTAACTGCTTCCGTGTCCGGACGGTTACCATGCCTGCCAAGCAGAGGTCCTGGGTTCGATTCTTGGGCCGGGAAAAATATTTGTATAATTAAAAAATATATTACCTATATAAAACGTATATTTGAAAAAAATCGTATTTTACAGAAACAGAAATATTTTTCCTTTCATTTTCCGCACTTGACGTTGACACTTATTAAAAATTGAAGATACTGAATGAAATGATGAAGTCAATAACAGTGGTGGTGGTGTAGTTGGTAAAGGTTTTTTGCTGTTGGGAAATGATTTTAAGTCTCGTTTTTCTAATGGCTTTTAACTACACATAGAAGTTTATTTTATAATTCACGATACATAAAACTTCAAAAGATATTTCTAAAAATAACACAATATATCCCTTCTATCCTCTAAGCTTACAAATTAAATTTTTCCAATTTCTCGGGAATTCTTCCAGAGAAATTTCTACTGTTTGAAATTTTTCGGAAAATTACCCAACAGTACCCGCGATACAGGGTTTCCCTAGTGTTGGATTAGAAATGTGTGCGTTATTATTATTTTCGTACAAGGGGCCAGGAGACGAAACGAGGAGAGGTGCTGCGATAGGTAAGCAGCGTTACGTTGCAACACCGCATTGCTTGTGTGGCATCGCTCTTAACGCGTGGCAACAGATACCGGATTATTCAACTAATAATTACAAACCGAACTGCCTCCGTGGCCGAACGGTTACCATGCCGGACTGCCACGCAAGGGAAATATTTACATACATTTATTTCTCTCATGAATTTGGGTGTAATTTGTGGTTGTCTATGTGCATGTCCATGGCACCCGCGTTACAGGGTTTCCCTAGTGCGGGGCTATGTTGAGTGTGTGCGTTATTTATTATTTATTAATAATGCAGGGGAAAATCCAAGGGAAATGTAGTCTCGTCGAGGAACCCAAAAGACTGAAAGACTGCTTTTCGACCAAGGAAAAATTTGTAATTTTTAAGTTATCGAATGTTACAATGTTTGACCACCATGATACTCAATTATTTATTATTAATGCAAAGATCAAACTAAGAAAAAATTCCTTCGACCCGGCTGGATTCCAACCAAAGTCTTCCAGCAAACCGTGCCAGACGCTGTGCCAACTAAGCCACGGAAGGAACTAGCAGATTTTACGAATTTTGTGTACTAGAATTTATAGAAACGTATTCTAAGCTTATAAATGTATAATGAGGTGATCACAAAGCCCAGGCTTTCAATATCAAAACGCACAAAGCTGTAACACTCTCTAAAGATGGCGTATTTAAACCCTTTGTATCTCGACTGATAAATATTGAATTTTAGTACTAAATAAAAACAGTACAATTCTTAGTTAAATAATGATGTTAGGGATCTTTTTTTAAATCTAAATCGCGTATTTCATCAGAAAAAGAAGCAACTCAATAAAATTGTGGATTCTAAGGATGCACGTTACGATTCCACATTTATGAAGATCGATTCAAGTGCATATGATCAAACGATTTTTGTATCGACTTATTTCAATGCGATTTGATACAATAGAAACGCACGACTCGTCTAAATCAGAAATCTTTTCATAGTAATATCATTCCATTTGAACAAAACTCGATTTACAATGAATGTTTTAATTTTAGTAGCTCCATAGAGCTCCTTGAGTTCGTCCAGGGTAGTACTGCCGCCAAGCAATAATGTCAGCATTATTTTGTTCCGGTTTTGAAGGGTAAGGGTGCTGGTGCAATTACAGGCACCTGGAACTTGTCAAGGTGACGGGCGCTGTGGTAGTGCCCCTCAGATCTTTGCAATTTAACACTTTGAGTGGCACTGTAACTGTTATGGGCAGGCGTGTAGCTTACAATCAGGCGCACGACTTGGTCGTCCCGTTACTTGATTTTATAAAAAAAATTGCAATAAGCTTTGTAGTAAATAAACTAATTTAGAGTAGCATGGTAGTAAACGCGTTTCGGAATTTCTGTGCGAGATTTATTTCAAAATGTGTAGTGAGCTTTTCGTAACCCTAACACTTTCGTAATCATAACCCTTGGCAAACTTGTGAACTATGGCCTAAACCCTTGCTTGGGAGGAGCCCCTTGCCCAGCAGTTGATGACGATTAAAAACATCATCATATTCAATAAAAACAATATATGATTACAATGATTTATTTTTATATATTTCTTTCTTTGTTTCAGATTGCTTGACGGGAAAAACATTTAAAGCACCTGGTGTACTGTAAGTATTAACTATTTCTAGTTTAAGTAATGGACAACGCCTATTATATTTATTTATTTATAATCTTTATTATTATAGTATATTGACGTGTTCAACTACACTGAATCAAAATTTCTTAACCTATACCGTTATTTATTAAATTTACTACTGTTTATATTTTAGTCTTTCGAAGCAGTTACACCTTACCGCAGACGAAGAAAAATTAACAAAACGAGTGTTTAGTTTTCATTTGAACGAAGCTGAAAAGCCAGACATTCTTGCTGTGCACTACACCTGTCTGAATAGGCTGTGTGGAATTATTAATGGGTACCATAATGGCTTGCGAAAGTGACAGTTAATAGCCTTTCTCTAACCAACACTGGCTTGTTATCCATAGTTGTTGTCGACTGTTTTGAAAACGTCCAGAAGGTCATTTATTTTGCAGAAATTTATCGTCAACGCATCTTACATAGTACGGGTATTCTCTAAGAAGAGATTTTTAGTCGATTGGATAATTAACGTGCATAGCAAACTTTATTGGCTATACATTACGAGTACTAATTATCGAATTTTAACAACTAGTACATAAAGTACAACGTAGACAGCCTCTGTATGATTTGGTCTTTAGCATACACTCCGTTTGCAGATACGGTGCAGTAAGCGAATAGGTATTCATTATTGCAAACAAACCGTAAGTAGCGTTTTTTAAGTTTACTCTGAATATAAATGTTTATAAACTTTACTATAAGGAGTAATTTCATGGTAAACGTTAGAACCACTCAAACGGAATATTATCATATTTATCCAAGTACACCAAAAATTTCATTAGTGCTTTTTAAGTGCAGGATTTGCGGTGTATTACTGCATTTTATTTGAGATGTTTTTGTTGATAGTACGGAGAGTATTTATTTAGCAATCCAGAATAATAATTTTTATTTATAAAAACTTGTATTTAAACTGAATGCTTTTCTAATTTGCGAAACCAAATAGCCGCCATTTTGCGGTAGGAGGAGCGCATCGCGTGAGCGGGTAGTTAAATATGAAATATGTAATTTTGCAATTTTCGTCCATTATAGCAAAGCTCAAGTTAACTGGTCGAATTCGGGCCGGCCAATCGGAGTGCAGTTGTCACAGTAATGATATGGCAGAATACTTTTCAAACAAATTACCTAAATGACATTTCGTCTCTATTTCTGGATAAATACTCGATGTAATAAGCGAATACTGTATAATATTACAATGCCTTTATAATGTCCCGGCTGATTGAATCTGAAAAAAATCTTAGTTAAGTTTTCTTTTACGAGCAAGTAATAATTTTAGTATTCACGCCATGTCTGTTTAGTAATACAGAAAGCTATCTTACTCCCGAAACACTTGCTAATATAAATGCAGAATGTGTTTCTGATACTGATTAAGAATGTTAATTACGAAAAGCCGTGGTAGGTTCATGGTTTGACCTAACGCTTCTCAAGCAGGTCGTGGCTTAGAATCGTTGTGACATCTTTGAGTTGTTCGGAATGTATGTACGAAATCTAATTTGTAATTTACTACATGTTTTTCGGTAAATGAAAACATCGTGAGGATTCCTGCACTCATCTGCAATGCAATTTGATGATGTGTGTGAAGTTCCCAATACAGCTCAAGCTCTTCCATTGTGAGAAGACGCCTGTGCGCAGCACAGCAGTGGGACTCCATATAGGCTTTCTATTATTACCAACATATGTTGAAGCACGTTTAAAGTGTTAAGACACCATAAAGTGACACCAATGTTTGAACAATTTAAACAAAGCTTATTAAAAAGTACCGTGAGACGTAAAAGTTCTTCTACTTCTGGTTTATATCTAAAAATGGAGGTTAGTTTCATTTATCACAGAAATAAAACTTAAATTGACATATAAAAACCATCGGACTCTAAATAATGTACTCCAAAAAGTCAAGAAGTCAATATGGTTCCATCCCATCCTATCCCGTACCATACCATTTATAGGACGTAGAGACTATAAGTACTTGAGGAGATAGGTAGTCTGAATACTATCCTGGTTGCAGCATCAGATTATAGTAATATCATCGGATTTCCATAATATAACATTTATTGTAAGTCGATTGGACAAGTGAAAGTGAAGTAAATATTCATTTTATGACTGCAATTTCGACACTAACAAGGAAAAGGGCTGATAATCTTTAAACAGCTAAACAGATGTCCATTAACCATCTTAGGCTGCTAACAGATTGACTGCATGTTTGTCACAGTCATAATCAACTTCACGCAGCCGAGACCTCGACTACATGAGGTTGATTCATGGTCTGCTGTGGGTCTACTATCGTTCTCCGTCCGACATCCGACCGAAACAATTACATTACATTGTGTTTTGATTTGATAGTGTATTACTTATTTGATCGTAATTGTTTCGGTCGGATATCGGATAAAGTATAGGAGTAGACCCCAGCAGACCATCCATTTGGGGGCTACCACAAATACATAGACATACAGCGTCTGTGGGCCAAAAATCATGATCATAATAAACAAATACTGAGTAATAATATAATGCCTTTATAATTTCCCAGCATCTTCTCTACGACCTGAAAAAGTCTTATTAAGTTTTCTGGCATTAGCAAGTAATAATTTAACCGCAATTTTAGTATTCCCGCCATAAATATAATTAATATCCATTACTTTTCTCTTTCTCATTTCAACCGCAAGATTCCTTAAAGTTTCCTGAGGAAATAGCTATATATCGTTGAAATTGAACATTACTGCAGCGTGAAATAGAAACAGAAAAATAATAGCCAGAGATGGCATAAAATGCGCATTACTTCATGTGACGGCTTGAAAATATGACAGGTGCTCTTATTTTGGGATGCAATAGAACAAGTTTAAAGAATAGTTGGAGTAAGAAGTAAGTCAAGTTATTGAGATGTTGCTATGCTTTTTGGGATGTTTTATTTTCCTTTCTTAAGTCCGTAGATACAAATGGACCAACAGGTTTTCCGGACTTCTTCCGACTATTTGCAAGCGGCAAGTACTCGATTTAAGGACCTAATTTTCCACAAAATTTCCGTTTAAAATTCAACTCACAACGATTTTTACACAAAAAATATAATCTTGTCTTTCAGAAATCCGGTTGATTGTTCCACGCGCAGTATTGTTAGCTTGAGTGTATTTGAAGCATAATGAAGGGAATCAAAGTAAGTCGTCGGTGCGAGAAATGAGATGGAATATAGAATGATAGACGTTTAGATGTCGCGCCTAAGTCGCTGGGCCGACATATGGGTATAAAGGTTGTGGAACAAATTTTAATGGAAATGTAAACATGATGTTTGAAGAAAAGAATAATTATGATAAAGCTAAACGCTAAAGCTACGCTGCTGCAAAATAAAGATTCTATTAATGTTGATGGCATTTCCCCAAAG
Source organism: Hyposmocoma kahamanoa (assembly GCF_003589595.1). NCBI lineage: Eukaryota > Metazoa > Arthropoda > Insecta > Lepidoptera > Cosmopterigidae > Hyposmocoma > Hyposmocoma kahamanoa. The sequence continues at coordinate 2,839,673 of NW_020653561.1, read as the reverse complement.
CAAAATGCCTTATGTCGAAGAATCGAAAACACTCGTTACGAAAATAAATAACACCAAAGGGTTACCTATCAGTAGTTCGAAATGACATTTTCCAGAAATAACGTTTGATCGAAATTTCATAACCTCGAAAGTAATTTTGAGAAGAAAATGTTTTTTCTTTTAAACCTAACTTAACCTAACCTAACTGAACCTAATCGTGTCGTTGCGATAAACATTCAACATATCCTGAAAGAACAACTGTTTCGTTGTAATGAAAATTCGAACAAACGTTATGTCGGACAAAAAAATTTTCGACTTTGTGATAGGTTACCATACCAAAGATGACAAGGTTTGGCTGGTAAAGAATGCTTTTAGCATTAAATCCGCCTTTGTACCATTATCTCTTGTGGTCAATAAAGTTTAATAAATAAATAAAAGGGGCTGAACTTCTTGTTACCAGTGGGTATGTACATAAGTATCTATAGCAGTACAGCTGCTTGTGTAAGAATGTGAGCACTGTTACGTTTCGGTTTAGAAGGGCAGATATGTGTACTCTGATGAAATTACAGGTACGTCTCAGGATGACGGTCTACGGCACTGCTTTAGTGCTATTTAAAGCTCTGAATGGCACTGCAACTGTATCGTTTGCCTTCAGACGCCCGTTTTGTTCATCCCGTCGTTTGATATCATAAAAAAAATTATCCATGTAATATTTTCAAAGGTTACCGACCTTTAAACCAAGTCACGTACAATAATTTTCCCTAAGTAGATGATACAGTTATAAAATCAGTAAAAACACATTTAAAATTAGCCTTGAGTTAAAGTGAACGTAATAGAGACGAGGATATGATGTAATGTAGATTGAGAAGAATATTAGAAGGAATATTTGTTATTCTTCGAGCAGATTTTTAAATATCTCTATGGAGAATATACACGCATCGTGTAGGTTGTTTTTGCAATGCCGAAATAATTATTTTCTTACGTGTTTTGTTTCGATCTATTACAATTTTTTTTTATGATATTATTTAAGTGGTGAGATGAACAAGTCGTACGCCTAGTGGTAAGCAACTTTTAGGTATACTCGTATATAACAACAGATGCTACCTATAAGTGCTACTTAGAGCTTCAAATCGTAGATCCGATCGAAGTAGCACTGCTACTGCGTCCTTTACCCTAAAACGCTAACTAGTCCCATGTGTCTGTAATTTCACTAGTACCGTTACCAAAATCGGACCGTAAAAATGCTCACATTAACTATAAGTAAGGTGACAATACTTTCGTAACGAACTTTTCACAAGCAGCTTAATTTTGAGTGTCTCTCTCTGGATTCGAAACCAGCAAACCGTGCCAGACTTTATGCCAACTAAGCCACGGAACGAACCAACAGACCTCACGAATTTTTGTAAGTGCTTGTTGCAGATCTCAGTTTTTTGTTTTCTTTTTTAACAATTCCTTTGCCGTAGCGCCATCTCCAATTACCAAAACAATGTAATAGAAAAAAACAGGATGTTGTTGAAAGTGATCATATATTTAAACTAAATTAAAATTAAATATCCAGAATCTTCGTCATTTTTAATTTTAATTTAAATTTCGATTTTCGGTTGATATTGAAATTTTTGTTCGTTGTTTTAAACGTCTATGTGTAATTTTTGTAGCCGCGAAGTAAATTGTGATATGGCTGTTCTGTTTTTACATAGGAAACAGTATTCATTATTAATTCCATACAGTTAACGTATTGCAATTTAGAAAGGATAATAATAGAGTGGCGGCGTAAATTTATCGAGCGGATATGGGTGGAGTGTGAGGAAAGTCGGGTCTGGCGGAGATACGTCACGAGTGGTTTTATCACATAAAAGTCATAAAATAATAGGACTACAAGAAACAAATTATGTATATGTGAAATTTTATCACTCTCCTATTTAAATACAAAAAGTTATCCACTGATTACAATAGCAGTATCTTTAAACCTCTCTCCTGCGCCCCAAATCAAGTGTCGGGTCTGGGATGGCTCTGCCCAGTACCTTCTCAATGCCCTGGGCAGTTTGCAGCGTGGCGCCTCACGTGTCATCGGCTATGAAGTGGTCTCATCACACCTTAAACCTATACAACATCAGATCCGTTACTTCCTAAAATATGAAATGGTCTCCTTCCTGAAGTATTTCCTTTGCGATATGACACGAGGTTCTTCAAAAAGCGTATCAACAGGGTCTCAAAGATTGGCAACGCATAATTAGTTTATCAATGTTGCAGATGATCACGGACGACGACGACGACCTTACATCAAGTGACTGGTTTGCTTGTTTGCGTCTTATTTTAAAAAACAACTTTTCTAAAAATGAGATTCTACAAACACTTGCCATCTCTTCTCAAAAACCCGTCGACAACGGTTCTTTTCAATTTTATTTAAAGCGCTATACGTAATTGAGTTTAAAGCTACCTGTTTAAGCATACGAAGATCAGCACGCCTGCTGGCTGCTCCCACGAAAGTGACGTAAAAGTCATGAGATAAAGGATCGGCACCCCAAACACCCGGATCGTCACTAGACAGAATTACAGGTAGACCTAAAGCCAGATACGTAGCTACGGGATGTAATCTTATATCACGTACCAGACCTAAAACTACATTAGATATTACGTTTATTTCTAATCCAATATGTTCGACAGCTATTCGTCTGAAAAGATACGGATATTTTATCAGAGAATTCGCGTGACCAATTCTTTTGGTGCCCAGCAGAATAGCATCGATGATATTTGCATCTGTTGGAGATCCGAACCAATTTGTCTCACCAGCATGGAAAAAGTAGGTTAAATTCCAATCTTTCTTTGCTCTTAACAATTGCGGGACGTAATCTATCAACGGTTTACCCAAGTCCTCTTGAGCGACTAAGTCGAAACCAGCAAATATATCAGGATAATGTTTCTTTATGGAATGAGTTAGCTTTAGTGCTTGATCAACATCGTCTACATTTTTATTTCGGTGGGCAGTTGTAATTAATTTGATACCAATGAAGTCTGGATGCTTTTTCTTGAATCTCTTCACAACTTGTTTCATACATTTTATGGTATATAAACCGTCATGTTTAGTCCCGTTGAGTTCGTATAAGGTCTTAATTCCAGACCTTAGTTCCATGAACAGAACTCCGTCTTTGTAAAATTTTGTAAAACCATCGTAGAGAAATTTCTCAAACACAGGTCTATACAATAATAATGAATGCGTAGTTTTGTGTACAAGATCAAATTTGTCCCAAAAGGTGTTTATATCGGCATTGAGAAAATTCTCGTCAAGCGTGTACATTGTGAAGTATTTCTTTATTCTCCTATTGAAAACTTCGGCTCCTTCAGCTTTTCTTACGTCTGTTATTAATTTCCACGTATTAGAGCATTTGTTATTAGGACCGGTCTTCGAAAATACCCATCCTATCCAACCATCTTCGAAACAGGCGTACAAGTGATCGTCGTAAGTCAATTTCACCATATATTCTGCATCCATCATTGATGTAAAATGTAAATGCAAGACGCCACCTTTAGGCATGCGTCTTATAATATTATATACCTTTGAATTTTTAATCTCATTCCTGTAATGGAAGTAATGTTTTGAAAAATTGTAATGTTGCGGATTGTGGAACCAGTAATCTAATTCAGAATATTTCCGTTTCATCAGAATCTTGTTTAATTTATGTTCTTTTTTGGTCAAAGTAATTTTACTTCCGACTGTCATCAATGCTTCGGCTTCATAAATATGTTTTCTTTTGTAGTTGAAATCTTCCAAATTTGTTTTAGCACTACTGACTTGGAAGCCAATGTAAAAAAAGCCGTAAAATGAAAATATGTTTGTAGCAATTACCACTTTTTTCATTTTATTTTCTTTCTTCTTTCTATTTTCCACCAACATAATGAATACTTTATCGCCTAAAATTTTTTAACCAATTTTCGTCAATTCGTTTCATTTATTATGTACAATTCTCCTTATCTTGCTTGTTTATAGCGTCATGATAAGGTGCCTTTTATTTCTTTACTGAACGATCGTCTATCGAAACCAAATGATTTAAGTAACCTAAAAATAAACTCAGTATTTGATTTGCTTGAAATACATGTTGATACATTTTTAATTTTGTTGTGTAGGCCCATTGACGTTAATAACACTTAAAGGACAGAAAAAGCAGATTTTATTACAAAAATGTGTAATTTCCTTCATTTCTACTTATTGGTTCGCGATCCCAGTTTTTTTTAAATACACTCTTTTGCTTGACGGCAGCACTAGGTTATTGAGTAGCAGTAGAGCTCCTTGTGAAAGAGTTCGTCCAGGATAGTACTGGCACCTCACCTATTTCTGCCGCCAAGCAGTAATGTCCAGCATTACTGTGTTCCAGTTTTGAAGGGAAGGTTGCTGGTGACATTATAGCTACATGAGACTTGTCAACTTATGTCTCAGGGCGCTGTGGTAGTGCCCCTCTGATCTTTGCAATTTAAAGCCCTGAGTGGCACTATAATTGTTATGGACAGGCGTATAGCCTACCATCAGGTGCACGACTTGTTGGTCCCGTCACTTGATGTTACATGAAAAAAATTACGTTACACAGGAAGTTCAAGGAACCTAACCGACAGAAGTATTAATGCTCTTAAATTGAAAAATAACAAGACCAGTCTCTAACCGTCAATTTGAAAATCAGTCTAGACTCCAATTTTTCCGTCCTTTAAGCTTCAATGTGATATATCAAATCTGTGCATTTATAAAACCAATTATGAAATCAACAGTTTGAAACCTGTGGTATTTTGTAATGTCAAAGATTATTGACAATGTTTATAAGTAGAAATAAAATAAAAATAAAAATTATTTATTTCAGATGTCTATGATCCATATTCTTAAATTGTACAATTAGTAATTTAGAAAATAAAACAATATTAAATGTTTATGTTAATAAATAGATGTACATGTCAGTAAAAAGTCATTTAATATATAAAAAGCATTTTCCACAAGATACTTTTTGCGCAGGTTTTCAATTTTTGTTTTGTGTATTTTTTCATATTTTGCATGGTTGACTGCATGCACAAGCATGAAATAATTTAGATTGCTATAGAGAGGGACACTGGCCTGTACAAACTTAGAGTCAAGAATTGTAATTTTAATTGGTTTAAAAATTATTATTTTGTTTTAAACTTGTTTATGTACTTCGAAATGTCTGATTACGAATTTGCAACACTCAACACAGATTGCTTCCGTTGCTGCTGGTTAATGATTTATTACAAGGTTTGACGCCATAGTCCACCATGCTTCGTTCTGGTTAAAAACTTCATTATGAGAAAGTCAAACAACATTTAAAGATTTGAAAACGCTGAGTAAAATCAAACGGAGGACTTTTTACATAAGAAGCAAACGTTTTCCCATCTAGGCAACTCATATGCAATAGGATTATAGGGTGTTAAATTGCGGTAAATTATTACTCATATACCATATACAGCGAAGCAGGGACGCGTTTTGTGATAACGCGCTGAGATAGTGTAGGAAATAAATTAGACGGGATATGAGACGTCGGGCCAAAATATAATAAAGAGTAGACGAAGATTGTGCGGCGCATAGTTCAATTACATTCGGGATGATTGTCTCGCTCGTTTATGATAACACATATTACATTTCTCTTTCATTACAGATAGAGGTTGAAATAGAGAATAGCCTGTGAGTACATTATAACCTCAAGATCATGTGATACATACAGCCTTACCTATTTCTGCCGCCAAGCAGTAATGTCAGCATTACTGTTTTCCGGTTTTGGAGGGTAAGGGTGCATGGGACTTGTCAACTTATGTCTCAACGAGAACGGACACACCCCACACATTGACGATCACATTGACTGAACGGAAATAAGGCTGTCGGCGAGTCGTTTTCGCGCTTAGACGGCTTTGATTATTTGAATGTTTTCGTTTATTAATTACATAACTTGTACGTTAACATATAACATCATTGTACGGTACTATTTATAAAGGTCGTGAATGTGCTCTGTACGGCTGTTTATTGTCATCTAAACGGGATAACAAGAGGAGTTTCTTTCATTTCCTCAAAGATGAAAAAAAAAACAAGTAAAAAAAAACTTGTCTGAGATTTATTTAGTAGTTTTCTTCATTTATTTAGTGCAGAGTAATACATAATAGAAAGTTATTATATGCCGATAAGTGTTACGTAGTGAGTATACCTAATTATTAACTAGGTAATGATAAACTTGGACACGCAATTTCAGATACTTTGGTTACCTTATTTAAAAGTACCTGTTCAAAATAGAGCATTTTAAGTGCTTTTAATATTTTTTTAATAAATCTTCAATATTATTCTAGTTAGTCAATTAATTAAAAATATAATATTATATCGATATAAATACCTAATGAATGAGAAATGATGGGTAATCCTAAACACGTTTGCGTGTGTGCAGATAGCGCCTTGCTGTTTGTAGTACTAGTAAGCAACTAACTTTCGACCGATGTATTGAGTGTCCAGGGTGTGTCTAAGGGTGACAGGCGCAGTGGTAGTGCCCCTCAGATCTTAGTAATTTAAAGCTCTAAGTGGCACTGTAACTGTTACAGACAGGCGTGTAGCTTACTTCAGGCGCACGACTTATTCGTCCCGTCACTTGATGTTATATAAAAAAAAGGCTGACAGCCTGACATGACCATGGGACCTGTAAAGGACCCGAAACGTTCGTTTGCTTGAAAAAACATATATAAACGATTTTGATAGGAAAAAATCGTTTCATTTCCTAAGTGTAACACGAAAACCTAAACGAATCATGATGTTAATTATTCATGTAAAGATTCAGATCAGAAAGAGAGAAGAGAACACTAAGAAAAAATTCTTCGTTCTGGCTGGATCGTTATACGTCTTCCAGTAAACCGTGTCAGACGTTATAAACGTTATACAACTAAGCCACGGAACGAACCACCGGCCCTTACGAATTTTTCCATGTGCTTGTTGCATATCTTTGTTTCTGGTTTTTAACGACTTTTGCTGAACATAAAAATTGAATCTATATACATACACGTTAGATTATTCTGAGAAACAATGAAAAGATATCTACGTAACGAAGCAAACTTTTTGTGAGCTAGTTCTGGACAAAGTAGTCCTTACTCAAGTATATGAAATTATTTTTTCCATATTAGGTACTTTTAAATATATTTGGCATGTAGGAAATTGTTATCTAATAAATTTTAACCTATATATAAATTTTAATGGTCTTTCACGGGGAGTGAGCAATTCGCTTTTCATTGATTCTTTAAAAATACACTTTTTGAGTTAATGCACTATTGCATTACCAGTGCGTTAAATATGTATACACGTATATTGGGTTCATCTTCATTTTCATCGCTATACAAACAAGAAGCTTATGTATTCCGCTAGAGTTTACACTTAGAATTTCATTACAAAAACTAACTAAGCAACAAAACTAAACTTTTCCTGTGTTCGATCTTTAACTAGTATAAAAATTTAAATACAATGAATAGCGCCATCTCTAGCCGGGATTGGTAGCTGTAAAGGTATCTGGGTGACGAAATACTTTAATAGATTTCTCATAGTCGCTGAAAAACCAAACACAAAGATACGACAGCAAGGCACATAGAAAAATTCGTGAGGTCCGCAGGTTCGTTCCGTGACTTAGTTGGTATAGCGTCTGGCACGGTTTGCTAGAAGGCGATCGAAGGAAGGTTTTCGATCTTTGTATTAATAATTATAACAAAACTAATATTAAAACTCTTATCAAAATGCGCTATATATACGAACAGCTATACGAACAGCGCGTATACGCGTAGATGACGCGTGTGCATAGGCTCTTAAGTTCCTAAATTTGTAACTGCCTTTATTTACTTCGCAAATGTTGAGCTTAGCAGTCACAGAAATGTTTATTTACACATATTGTAATGTATGTTAATCGTAACCAAATTCACTGTTTATATTCTGTAGCTATGCTAAAATCCGAACTAATGTTACAAATGCAAAAGTAACTCTATCTGTTACGTTTTCACGCATAAACCGCTGAACCAATTCGACTCCTGGGCCGGGAGAAATATTTGTATGGCCTACATATATTTTTCTCGTCAGTTTGGGTATAATTATTGTGTGTGTATGTCCATGGCACCCGCGATACTGGGTTTCCCTAGTGCGGGGTTGTAACGTACACAGCGTTATTATTATTATAGCATGCCTTCATGAGCGGCCGGAAATTGTCTAAAAAGGCACGACTGGCTGTGGATAAGGGGGTGCTGTTTCCGACACTTATCTATGATAGTGAATGTTGGGTTTGGTAGAAGCACGAAAGTAGATTTAATACAATGTGGAAATGAGAGCTTTGAGAATTATGGCTGGAGTGACCCTGATGGATAAATTACGGTGTTATAAGAGAGCGTTGCGGCGTAGAAGAAGATGTAGTGAGAAAAGATAGAAAAAAGGGTGCTTAGATGGTTCGGACATGTAGAGAGAAAGAGTGAAAGAAGATTGACGAAATAGATTTATAAGGCGAGTGTGAGCGGGCAAGTTGGTATGGGCCGACCACGGCGAACTTACCATGGACTAATTGAGGCCATTCTAAAGAAGGGCCAAGTCAAGAATACCCTTAACTGACGAGCGTTTATGAAAGCAATGATGCGTGTTGATGAGGCGAAAGATGTGTGTCAGGACTGTAGCAAGTGGAAGACTTGTTGTCTCTGTCCACTCCAATCAGAAAAAGGCGTGAATTATTTATGTATGTTATGGTTATTAGATGGGTCCTAGAAGAAGGGTACAGTCTACATTTTGCAATAAAAATAAATCTTAAGGGAGGTGAAATAGGGGATGAAATTCAGTATGGAGAACCAACCACTTTTTAAGTAAGTGGTACAGTAGGCTACTCGCAGTACTTATTCTACGCAGACAAAGCTACGGACATCAGCTAGTAAATATATGAATGTTGACGCATAAAACTAGAAAGATGCGTTTATGAAATATGTTATATACCAGTCTGAACTGGTGAGTCAGTTTACCCAACTTCAACAAAGCCAATACAACAATAACGTTTTTTTAAAATAGAGTTGTCAAAGTATTGGGATAATGAATTCCGAGCAAATCCTTTAAGGAAGCGCGAAATATTGTTTGGAATGTATTACCATAACAAAATGCAATGTTTCGTTCCGAACTTAGCCGTTATTTTTGGAGTTGGGGTCCGTGTTTTTAAATACATTTAAGAAATATATTATAATAAGTGTTGTAATAACAGATACTAATAAAATAATTGAACTATTTTTTTTTAATGTTTGAGAAACAATTATACGCAATTTAGACCTGAAGAATTAAATATTTTAAATGCATCATGAAGGTTTATATTACTTTTTATGACACCAAGTGACAGGATCAAGAAGTCGTGCGCTTCAGAACTACCTGTATAATATGCTCTTACACAGATTTTCTTATACGTGTTGTCGGTACCTGAGAGTTGAATACTTTGTGAACTTTTTAATTGTTAATGTGTACGTTTCATTGATGATATTATTATATTTACATAACATTAAATAGGATAATGATTATCTTCTCTTCTTCTTTTTCTTCTTCTTCTTCTTCTTCTTCTTCTAGTTCTTCTAGTGTGAAGCCTAAACTTTGATCTATCATCTTAATACAAATGTTACATCAATATTTCTAGTAAAAGATCAGCACGGGCTTCGTCAATAGGTACTAAAATAAAAAACAACTGGGATTTGCAAGAGATTTTTAACATAACAAACTAATCTAACCTACTAGAAAATCCCGTATCGTGATTGGATCAAAAGTTCCCATTATACTGGCAGCATTGCCTCGCTGAACGGTAATGGACACTTGCTGAACCAACCACGACCTAGAGCAGTGATCGCAGCCCGTGTCTCTGTGTCGGCGTCTCAAGTCTTCTTCTACTTAGTGTGTCATCTCCTACCGGAGGTCGGTTATCATTGTAGCTACGTTCGGGTTTAAGATTTGAATAAGTTTTGTACTATTCATGTTGAACCACTCTGTAAGAATTTGGAGCAATGTGGTTGTGGAGACGAGAGTATTTTTCACTCCGCATAATGTGCCCGAATTACTGCAGTTTCCTCCTTTTACGGTTTTCAGAAGCTCGAAGTCTGTGCATCCTCTGCAATATGTTGTCATTTGCGATTCTATCCGTCCACGATATTTTCAATATTCTTATAAACCTGCATTTCGAGGGCTTCTTACCGTTTACATAACGCCTGAGTTAGAATGATATCATGACTATTAAGGAGGGTAGACTACGCCCTAAAACTAATTAATATTGGCGACGAACTGTGTACATTCGTTAAAAAATAATTCCTTGGAATTTTTGTCGACGTATCCATAACGTATGAATTGTTTATTCGATGTTTTATTTCTTTACTTCAAGGCACTCTCGCTCTCTCGGCCGCCTCTCGAGGATTTCAAGGCTATTATTTCATTTCTCTCATTTCAGTATTTTTATTAAAAAAATGAGTAAGGGAATTCAGATTAACCGCAGTGCGGTACCTTTGTTTGTCTCGTTCTTTGTTGTTCTTGTGAACTCCGTCTGTAAACTGTGTTAGTAACATTGAATCTCACTGAGGTCTATGCTCAGCAGCAGTTGTACTGTAGCAAATAGACGTGGTGAGAAGATTGAACATGATGTTTTCTGCAACAACTTTTACAACAGGTTGAGGCAACTTCTTTTAACGATTTTCTTGGGTTCGAAAGAGCTATGAGTTGAACGACTTCATGTCTGAGCCCAATATTATCGGAGAAATCAAGTCCGTAATAATTCGTTGGCTCGGAAATAATGCCAGCTCATGAAAAGGGCCTAAATGGGACGCCCTAGTGATCGACGACCATTTGGTCGGTACAAATATCGATGGAGAGATGAAGTGGAGAAAGACATCCGCGCTACCCGCAGAGAACTGGGAGGAGAACAGAATGCGTTGGCGCCAGCTTTTATCGGAGACCAAGACCCACTTCGGGTTGCTGAGGCAGCGAGAAATAAGTAAGTGGGTGTTTTGAGTTAATTTTCTCTGGTACTGACAGTACAGGGAATATCCTAACATCATTTACTATAAGAAATGATTTTAATTTAATATATCATGTGCTGTTTTTGGGAAGAATTTGTTTTAAAATTATCAAGTTTGTATATGAAATTACAAATGACACTTATAAAAAATCTTGCGGGTAATTTTGACCCTCTCAAAGCTTTTTTGGTTTAACCACGAAATGCTTTCTATATTAGGAACAAAACAGCCTATGAGTAAAAATTGAGTTCAGCTCTTTCGGAGAGCTTTCGTAAAAAATATAATTTTAAATAAACAAAAACTTTTTTACAAATACATATATAAATAAGTACGCCTTTTATGTCCATTTCACCTGATGGAAAGTGTCAATGAGGTCGACGATAGATCATGCATATCTAAGTATATATTTTTTTATGATACCTAGTGATGGGACGAACAAGCCGTGTGCCTGGTTGTAAACGACACGCCTGTCTATATCAATTTCAGTGCCAATCAGAGCTTTAAATCACAAAGTTCTGCGGGGCACTGTCATTACGCCCGTCCCCTGAGACATAAGTTGACAAGTCCCATGTGCCTGTAATTTCACAAGCACAGCAAGACGAACTCTTTCACAACGATCTCTACTACTACTAACTGAGTAAGGTTGCAGGTGAAATTACACGCAAATGGGATTTGTTACCTTATTATGTTAATCTACTTTGTATTTTTTTCGTATATTCGCTTATCAATAACATCAGTGCAACACTAAAAAATACGTTTATAGTCCATCTGTTTAGGTACTTAAACAAATGTAAACAAACTTGAGATGTCTATTTAATGAAATATACATTTATAAAATGATTTTCACTTACCTTCAAATACAAAATACAAATACTTACCTTCATATGAAATTGCATGCCTATTTTTATACCTATTGATTTGTAAAGCATGTGTTTCAATTTCAATAAAAAGACGTATCAAGATTATTTACATTTAGTTAAGTACCTAAACAAATGGACTATAGTGCTGTTGACGATCGTCGAAGGAATGATCACCCGAACCGTGGCAGTGAGACGCTTTGTCGCACGAAATAGCATCGCAGCAATTCGTGTCGCAGTTTTCTGCGTTGCGAATTTGCATCGCGCCGATTCGTAGTTTTGTGTTTCGACCCTTAAAGCACTAAGTGACACTGCAATGGTTATGGGCACACGATCGTGTCGTTTACTAGACGCACGATTTGTTCGTCCCATCATTTGGTATTATAAAAAAAACCATTTCCAAAAAATACGTATCTAAAATACAGTCAATATGATGTCCACGTTCGAGCGAGTTTACCTCAATACCTTTTTATCCCTTTTACCTTATTGGTCGTCGATGTGTGAAATATAATATACATAATTATTTTGCACAAAATATCTATGTCCGTTTCTTTTTTTTTTGCCTACCCTTTTGTTATAATGTTTTGTATTACACGACAGGACGTAGTCGTTATTATTTTCGTAACACAAAAATCCGAGAGCCGGCGAAATCATAATGGATAGAAGTCCATTATGGTGTGGATGGATCCTTTGGGTACATTTCTACAAACTGCTCAGCTGTTTTGGCGGTTAAGCACGCTAAGTCTTTTATACGGGTTTTGGTTAACTAAAACTGTTACAAAACGGCTATTATAATATTCAAGTTTAGCTTGAGCAGGTTGTCTCGACCTAATAATAATATTTATCTATTATTATTAGGTTAGGCAGTTACTGCTGGTTACAGACTTCCTCTCACAATGCTTGAGCGTTCAGGGTAGTACTGCCTTACACAGTTCTGATGTCAAGCAGTAATATGAGCATTCCTGCGTTTCGGTTTTGAAGGGTTAAGGGTGTTGGTGAAATTAAAAGCTAGGAGTTGGACAACATCATGTCTGAGCCCAATGTTATCGGTGAAATCAAGTCCGTAATAATTCGTTGGCTCGGACATCTCGAAACAATGCCAGCTCATGAAAAGGGCCGAAATGGGACGTCCTAGCGATCGACGACGATCGAGAGACGGAGTGGAGAAAGACATCCGCGTCCTACCCGCAGAGAAATGGGATGAGAACAGAAAGCGCTGGCGCCAGCTTGTATCGTAAGCAATACCCATTTCGGATTGCTAAAGCAACGGAGTAAGTAAGTGGGTTTTCTGGGTTAATTTTCTCTGATACTGACAGTAAACCAGACTGTTCGTAATAATAATGAGACGTGTCATCTTAATATATCGATTTAAAGCTCTGAGTGGCGCGGCAACTGTCATGAAGAGGCGTGTCGTTCACCATCAGGCGCACGACTTGTTCGTCCCATCGCTTGGTATCATAAAAAACTCTCCTCTCAGGATTGAGTTTCATACGTTTTCCAAAATGTATGTTAAGATATTTTCACTGTAGGAGCGTTTGCGCATTCGATTTATATGAGTTCCGAATCCGAAAAAGACGGTCCGAAATGTTACAGGGATCATTTTATCTTTAGGTGTACAAGCGATGTTCATAATTATGTTCTCGGATTCGAAAAGGACTCAGTGCACAAGCGACATCCGAAGTGGGACCGAATTTTCTAAATCTGCAGTCTCGGATTCGGAACAGAGGTATTACTACTAAACGTTAACTTAGAAAATAAAGTAATAATTTCCCGCCGCCAGGATTTGAAACTTCTTGAATTATACCTGTGCACATGGGACTTGTCAAGGTGACGGGCACAGCGACAGTACCCCTCAGATCTTTGCGTTTTAAAACTCCGAGTAGCACTACAGCTGTTAAGGATAGGATGTCGCTAACCATCAAGCCCACGATTTGTCATTTGGTATCATAAAAAAAAACTTCGAATTTTCAATTCAAGCAACCGTTCTCCATTACGTTACTGCTGCTATTTCTTACGTAAACTCAAAACTAAACCATGGTCTACTTAATCAACGTTTCAAACATTTTACCTCATTTTTCCTCACACTTTTATGAAGAGAGTATTAAGCTCCGTACACATTTTTAGAAAACACTTACAAAAGAAATTTTCCAACCGTTTTAACTTTTCAAGAACTACGGTCCATTATGGCGGGTAAAAATACATTAACATATACTCTTAGAGTTTGTACCTCAATATATTTTAAAAGATTGGATCATTTGAGTATTACTCAATGATCTGAATCACATTTCAGTTGAATATTCAGTGTGGATATTATTATTAGTTCTTGTGATTTCCAATCACATTACATCATAATTTTAAACTACAATTTATTTAAAACGTGTTGTAATAGGTTTTTTTAACTTTTTGCGGTGATTAGACATCATAGAGCATAATAAATTATTGTTTTAAGTGTTGAACTAATCTATTAACATGCTTATTAGAAAATCACAATGTTTTCTTTAACTGTCAGCAAAAAATATCGCTACAAAACATTGACAAATATACATTTGTAACAAACCTACTTTATGTATTAGACGGCGTTAAGTAAGGATTGTTCACTTTTAGTTCACCAAGAATCCGCTAGATGGCATCGACCCATTTGGCGTTATTTCTGAATCGCGGTGTTAAGATTTTCCCTCGAATGGTGACTACTCGAATACAATTTTTGTTAATGTGGATACGGGTTATGCGCCTTCAGCTCGTCTTTTAATTCGGTGGCGCAGTCAAGGCTATCAGCGGCCAACTGCAAAATATAATTAAAAAACAAGTTAATGTGGACAGAAATCGGAAAATACCGAGAGCTCAGTTAAGCTAACCAGAAGTTAAGTCCCTTCTTGGGAACTGCTACCCGGACCTTCTGATATTACGTACGCTCATATACGGTGAAATTTTATTGCCAATCATATAGGGTGAAATTCATCATCTCGCGGAACGGTTTCCAGGAGTCGAGTTCCTCCTTGCGAACAACTGCCCGGACCTTCCGCATATAAGGTGAAATTGTATTGGCGACATACAAGGTGAAAAATAAAATCTTTCTTCAACAACTTTGAATTTTCACTTGGCTGGAGCTGCGTAACCTTGTCCAACGGAAGAGAGAGACTCCGTCCTTTACACATTGAAATAAAGTTCAAACATACACAAAGAAAAATTCCTTCGACCCGACTAGTCCAGTCGCATTAACCTCATGCCTCAACTTGGCTACTGCCACATATTTTTCTTTGTATTTGTTTGATTTTTCTATCAATAATAATGACAAACTTGTGAAGTTTATTTAAACATAGTTTAATAAATATATTTTTTTTATTTTATTTGTATTCATTGAGTTTTTAGGTGTTCGCAATTACAAAAGTTGGATTTTTTTTAATAACATCAAGTGACGGGACGAACAAGTCGTGAGCCTGATGCTACACGCCTGTCCATAACAGTTACACCGCCTCTCAGAGCTTTAAATTGCAAAGATCTGAGGGGCACTACCACCGCGTCCGTCACCCCGAGACATAAGTTGACAAGTCCCATGTATCTGTAATTTCACCCGCACTCTTACCCTACAAATTGCTTGGCGGCGGAAATAGGTACCGTGGCAGTACTTATCTGGACGAACTCTTTCACAAAGAGCTCTATTGCTTCAGAATTATACTTATTGTTCGGATAAAATAACTTATCTATATTTGTTTTTTTCAATCAAACCAAAGTTTTGGACTCGTTTTAGGGAATCTACCTCATCCATCTGTCACACTCGACCAAATTAAAAGACAATATCAAGTATGAAGCTTCATTCGCATCACGGATTTTTTAATTTAGTCGAGTATTACTTACTTAGTTGACAGTAATTGTTTCGGACGGTTATCGGACGGAGAACGAGAGTACAGGGCCTGGTCCTTGATCATGGCTGGCTGAGATGGTGTTAGTCATCAATCAGTTGTTCTAATATTAATTTATCTATATTTTTTACAACTATTGTATTTTTCGTGACAAATAAGCTGTTGTAACACCACGTGCAAGAAATATTAGTAACGTCGCCTTGCCGCTAGATGGCGTTGGGATCAAAATAGAACGCGCTATTGAAGTGTTAGCTAAATTACTATTTAAGTTGCAAAAGGAAATTGCTTTGTATCGACCTTCTTCTTCGATGTGGCAAAAGCTTTCGACAAAGTCTGGCACAACGGCTTACTTTACAAACTGTACAATCTCGGCGTGCCTGATCGTCTCGTGCACATCATTCGAGACTTCTTGTCGAACCGCTCTTTCCGCTAATGAGTTGAGGGCGCACTCTCCTCCCCTCACCCCGTAAGAGCTGGAGTCCCGCAAGGTTCTGTCCTCTCGCCCCTCCTATTCTCCCTAAACACTTGCGATATCCCGAAGTATCAGGCAGTAAATCTCGCCTTCTTTGCCGACGACACTGCGCTCTATTATTCGGCGCACAGCTCCAAGATAGTTTCTGCGGCTCTCCAATCTGCCACCACATGCCTAGACGAGTGGTTTCGCAGATGGAGAATCGAAATCAATCCCGACAAAAGCGCAGCGGTATTCTTCACGCGAAGTAACCTATCCAGTCGTAGGGTACAAAACCTCACCCCGATCTCGCTCTTTGACCGTCTAATCTCTTGGGTGAACACGGTCAAATACTTAGGAGTTACGCTTGATAGGAAGCTGTCATTCAAAGCACACGTGAAAACCGTCCGCGATCGCGCCCACTTTGTTATGAGCCGGCTCCATCCTCTTCTCAACAAGCATAGCAAACTCTCCCTTCGCAGTAAGGTGAGATTGTACACGACCTGCATCCGCCCAATAATGACGTACGCCAGGATAGCATTCGCTCAGGCAAATTCCGCGCTTATACACCGCCTGCAGGCTCTCCAAAATAGATTCATGCGCAACGCGACGGGTGCCTCGTGGTACCTGCGCAACGTTACCCTCAACATACATTTACGGCTCCCCACAATAGCCCAATTCATGAAACAGGCATCGAGGAAATACTTCGACTCTGCTCCTCACCACCCCAGCCCCCTCGTGGTGGCTGCATCCTCTGACGACCCCCTCAGGGAACAACCCCACCGCGTAAACAGGACCCGTCGGCCAAGGGGAGTCCTCAACGACTCTGACGACCTTATCACTCTCGCCACTTTGAAGGCCAACCAGATCGCTAGTCAGTCCCGTCCCTCACGCACCAACTGTCGTCGCCGGCGAGGTCGCAGACCCTTCCATCCCGACCCGCTTCCATCGGATGGAACGGTGAGCTAACATGGAGGATGACCGCAATTACGTCTCCTATGTCGATCATACAACTACGTCAATAAAAGCTGTTTTTTGCGCAGCGCATTTACAGATTTAAGCGTCTTTCTTCACCTATTCTCGCTTCGTGTACCTATTACACTGTTAAATTAAAATACCTACTACGATATGACTCATTTGATGAACTGAATAGTTTCTCGTGAGTCAGTTACTCACTATTACAATCCCTATAACCGTGTGTTGAATTTCAAACATTATTCATAATAAAAAAGTGAATGTAACTGGGTAGTCGGAAATTTACATATTTACTTCTGGCCGCGTTAAGCTTTGCGAAATGCTCTCGGTTGAGTTTTGAAATAGGTGTCTGGCGGTGTCGGGTAACATATAATTTAAACTAAATATTACACACATAACTCCGACCGATTTAAAGCGACCGTGAATAGGCATTTTTGTTTCTACTTCGACCACAATTTCACCTGATGTTTAGTGATGAAGTGGTTTACCCAGAAAATGCCTATTCACTCTTGTCTTGAAAAGGCCCAAGTTGTATTCAAAATTCTAGAGAATAAGCAAATTCTTTAGGTGTACAATACATCGACCCTTGGGGCGTAACTTACATTTACGTATTACGTTTTATTTATGGTAGTTTTAATGTTATGATGCAATCACGTACGGTGGCGGAGGAAAGACTGCATCTTCTGCTTTGAACTTGAGAAGGGTAGGCAGAAGCCTGGCGGTCAACTACTCAGATATAAAGATGCACCATCGAGCCATCTCCATGGGAAGATTTGGCAGTATTGCGCCCTGAATGAAGAGGGATTGTGACGAGTCAGAAGAGCGTCGTAAAGCTGAACTCGACGTGAAATGTGACGAAATAAAGACCCGCCCACCCTCTGCTGTTAACTATAACTACGTTGGCGGTGTACTCACGTGTCCCTAAGAACACGGACGGATAGGTAGAGACTAGAACTCACAATTTTTATGGAAATTTATTATATACATAGTCAACGTCAACCTAATATACGTCTCACGGCTGGTTACAGGTCTCCTATGACACGAGAAAGTATGACACTTCTTATCGTATTGATGGCATACATTATAATGTTGCGCGCCAGAACTCGGCCACGCCGACTGCGTCACTAGTAGCTGTCAATAAATTCTCATGCATGCAGGTGTTAGGGCACGCAGGGCACGATATGAGGTATGTCGTCAACGGTTTAAGCGTTTGAATAATTTTGACGCATTATATCAGAAAAGCAAAATGCCAAACGGGCAGAATGTCAGATTCGCAGAATGGCACATTCGCAAAATGCAAGATTCGCAAAATGCCAGATTCTCAAAATGCCAAATATCACTGACAAGAACGGGCATTCCTCCTCCTGACTCACGAACTAATGTCCAGTGCGACCACTGAATCTGGCATTTTGCGTTTCTGGCATAATGCGTCAAAACGGTTTGGATCGCATCGCACAAACAGTCCATGTTAGAACCATCCGAAAATCCCCACCTGAACAAATTGTACTTACTCCAGCCAACGTAGGTTTGTTTGAAAAAGTAAATACTAGATTTAGATCCGAAAAAAGTTGAAATAAAAAAAAAATCTCTTTTTTCTGCAAAAGAAATGCGTTAGAATATTCGTATATAATACAGAAAAAGATATTTGTAGACCACATTTTACTACTTTGAACATTTTAACCTTGACTTCAATATATTTGAAATCTGTAAATTTTTAAGAAAATTTAATAACTTATTTGATAGGGATAACGCGTGTAAAACTAATTAGAGAAAAGGTAATCAATTAGTTCACTCATTTACGAATTTACACATTGCCAGCTCTAGGTACATACCATATGGCAATAAAATTTTATAATAAAATATCTTTCACAATAAAAAATATAGAAAAAGGACATAACGTTTACAAATAAATTGAAAGCTAATACCTAGGTAGTGACAATAGATAATGTATTTAGTAAAGTAAGTCAAATTGCAGTGACCTTACAGGGTGTATGTTGGATCGTGTAGTAACTTTAAGACCTTTTCTGTACCACATAATGCAATAAATGATATAACTATGAATATAAAAATGGATGTAACGTACAAATTAAAGCCTTATTACGTATATTCCGCCACAGGGTTTCGAACTGTAGACTTTTTTAATTGAGATGTAATCCTTTCTCTACTAGCTTACGCCACTCTTAGCATCACAATTTACAAAATTGTAATCGACGTAAAATCGGTGTTACAAAGTCTTACATGTGATCGTCATCATCATTTCAGAAAAAAGACGTCCACTGCTGAACATGGCCTACTTTATGACACCAAGTAACGGGACGAACAAGTCGTGCTGCTACTGCGTCTGCCACCCTGACACAAGTTTACAAGTCTCATGTGCCTATAATTTCACCAGCACGCTTACCATTCAAAGCCGGACTGTGGTAATGCTCAGATGACTTCTTGGCGGTTGAAACACTAACAATGTTTCCAATAAATGTGTGGTTCCAGCGGATTTTTATGTAGCCAATCTTCTGGGCGAAGGTCCTCTTGCACCGCGGGCATGTGACCACACTATTTTCGAAATTATAACTGATTACCACAGTTTCGTTATCCCCAAAGTCACTGACTTTGGAGTTAACCAGCACCCTCCACTCCCACCGGTTGGCAGCCTGCTGTTTCCATTACGGAGGCTCTAAATTGCACTTGTTAATGTGACGCTTCACGTCTTTGTACCTATAGTATTGTCCGCCACGCTTACGCTTGCCCTCCTCAAGTTCAGAGTAAAAGATCTTTTACTCTAAACTTTGCCACTCGCTGGTCCGCCATCCGTGGCACATCTCCACACCAACGAAGTTGCCGCCGCATAAGCCTCAATACCACTAACTTAGGTCCTTTGTAATACCTCAATGTTGAGTGTAAGGTGTTAGGTAGCATAAAATAGGTTAGGTGGTTGTACATGCCCGGGATAAACTCTTTTACAAGGATCTCTATTACAAAATCACAATTACAAAAGTCGTTAAAATAATATACATGATAATATAATAAGTACATGAAAAAAAGTCATGTTAATATGCGAAAATTTTGTAACTCCTCTATTTAAGTAAGCATAAAGTTTTAGCAGCAGTAGAGCTTTTCAAATTCAAATTCAAAATAATCTTTATTTCCTAGGTAAACATTATTACACTTGAAATGGTCACAATGGTTAAACTCTACCGCTTATTCGTGAGGCAGATTCCCCTGAGAAGAATGAGCAAGAAACTCTAGGGGTTGTTCTTTGTAAATAACATTTACAGAGAGCAACACATTACTATAACCGCTCACGCGATACGTGCAGCCGTAGACGCATACCACACCTAGAGGTGCCGGTGATGATTTTATACCGATTTATCGGACATCGAAGTTCTTACATAAAAAGAACTAATATTAATTACTACTTCGGTAACTACTCTAGCAAACGATAAAGTTTTTAATGCCTGGGTCTGTCATTTAAAAAAATAAACATCTTCAAAAATACGTCACGACAATCGTGTGTGTTATTGTTTGGGCTGGTGATTTCGGTGTTTACTTATTGAAAACATACCGTAAGTAGCGTTTCTTAAGTTTACCCTGAATATAAATGTTTATAAACTATACTTTAAGGAGTAATTTCATGGTAAACGTTAGAACCACTCAAACGGAATATTATCATATTTATCCAAGTACACCAAAAATTTCATTAGTGCTTTTTGAGTGCAGGATTTGCGGTGTATTACTGCATTCTATTTGAGATGTTTTTGTTGGTAGTACGGAGGGTATTTATTTAGCAATGCAGAATAATAATTTTTATTTATAAAAACTAGTATTTAAACTGAATGCTTTTCTAAATTGCGAAACCAAATAGCCGCCATTTTGCGGTAGGAGGAGCGCATCGCGTGAGCGGATAATAATACTACTTACTATAATATAATACATTTTCTTTGCGAAAGAGTTCGTCTAGGGTACCTTACCTATTTCTGCCGCCAAGCAATAATGTTAGCATTACTGCGTTCCAGTTTAGAAGGGTAAGAGCGCTAGTGAAATTACAGGCACGTGGAACTTATCAACTTATATCTCAGGGTGACGGGCGCAGTGGCAGTGCCCCTCAGATCTTTGGGATTTAAAGCTCTGAGTGTTGCTGCAACTGTTATGAACAGGCGTGTAGCTTACCATCAAGTGCACGACTTATTCGTCCCGTCACTTGATATTATAAAAAAAATATCAACTAATTTCGTTCGTAGTCTTTTAATCTCTCTCCTGAAAAATTGCAGATATGGCTTTATGACACTATGAGTGTAAAACTAAGTAAATAACATTTTTCCATGAAAACTGTAAGTCACGTCTGTTCCTGGTAAGGAATATATTTGATACTTGGAGCTAATTATTATTATTCAATTCACATAACGGCGGCGCACAAATATCATTGTTTTAAACCCGGTTTAGTACCATAGCGCTCAATGGGGCATAATGGAACCTCGCATAATGAAATCCACAATTAAGAGGTCCTTTATAGAGATCGCGTTGTTCGGAGTCAATTAGGGATCGACGAGAAAGGTAAAAACACCTTTTCATCTACCCCAGCAATCTACTCCAGACTTGTTGTTCCGTTTTTTCTTAAGTGTGCGAGATAATAAGCATAAAGTTTTTGAACCGGGAATATTGTAAAAAATACTGTTTTAAGTAACCTTTATGGTAATTTCTAAAAAGGGGTATGTTGGCGTATCAAAGTATTGGGTATCAAAGTTTGTGTGGGAACTTTTTAACGCGTGATGTGATTTACTTCAGACTTGGTTTGGATATTATAATACAAAATAAATAAATACGTGATTCAGGGTTTTTCAAATCAACCCCTAAATAGGGGGTCGATACCTATACGGTATCGAAGTATTTTGAAAAAAACATTTTCTATAGAAGATTGCATTCCTTACCTTTGCAAATTAGAATATTTCTAATTTATTGTGTTTCATTAGTAGTGATGCATTTAATAATTTTACGTGGACGAAGACGCGGGCAACAAGCTAGTCAAATATATTTAAATTCAATAAAGTTAAATATTTTCATTTCCTTCTCAACATCTAATAAAAAGTGCCATATAGTTTTTGTTTACGAACTTAGGACGTAATATTGTACCTTCAGTGAAAAATGTGTTATCATAAATTCGTGTTTTGGGGTACTTTGTTTTTTTTAGGTGTTCTCGGTATGAAAGACTTACTTTTCTACCATTATAAGGTTATTTAATCATCAGCTTACACGCATCCGCTGCTGGACATATACCTCCTCTCAAGCCAATACTCCCGTCCTGTGCCGCCCGCGTCCAGTCGCTGCCGGTATGTTTTTTCAGGTCGTCCATCCATCTTGCCGCAGCGCGTCTAACACTATGTTTTCCTTGAGGTGATGACGTATGATTTCATTAGGGATTCGGTCCATCAGAGAAAGCCCAAGCATAGCCTCGCTCCATCGCACGTTGAGTCCACGTCTCGGCTGGCCCCGTAGGGCATAACTGATAGAAAGCACTGGTAATAAGGTTACTTGTTTATCTATTATTTAATAAATAAATTCTAGTTACCAGAGCTTCGCTTCACCCAACAAAAAATGTTATAGCATTCCTATTCGAATATGCAAATGCCACAGGGAAAGGTTTTATTAAAATATTTTTTTCATTTGTGTGGCTTGATACGTGTACAATATATGATATTCCTTTGAGAAATAGATCACACGATGATATTAATCATACGACGCCCCACTACGATCATAATCTTTGAAGTTTCGTACCGATTTCCCTGCGAATTATATCTGTTCTTAGAAATCTTGACCAGTTTACCGGATACAAGAAACTAGAAAGCAAGATAAAAAAAGAAATTGTACAAAACAAGTTATGTTAATCGTAAACAATGGTAGACATGCTCGTAACAAAGGATCATTGCGGGAGATTTGGAGCAATGGCATATACGCTATGCTGAAGTGGTGACCTATTCGATGAGTATGCCGAGTAGCACACAATGATTGGTTGTTTTTTGTGAAGCCTGTTTTTCTCTTTTTTTAATGTTATTACCTTTTCTTTTATGCATTTTTGCCTTCGTCGAATAGATGATTTTCTATTCTATTCTATTTAATAAGACCATCGCGGGTTGTTGGCACGATTGCCAGAAGCGCCCCTACAAAAGAGGCGTCGCGTGCGTTTGGCAGCAATGGCAGAGACTCTCTTAACACAGGATCCTACCACAAGAACATCGCGGGATGTTGGCACGAATTCCAGAGACGGCCCTAACATAGAAACGTTCGAGGTCGTCGGCAGCAATACCAGAGACTCTCCTGACATAGGATTGTCGCGGGCGATTCGTAGCAATGGCATATAAGCTTTAAACACAGGATCGTCTCAGGTAGTTAGCTGCAATGCCAGAGATGCTTCTACATCGAAATCCAGAGACAATTCTACCATTAGTTCGTCGCGGCTGTTGGCTGTAATGGCAAAGGCGTTATTAACACTATTATATTTTTTCTTTATATCGATTGAAATTTACTTATTGTATTAAAAGGGAAAAATCCTTTGAAGTAAATAAAACAGTTTTTATTTCTCTGAAGGACATGTAGCACAAAGAAGTCTGTAGGACAAAAGGGCGAACTGAAGGCGCTAAACCCGTCTTACGAATTAACTGCACCACAATAATTCTTGAAATATTAAAAAGCAAATTAACACAACCTTAATTAAATTATTTAATTTCAGATTTATATTTCAGTAATTTTATAATAATAATGAGTCAGATTACAGAACACAGTTTCAAAGTAGTGAACAGCCTATTCTATGAGTACCAGGGCAACTGAATTCACTCCGGGAACACCCAGAGATCTATCTCTAAAACTTCATTCTCCAAATCGAACCCTCCAACGTCCATAGTGCAAACCGTCGGGCTACAGAGGCCGTTAAAATGATAAAAACGAAGGACACTTTAACTCGACATCACAAAAGTGGTTTTGTTTCTTGTCATGTTAAGAACGGTGAAAGTGTTGATTTCTAAAAATATTTACTATAAAAAGAAATTCGGAATTTTAGAATAAAACCGTTGTATTCAATAGGTACTTTGCATATACCAATGATTTTTTTATATCAATTGAATTGAATAGAATACGTATACTATACGATATACATTTTTCAAATGTCTTTTGTTTTGTTTGTAAAAAATAAATTCTGAAATATGTAGTATGAGTAAAATTATGATTAAATTGACGGTTACTATTAATTTAATATTTTAATAATTGTAACAAATGGTGTTGGCTATATTTATTTAACTAGGATGTGGTTTGGCTGTATTAAGAGCTTGTAACAATGTCTTAGTTTAAGTGTTAAAAAACAATACAGGATTGTTAAGTTTTCACTATTAAATTTTGGGACGGGACTAAACAAGTCCAAAGCAGTTGCAGTGCCACTCAGACTTTTTAAAAATATCTGAGGGACAGTGCCACCGCACCTGTCACCCTTGCGACATCAATTAACAAGTCCCATTTGCTTTTAATTTCACCAACTGACCATCATTACCCTTCAAAACCGGAATGTGCCGTAATGCATCACATTACGGCTTGGCGGCGGAAATATGTAAGGCGGCAGTACTTCCCCGCCTCTTTTACAAGGAGCTCTACTGATACTAAATTTCTTTGGGTAGGCAAAGATTCTGCGGGCTCTTCAAACCATACAGCTTCTTGATTACGAAATACTATTTAAAATTTCTCTCCCGTGTGGAAAAAGTTCAATTGAAGCTACAGACAAATTGAAGACTTTTAATAATTAAATAAAAATGGTTGCCAATTTTTAAATAAAATTCTGGGCTTGAAAGTTGATTAACCTATTTGTCATTTCAGAATGATTATAATAAAATATTTTAATTAGAAACAACCTGAAAACGTTAAACGGATCACTCCTTTGGACTTTTGTAATATTCTGTGAATAACAATAACCTTTTGTATAAACTTTTTGTTTCAGGATAATTTTAACCTATAAGAATAGCAAATTTTGGATAACAACAGGTATCTTGTTAAGGTGAGGTATTTCATCGCGATGCTATATTTCAGGAGGTGAGATGTGGGGGGGCCGCCTCTCGCGTCCCGCAATCTGCGCACTGTATATTAATATAAATAAAATAAGAACAGACAGAGAAAATTTGACACATATCCGACGTCGACAAGCGCCCGTAGCTACTGACGGGGCAACGGCGGCACGACGTGATGTTAAAGCACTGGGCACTGTTAAATCAATTGAAAACTAGAATTCAGCAGATTCTCTGTAGTATTTAAAAAGAAATACCTCCATATAAAAATTATGTACAATGTTAGATATTTTATTCTTAAGGAATTCGTTATTAGATTTTTGATTTAGTCTTTTGTCAGGATTTTATATGATCGGATACAGTATATCCTATCGTGTAACATAATAGAATAACTAACTGCCTCCGTGGTTGAACGGTTACCATGCTGGACTACCACGCAGAGGTCCAGGATTCGATTCCCGGGCCGGGAGAAATATTTGCATGACTTACATTTATTTCAGCCGTGAGTTTGGGTGTATTTTGTGGTTGTCTATGTGTGTGTCCATGGCACCCGCGACACGGGGTTTTCCTAGTGCTGGGCTATGTTGAGTGTGTGCGTTATTATAGAATAGCATCTAGCATTAATGAGAAATTATTTGACCGTAACGTACACTAAAAATCTTATCCAAATATATAGTAAGGACTCATTCAGAGTGCAAGCGAGAGCGCGGTGGTGGGTGCGGGCGCACGGGTCTTAGCGTCTTCCCTTTCACAGTGCTGAAGCGGCTACGAGCGGGTAGATCCACACGTTGAAATCGCAAACAGAGGCTAGAGGCTAGGACAAGCACTGAGAAAGGTACGGGTGGACCGAGGCAATAGACTATCTACCCGCGCGAAGCGCGCAACCGCGCCCGCACCCGTCTCGAAACAGGCGCCGGCGCGCGCGGCCACTGTGAACGCAACGAGCACGTACATTTAATTTAGATGCATCCGCGCCCGCGCCCGCGCCCGCCGCCACTCTGAATACGGCTTAAGCATTTTCATAGTCTAAGAAGCAAAGTCATGATTTAAATTCAATTCAAATCAGAAATATTATTTAAAAATATATATTTTAAGAAAAGTTTTCTCTGGAAAAATACAAAGATTTTGTTTGTATTACACAAGAAGGGGAAGAATTTGAGAATAACGATTCTTTGATATAAAAAATAAGTTATCTTTTTCTTTTGAATCTTTTTATAAATGCCTCAAAGTACAAAATAGTCATAAAAATAATGAAAGATTTAGTAACCAGAGTAATTTATCGGTGTTAAATATGCTTCCAAAAGTAGCAGAATGATTGGTTTCAAACTCAATCCGACCAAAGTGAGTTGGCTTACAAACAACTTAAAAACAGTGACTCACCTTGAAGTATACTTTGTCTTTTAAATTAATTTGTGATTTTGTAGGCGAGGCTGTCAAGCACAGGTAGATCATTTCTGGTCCTTTCTTCAATTCTAAATTGGAAATGTAACTATTCTTTTTTTCTTACCTAAATCGCGTTCGCTATCTACTGACCCGAGAGATAGGGTGTTTCGGAGAGAATACGGGCTCGACGGCCAAGCCCTCCGCCAGTGATACGTCTTCACAGGCGTCTCTGGCGGACCCGGACTTGGGTATGGACTCGCCGGGGTTTGTGGTTAGCTGCAGGGACGAACACGTTCATCTGCCCCGGTAGATGGTGACCAGGGCGTTCGTCCCGCGGGCAGCTAGCGCGTCTTAGTAGCGGTCTAGTTGAGGGCCTGAGGCGAGGAGACGCGGGGCATGTGAGTTGCCTTTTATGTCGGTGGCTATGTCCGGACATTGTCGCAGGACACTGCCACTTTTTGCTATTCTCCAATTCAAGGCGTTTTTCTCTCTCAATGTACTATGAGTGGTGAGAACTGATTTTTATTATCTCCTGTGTCAAGTCTCTTATAGTGGAGAACTAGGGTACATTTCAATAAAACTTATCAAATAGACGTAATTCCACGTACTTTTGAGGTCGGTTTTTTTAGTACTCTGTACTGAGATTAAAACCGTCTTTAAAAAAAGGAGGCAGTTATACGTGCGGCTGTACTTATGTTTTATGTATGTTTTCAGATATCTCTGTCAATTGGGGACCGATTTTGAATTCTTTTTTTGTTTGAAAAGGTGCACTTTCGTGGTAGTCCCATTATCAGCAAATCAGAATCTGATAAGGGGATCCCATGAAAATCGAAGGAAATGCTAATATTTTATAGGCATGTCCTGTATTCACCAATTTCTCCATAAACTCACTAACTTTTCCTTGAACAAGTCTTAAGAGATATAATGGTGGTCTCAAACTGAGAAATTCCCTGTACAATGTGTACCAGTGTAGAGGTTTTTTGCTGAAAACCCATATCAGAATCAATTTAGAAAACTTTTCCCCCAATTTAGTCCAATCGAGACCGAACCGAAGACCTTTTCTTTCAGCACCCTTTGTATATATCGTTGGGTTGTCAAGGTCGTCAAGATGCGATGAGAAGCTGTGTGAAACGTACAATTAGTGTTATTAAATAATAATATTAATGTGCCAAACAACTACACCAAGGAACTCCCTGTGCAATGAATACTAGAGCAACGAAATTAACTTTGGGAGTAATATCCAGAACTACTAAACCAATTCAGAAAAGTTAGTTACCTAAATTGGTCTTACCGGAAATTGTAACCGGAATATCCTGATTTAGCATGTAACGTACTAACCGCTGGGCCAAGTGAGAAACGCCTTAGATCTGTTTCTATCGTTAATTAACAACTTCAGTCGGATTTTACGTCCAGAAGCTTGACTTTGATAACATCCCTCGATCGGAAACTGCGTCTTTTCAGAGACGAGGCGCATAATTGCGATTCACAACTGGCCGATCGGAAGCTTTTGACATTTCAAATCGGAACAATAGTCGATCTAACTCACAAATTAGAAAGGTATAGTAGGAATCAGTTTCATCTTCTCGCTCAGAAACCCATCTGATTTCGCGACTACCCGATCGGATCGATTCCCATTTGAATCAAAATCAGGACGCAGTTCTGGGTATTCGGAGACGAACAAGTCGTGAACCATAATAGTTGCAGTTAAAGCTTTAAATTGCAAAGAACTGAGGGGCACTGCCACTACGGCCGTTATTTTGTGACATAAAGTTGACAGCTCTCATGTGCTTAGTGTCACCAGTTGCAGTTGACCCTCCTAAACTGGAACGCAATAACGCTTGCTCGTATTACTGCTTGGCGGTACAAATAGGTACATATGTTGGCAATACTTCCCTGGATGAGCTCCGTCACAGCAAGCTTATCTGTTTTTGTAATTGACATTGATAAGTATTTTTTTCAGTCCATAGTTTTAGTTCGTAAAGAACTGAGAAACACTGCCACTGCGCCCATTACCCTGGGACATAAATTGATAAGACCCACAGAAGAAAAAAATATATCAAAAGTACGTTAAAGTAAGTTAATGTTCGTATTAGCCACGAAAGAAAGAACAATGGAAGTGCCTTAAACCTCGATTTCTATCAGAACTGCTGTCGCCAAAACTCGCACATTTATAATTTGAAGCACTATGAAATCGTGATAATGATTGATCGCAGTTTCTAATTTAAAAAGAAATCTGAATAATTAATATAATTTATACTTTACCCTGTTGGGATATCGTTGAAAGTTCAATATATACTACAATATATTGTAGCAAGTTACTTGTTTACGACGTTTTGATATTATATTGAAATATCAATCAATGTGCTGCCATCTAGCGGTCAATGGCTGAACGACGACGAACTCGAAGTATTTACTTAGTTCTGCAAAAAAGAAGCGACCATGTCGCAGTGGCATATGGTTTACTTGCGTTTCTAGTAACAAATAAATATTACGATAAAGAGAATATTGAAAATTTATTAAAATTAAATAAAATAAGGCATAACCATGACACAATTCACCACCGTAGATAACGTTACTAGTGCGATTATCATTTTTGTACTCCAAAATAGCAAAATAAGGCATTCTACGATTTTTGAGGTTTCGCGCTAGATAATTGACATGACCATAACGACAAAGCGAAAAGTGCGGACTGAGCTTAAGTGTGTGGAACTTCGCGTATTGTTGGCACACGGGTCATGCAAACTAAGCACTTCTACAGTATTTATTGTTCTGCGATATGTCCCATGTGCCTGTAGTTTCATCAATACCATCAAACTATCAAAACCAAAA
>NW_020653561.1:2794153-2810193 GCF_003589595.1 Hyposmocoma kahamanoa | reverse complement strand
CACAATTTATTCCAGGAAGTTGTCAATAACAACACAATTATTGCTAGAACATACCGGTGAGTTCTCGGGATTTGAAGGCGTACATAATGTATTCTATATAAACACATATGTGCAAAATCCACGGTGAACTTCTCGAAAAGCCGAAAAGCTTTCTCACGTTTTGTCTGTTAAACAGGTAAGCTTTGTCATAACGAGCGCTGATATTTCAAAATAGTTTTGTTCAATAAAGCATCATAAATGTGCATACTAAATTGGTTCATACAAAACAAACTCACAAAGTAGAACCTGACATGTTGTTTGTAGTACAATATTTTTAAAAAAACTTTGAATTGTGAAACATGAATTTTGTGTTCAACACGTGGGTCCTTGGTACGGAGGTCCCGGATTCGATTCTTGGAAATGGACTTTCTAAATTGGTTTTGATCTGAATGTTCTGGGATGTGCCCCAGAGTCAATACCGTTGCTTTTCTCAATTTTCTAGTTTGAGACCAGGCAATTGGTGTTGTTGTCTGACACATACTTAGCATTATTTGAAAAGAAATTTGGTTCTGGTGACGTAAACAAAACGAAGTCATGATCTTCAATCCATGAAAACCAGGTTCGTGTAACCCTTATAGAACCTACACGAAGCAAGAAAACGGTAACAAAAACTAACAAGGCTGTGAAAAAAATTCACTTATGAAACGTTAATAGCACCAATCGTCAGAGGTTGTTCAGGAGGAAATAAAATCCACATGCGAGCGTTCGCAATGAGGTTAATAGCCACTTTGGCGATCCTTTCAAACATTTCCTCAAATACGGGGAAAGAAAAAAGTTACTGGGACATAGGAGTGTGACAAAATTTTGCACTTAATTAGGCACCTTTTCCATTTGCTTTAATAATACAGATTGCTTTTTACCGTGTTCTGCCCACTTTACACGTTTTCTTCGTCAATAGATTTTGTTATGGTTCTTTCTACCGTTAGTGAAAGGTTGATATACTCGGCTGACAATACAAACGGTCCAAGTATTTTAGGACTCAATGTGTTTCTTATACTGGAATAAAGTCAAAAACCAAAGGTTATATGTAAACAGTAAAATTCATGATAGATCACCCAGAAGATGAATAAATGATTTCAGAAACTTTCTTTGAAGATCGCCAGAAGTGAAGAGAAATGGACGAAGCCTTTGACCATGAATGTATAGGGATGCTAAATATGTTGAAAGACGAGCTACAACATCAAAGAAGAACTAATAGTAAAGTAATAACTCTCCCAGACGAGCTACAACATAGCTTTCCAAACTTTTTGGTTCACCGCCCACTTAAGCGAGATACAAAAATTTCAACTCCTAGCACCACCAAAAATAATTGAAAATACGTACACAAAGTTTTTTCAACTGCTGTAGGGTGCTACAGGAGGTGTCAGCATCAATGCCTCCAATTGCTTCCGAAACTCCTACCGACCGCCTAGGACTCTTCAGTACTGACCACTTTGGGAAACTATGAGCTACAACCTCAAAGAAGAAATTTGATTCGGGTAATGGGAAAATAAGCTCAGAGTAATAACTCTCCAAGACAAGCTACAACATCAAAGAAGAACATTGATTCTAGGAATTAGAGAAAGAGCGAGAGTAACTCTCCATTTGTTTAACTGACAAAATAATGCTTACGAGTACGTTTCAATCAAATACAATTTCCATAAATTTAACATGATGTAACTTATACATAAGACACAAAAAAAGATAAACTTGTTCCAAATCGTTGTTCCAGTCCAATGATGACAACACATAAGACATGGGAGCGTTTAATGAAAGAACAGTTCCCTTTGTTATCAGAGAAGGTTCGTTAGAGTCGAGTAATGAGAGACAACGTAAATTGCACATCGTCGTTTGGCAAAGAATAGAAAAAAAAAACAGGAAAGGTAGATAACACGAGTATGTGACGGTCATTTTCTTGAGATCATTTCGGGTTTGTCTGAAAGGTTCAAGTTGCTAGAACTTACGTTTGAAACAGCATGCAATTTAAACTAAAATACTAAGCATACGTAATTTGTCTGCTGCAATTGGGGACACCGCAAGTCCTCGAAATGTTTGACATTTTATGAAATGTCAAATTTGGAACACTAAACGCTTTGGAGTGGTGTACAAATGTAGGCAGTACATTGCCTAATGCGGAGAAACTTAACTGTATCGAATTCACACCGAAATTTCATGGAAGCTACAAACCCGCAATTTGGAAAGTCTTTCAAAGGATTTATTATTTTGTACTCAATCAAAACGCTTTATATGAATAACAAATTTATAACGAAAATAACGAATTTCTTTGGAAGAAATCGCAATTTTTTGTTTATCGTACGTTTTGATAGTATTTTATTGTTCATTTTTGCTAAACAATTATAATTTAGTATAATTTATTGATGTTTATATTAATGATGATCATATTATGATATTAACTTTGATATTGTATTTAAAATTAAAGAAGGAAACTTAACTCAGCTTTCGGTGTGTTACTATTGAATGAGGCTACTGCTGAGGGCTGCCTTTCCAACAAAAAAAGAATAATTGAAAGTTTACAAATATTGACGTAAAAATACAACGAATAGCTAACTTTGATTTTCGTAGTCAGTTAATTAAATTCTGTTATATTAAAAGTATGTAGAAGAAGAAACGTCACTTTTGAAACTAGCTCAATCTAGAACTTATTATAAAAAACTGTTCTAGTAGGAAGTAGGAAAAATATAAGATACCTGTAAAAGAAATTCAAATTAATAAATTCTTGAAACAGCTGCAGAAATTTGTTAAATTTCGTTTGCTTCTAATTAAAATTAATGTTAGAAAAGG
The DNA here is from genome assembly GCF_003589595.1 of Hyposmocoma kahamanoa. Lineage (NCBI taxonomy): Eukaryota > Metazoa > Arthropoda > Insecta > Lepidoptera > Cosmopterigidae > Hyposmocoma > Hyposmocoma kahamanoa. The sequence continues at coordinate 2,807,373 of NW_020653561.1, read as the reverse complement.
TATCTCGCCGAATCCCGGCGAAACCGCAATTCATCTGGCCCGCTGCTCTCGTAAATTAATCTGTACAGTTGTAAACAACACCGCATGTTTGTGGTTACATGGTCAACTGCAGTATCTTGCTTTTTTAAAGAATACGTTCCACTTAAAACTTGAAATATCGGATATCGAAGTTATAACAGGTAAAAGAACTAATACTAATTGCTATTTCGGTAACTACTCTAGAAAAGTATAAAGTTTTAAAGCCTGGGTCTGTCATTTAAAAAAAATAAACTACTTCAAAAATACGTCACGACAATCGTGTGTGTTATTGTTTGGGCTGGTGATTTCGGTCCACTCAAACGGAATATTATCATATTTATCCAAGTATACCAAACATTGCATTAGTGCTTTTTAAGTGCAGCATTTGCGGTGTATTACTGCATTTTATTTGAGATGTTTTTGTTGGTAGTACGGAGGGTATTTATTTAGAAATGCAGAATAATAATTTTTATTTATAAAAACTTGTATTTCAACTGAATGCTTTTCTAATTTGCGAAACCAAATAGCCGCCATTTTGCGGTAGTAGGAGCGCATCGCGTGAGCGGCTAGTTATTTACATTTTATTTGTATTTGTTACTGCCTGCATTCACTTCTTTGTGCCTTCTTTGGACGAACAGTTACCATGCTGGTCTGTGACGAAGAGGTCTCGGGTTTGATTCCCGGGCCGGGAGAAATATTTGTATGGTTTCCATTTGTTTCTGTCGTGACTTTGGGTGTAATTTGTGGTTGTCTATGTGTAGTTCGTATAATTTGTATGACTGTCATGTGATAAAAGCATTATTGATATATAATCACATGTGCCTTTATTATATCATGGGTACGATAAGTAGATGAACGCGTGGCCATATTCATACCTGATGTTAAACGACGATATAATCGACTTATGACGCGATTATCCAGTTAATGCTTATTTATTATGGTGGCACTTCAAATTGCTGTTTGTATTTGCGTATTTGGTATATTTGGCAAACGTTCACTATATTTAGATGGCATGTGTAACATAGCATTTGCCATGTTTACCTATTCCACAAATACAGCAAACACCAAACTCCCGTTACCGGGCGCTGGTTGATTTGTTGACGCACATCAAAGGAGTCAAATAGGCAAATACGCAAGTAAACCGTCCACACTATGGACAAATTAATTATTTGAATTCTTTATTTGGCTCCATGTGTAGATGGTCATATTTGTCAGTATCTGCATGTTTGACTGTAGGCAAATATTTTTCCAAGTACATCAAACACACAATAACGAATACAAGTAGCCATTAGAAGTGCAGCCATTAGAGATCACAATTATATTTGAGCAGTTAATCAAGTGCTATTTAATGACATTAAACAGATATTTGAAATCAAGATATAATGTATTTGGGATAAGTTGCAAAATAAAATTGTTACAGGTACTCCAAAACTTGAAGATAGAAACGGCAATACGTGTTTGTGACACTACAACGGTAATGCGGTACACTTGCTACATATTAATTACAATTTTATTAAATATAGACGAAGCGTCCCTCCACTACAAGCGTCAACTTTTAATAGATACCACATGTTAGTTGAAATATAATTTTCAGCGTGTTCATGTGGGTTGATTGAATCGATAAAATTTGTTGGGTCGAATACCACAGGGAATAAATTAAATATAAATAAAAAGTTTATTAAACGTTTCAGCTTTTAGAGTTGGCCGTCGAAGCATGCCTAATAATGTATATTTAACAACAGATTACGTAATTGTATGCAATATTTCACTACATATTTAACCTCGTCTTCCTTTTGTAAAACATTATTACGGAAGTAAACATTTCAGATGTTAATTAACGAAGCAGATGCAATATTATGCTGAATACAATACTTGTTTAAGGAGTAGTTATAGTTCAAGCTAATTAAATGAGAGAATTGTAGCACTTCATTGTCATATATAGAACAAGAGAATTTTCGGCTCCGGCTAAAGGGTTTTTTGGAAACATTAGTACAATACTATATTGGCGCCCAACGTGGGGCTCTTTTATTTTGAATATATATTTGTGGTGATCCAGGGAATTTCCATGACTTTATTTTTATACGTAACAGGCAGATGAATCCACTCCACCTGGGGGCCTACCACAACCTCTTAAAACAATATTGTTTTAACCTTACATTGACTTTTCGTACTATGACGCGCTTAAGGTAAGCTTATTATAATGTTAAAACTATGATGTTTTATTGGCAGCTTTGTGAGTATTCATTCTATCAGTTCGTACTATGATGCAACTTTAATATTAAAGTAATATTGTTCTTATGTCAAATTTAGCAATCTTACAATAGTTACTGTGGCGAAGTGGAAACATATATAATATTATATATAATAATATATAATATTTTCAAATTTATTGTCTAAATATTGATTGATAATGATTAAAAGTTAAGTTGAACATAATTATTTACATAAATCTCTTCAATATTTTGTTTATTTTTTTATTTAATAGTACATAGGAAATCATTTCCCGTTAAATAAAAATACGCGATATATTTCGTAAAAGTAAGATTAGGAAAGCATTCGTTCTTTCATTCACTTTAGCAATAATACACTACTTGGTTGACAGGCTATGAATAATATTATAATAAGCTTACTTTAAACTTACATTGAAATTAGATTGTTTTTGGAAAGGTTATGGTAGGCCCCCTGATGTTAAACTGGATACTAATGGTGAAGGAAGCTAGTGCAATGTTGATACAATCACCACCTCCTACCTCCACTGAACGAAACTGCCTCCGTGGCCTAACGGTTACCATGCTGAGCTGCCAAACGAAGGTCCCGGATTCAACTCCCGGGCCGGGAGAAATGTTTGTTTGGCCCACATTTATTTCTCTCGTGAGTTTGGGTGTCATTTGTGGTTGTTTATGTGTGTGTGTGTCCTTGGCATCCGCGATAGGGTTGCGGTGCGATCTAGTGCGGGGCTTCTTTTGAAAAAACCATTGTCCTTCTTCATGCACTGCTGGGTTTAGGCCTCCTATAGTTAGTGCCATTCATCACGATCCTGTGCTAGTCTCACCCATCTGCAGTCTGCGACTTTGACGATGTCGTCCACCCATATCGCTACAATATATCCCGTGTTTCTATAACCATTTCTTGGCCACCATTCGGTAATCGCTTTACTCCATCTAAAAAGAAAGTGACGTCACGGACGCCATACTGCTAGTACTGCCATTAAGCTACTCTCTGTTTTAAATTATTTTAAAATAGTTTATCTGGGTATTAAGTCCGTATTTTAAAAAGAAGCAATAAGTTCGAGTGTACTTACGTATATTTTAGAAAAATCACAGGCAAGTGGTAATCCAGTCACGATAAAACTATAACACACACTGAATTTTAAATTAAAGTCACTCGTAACGGTCACCCACATTAATAATTCACAAAAAATGAATAAGTGCAAGGATTGTGGCAAATTTCTGTCGAAGACTAACGTCGTGGGCTGCGTGCAGTGCCAAGCCAGGTACCACAACATCTGTGCGAGAATTCCAACGGGAACCAATGCCTCTCCTGCCTGGCGCTGTCCGGACTGCCGATGCTCCTTGCCCACTGATAACAGGGACGAGACCCCCGTGCGCGGCATGGGCTCTCAGCTACCGGCCAAACAACACTCGCCCGCCGCCGACGATTCCATCGTCGAAATCATCAGCCGCGATGGCGCCCCACGCGATTCAGAGCAGTTGTCTGTCGAGGTCGCAATCCGGTTGTTTCGAGAGGAGTTGCAGGAGATCCGGAGAGAGATCCGTGAGTTCCGGGGCGAGTTTCTCGAACTTCGGGCCTCATTGCCGCCGATAACCGCGAGGATGGACGACATCGACCGCCGGCTGGACAACGTCGAGGAAAGAATGGCTACCAATGTCAACGACAGTGCCGTAAAGGTGTTGGAGGAAGCGGTGGCCAATCTTCAGCTCGAGTTGCACAACAGAGATCAAGAGCGTCTCGACAACGATGTGCTGATTACGAACGTCGTTGAGGGAGCCGGTGAAAATGTGTTGCACATCGTCGCGACGATCGGTACCAAGCTCGGTGTGAAGCTGGACGAGCGGGACATCGTCTGCGCTGAGCGTCTGAGTGTGCGGCGTGAGGGCGGTCGGCCAAGACCCATAGTAGTGCGTCTGGCTCGGCGGGTGACCCGTAGCGAGTTGTTGCGGGCGGCGCGCGTGCGCCGGGGGGCCACCACGGCCGACTGTGGGCTTGCGGGCGAAGCACGCCCGTTCTACGTCAATGAGCGGCTCACGCGCCGAAACCGGGAGCTCTTCCAAAAAGTCCGAGACCGATGCCGGCTTGCCTCGTGGAGGTTCGTATGGACCCGGGACGGGCGTATCTTTGTTCGACGTGCTGAGGGCGAACACTCGCGCCGCGTACGCCGGGAGACCGACATACAAAATATTTTTCGCGAACAGGTTGTTGGTGTTCAGAATGCGCAATAAAATCTTTTGTGTTGCCGTTAGGTATTTATTGTCCATGTTCTGGTATATTGTATGTTTTCATGTTTTTTTACAATTGTAGGTACTTTGTGTGGTACATGGGTGCGTTGGCAAATGATGAGGTCTGTAACAAAACACAATCACACATTAACATGCTATTTTTATTATTATTTACTTTTAATTTTATTGTATTCAGCCACGCGGTGGTAAAATATCACACACCTTTACTTATCATAGTTATTTATGTATTTTACTTACACAATGGATGCTGCCCTTTTCAGTGTTACAATTATTTTCCTTATAGCACTTTAAAATGACGCCTTCCAGGATGCTTTTAGTTGGACTATGGAATGCTGGTTCTTTGGGAACTGGACATGATGAATTCACAGCCTCCTTGTGTAACTTTGATGCAGATATCGTCGCAATAAACGAGACTTGGTTGCGGGAGGGTGAAACGGGTCGTGCTCCGGCGGTGCCAGGCTACCGACTGAGGCACGTGACGCGGCCACTTGAGCTGCGCTCGCGCGGAGGCGGCGTAGGATTTTACATTCGTCGAGGTATTGCTGCGAGAACCATGCCTCACCCTCCCTCACTCCGTGTTGAACAAATGTGGCTTTCGTCTGTTGTGTGCGGGGCCAGGATAATTATTGGCACAGCCTACCGTCCGCCGTGGTTGGATGCCGACTTGTTTTTCGACTCACTGACTGACACAGTCTCGTCTTTTGGAAACTATGATCGATTAATAATCTTAGGTGATTTTAACATTGGCTTTATGAATACGACCGACAGGTATCATAAATGTTTAACCGAATTTTTGAATTTATTTTCACTACAACAAATAGTTAAGGATTCGACACACTATACTGACCATAGTCAGACCACGATCGACCTAGTATGCAGTAATACAAAAATACATAGCGTACACGTAAACTACATACCTGATCTTGGACGACACGCATTTATTACTGTTCAACTTGACATTAGGAAAATCAAGCCCTCACCTCGTGTTTTGACTTTTAGACCTCTGACTAGTATCGATATCCCACTATTTGAGAATGACTTGGCATCTATCGACTGGGACTCTATTAGGTACTTAGACAATGTGGATGACATGATTCGACTATTTACTGACTACTTGACGCAGCTATTTGACAAACATGCCCCACTCAAGACCATGGTGGTCAAAGAGGCGCCGAAACCATGGCTCACTGACACGGTGAGGCTAATGATGCGACTACGTGATAGAGCGCATGCACGGTTTGTGAATACCGGACTTGATGCTCATAAAAAATATTATAAACAGCTTAAACATGTAGTCATTGAAGCCTTGTTCTGTGAGAAACGCACCTACTTTGATCATTTCATCAATAACAACTTGGGTACCAACTCGAAAACTTTATGGAAAAATTTGAAACGTGTTCTTGTACCTGACAGACACGACTTTGACTTGCCCGCCCACTTATCTAACCCTGATGCTATAAATGACCATTTTTTAAATGTTTCTGGTAGCAATGACGTGCCAATATCAAACCTGACATATTACGAAAACAATCGACATGGACCTGACACCTTTTGCGCTGCGACAACTACAACGACTGAAGTGATGAGTATATTGACTCAAATAAAAACCAAAGCAAAAGGTATTGACCAAATGACCATTGACATGTTACTATTGACTCTTCCGACAACGCTTGAGATATTAACGGTCATGGTTAATAAGAGCATCGAGACCAGCACTTTTCCGACTGACTGGAAAACAGCTAAGGTAGTCCCTCTGCCAAAGAAGCATAATCCTTCCACTTTGTCCGAGCTCCGTCCTATCAGCATTCTTCCGTGCATGTCCAAGATAATAGAAAGGGTTGTGTGTAAACAGCTTTCGAAATACCTGGAGAGGACCAATATCCTTCCAACATTCCAGTCTGGTTTTCGAAAGGGTAGAGGCACAGCAACAGCTCTGCTGGACGTGGTCGACAATATTTTGGCAGCACAGGATGTTGGGAAAAGCACGTTTCTGGTGTTATTGGACTTCTCCAGAGCTTTCGAAAGTTTGAGCATACCACTTCTATTGTCCAAGATGTCGTATTATGGATTTGACACTAAAACCATCGAATGGTTTCATAGCTATCTTTCGGGTCGGGCTCAAATGGTTGAACTGCATACGGTTAACGGTACCACTGAGTATTCCTCTCTCCGCCCTGCAACTAGAGGTGTGCCTCAGGGTTCCATTTTAGGACCGTTACTATTTATATTATACAGTGCCGATATCGTTACTAGTATAAGAAACTGTAGCTACCACCTGTATGCGGACGATTTGCAACTATACATATCGGGTAAGCCATCTGATACTATTGCTTCAGTCAATGACATCAATGCTGATCTAGATCGTATAGCGGCGTGGTCTGATAGGAACTGTCTAGTACTGAATCCGAGTAAGTCTAAGTACATGGTGCTTGGAACAAAGGGTCAAATCCATAATACACTGGAAGCCCTTGCTTCCAGAAATATTGCGGTTATGGGTGAACCAATGGAACGGGTCGATAGGGTCAGAAACCTCGGAGTACTGATGGACAGTGAACTTCGTTTTGAGGAGTACATCCTCAATGTGACCGGTAACTGTTTTTATCGACTCAAATTGTTGTATGGTATTCGTGATTACCTTAGCGTTGATTTGCGTGTACACCTTTGTGAATCACTGATATTGTCGCGGTTAAACTATTGTGATGTAGTATATAGTAATTGTATTTTTAGTAGGTCTAAGAAGTTGATACAACGTGTACAAAACGCATGCACACGCTTTTGCTTTCGGGTGCCTCCTAGATCCCATATCACCCCGTTTTTGAATGCTGCAAGTCTTTTAAATATGACTGCTCGTCGGCAGCTACACTTCTCTATGTTGCTGTTCGGTGTAGTGAGAACCGAGACACCTGAGTATCTCTATCGCAAACTTCGTTGGTCTCAAAACTGTTTTAAATACAAGGTTCGGGCTATCGTTCCTGCTCACCGCACAGCAGCTTTCAGAGGAAGTTTCAGGTTTGCGTCATCCAAGTGCTGGAATGATCTACCCCCTCCTCTTCATGACACTTCTAGTAGGAATGCTTTTAAGCGCAAGCTTAAGGCTCTCCTGCTGGAAAATCAAAAGGGATTGTATTAACTTTTTCCAGCACCTATTTATTTATACTTTTTATACACATTTGTTATATAATATATTAGTTGCTTGATGTAGGTATAGTGTATACGTATTAATTATTATAAAGTATTTTCATAGTTATATATAAATTATTTGGAAGTATTTAAACATACACAACACACACACCCACACTCACACACACACATCTGTTACAGTTTTAATATGTACGTATATATAATTATTTTACTGTTATATTCAAGTACCAAAATATGCTTGCATATGTTGTTCCATGACCTCACTTAGGGTCTTAACTGAAAATCAGTGCTGGGAACGCGTTGCGTTTTCCAGCAAATACTGAGTTTGTGACCCTTTTGTTACCGCGGCTGGCACCACACAAGGTATCTCAATATTTAGTCTTCTTTTTATTATTTGTGTGAATAGTTATGTTTTAATTTTATCTAATTTTTGTATATACATTTTTATTTTGTGTTTGTTTGTGTTTTTGTTTCGTAATTATATATTTGTTTTACGTTGAATGTTTTGATCGTGTTTTGTTTTAGTTCTGTTTTGTTCTGTTTTCTCTCTTTTTTTGTCTTTTGTCTTTTGTGGTGTCATTGTGGTAAACAAATAAATGTATTTTCTTTCTTTCTTTCTTTCTTTCCATCTGTCTTCATCAATTATCTCATGCCTGTCTCTAATGGGTAAGAGGAGTTCAATGCCCTTGTTGCAATACAAAAAAGAAACAATGGAACAGAGAACTGTGGAACATCGCAAAGATGTCAACCCAGACACGCTATAGATTGCAAAACCGCAAACGTTTATGAATCACTATATCCACAAATCATCGGCTATAATTTTCAATAATATTGGTTCTAAATGAGAGTATTAATAGCTGAGCAGTTCTGAGAATTGTGTCTGGTTGTTGTAACAAATTGAGGAGGTAACCACAAATCGTTTCGTTAGTGCTACGCTTCTATCTCGTGCGTTTATTAATTGGGGTTTTAGTTGTTTAATATTGACATACTATTTCGGAAATGGTAATTTATTTTAACACAAAAAGCGTATATTCAATATAATATAGTATAAAATCAAGGAAATGTTGAAATATTTTCAATAACATGTGAATTTATTAGCAGTAGAACTCCTTTTGAAAGAGTTCGTCTAGAGAAGTACTGCCACTTTATGTATTTCTGTCGCTAAACAGTAATGTAAATATTCTGTGTGTTCCGGAATGTAAGCATTCCGGTCTAAAGGGGGGTAACCTATCACAAAGTCGCAAATTTTTTTGTCCGAAATAACGTTTGTTCGAATTTTCATTACACCGAAAACCGAATTATAACGACACCGTTGTTCTTTCAGGATATGTTGAATGTTAATCGCAAAGACACGATTAGGTTCGTTTAGGTTGAAAAAACATTTTCTCCTCAAACTTACTTTCAAGGTTATGAAATTTCGACCAAACGTTATTTCTGGAAAATATTATTTCGGAGTACTAATAGGTAACCCTTAAGCTTTAACCCTACAGCTGCAATACCACTCAGTATTTTTAGGCAAATTTGAAGAAGCGATGCAGTGGCGCTACTCGGGCGCTGCAGCGGCGTTGCTACTAATTTCCATGGAATAATTAAAAGTATAGTAACTGCGCCACTATCGTAATACACGCGCGCCATTTTTACAGTCATAATAAGTAAAAATTACTGAAGCGCCACAGATACGTGACAGACGCGCCACAGTCGCGCCATTGCATCGCTTCTACAAATTTGCCTAAAAATTCTGAGTGGTACTGCAGCTATATGGTAGCTGCTGTGGATAAGCGTGTTGCTTACCACCACGAGCACAAATTGTTAGTTCCGTTACTTAGTATGACAAAAAAAGAAAATCACGACTATCTGTGGTAATAACCTGTTAAAAAAATCATACAGAACATTTATTGCGAAAGCGAACACTGGATATGATTGCTCAAATGCCACAAGCATTTGGGCAGTTATTTTTCTAGTGTTAACAATAAAATTACATGGCTTACTGCCTACGTAACCAGCTTAATTCAAAGAAGCACAAGCTTGTTAAGTTGTGGTCTCAAAACATGTAAACCACGACTTTTATATACTTGAGTAGAACAGAAAATTTTTTTTGAAACGTCGCCAATTCTCTCATATTTTGAACAAATACTATATTTTTTTGAGATACACCGCTTCGGCGTAACGAGTATGTTGTTTATAGGCTTGCACTGTGGCTATCCCCTTAAGTGCACTTTTGGCTTACACTCAAAATGTAACAGTTTACGATTCACGACTTGTTTTTATTACTTCTATAATTCTTCTACCAGCCGAACCTTGACAACGCGTCTGAAAAAATATTTCTACTACTTTCTACTATGTCAATTATAATTTCATAAACCATATCACAAAGGCTCTCTTTTTAGTTCAGTGAAACTCCGCGTAGTGTTGGCACTTGTTCCACGCCTAATAAGTACTTCTACTGTATTTATTATTCTGTGAAACGCACACGCCACGATATTTAAAGGAAAAAAGTAACAATGTAAAATGAGAATGTAACATTTCTAGTTAAAAAACATCGACTTACTACAGTTTTATTTAGTCTTTATTGAGAAAAAAAATATACACGAAATTATACAACAAGCATTTGTATTTTACATTTTGTGACAAAATCTAAAACCCGAAACTGGTACAAATTTAGCAATTGTATAAAATCGATTAAATAAAACTTTAGTAAAAAAAAAAAAACTTTATCAACTTTATGAAATTTACAAGAACTCAAAATCAACCTTGAACCATTTGGCAAATCTGTTTCAATATATAAAGTATAAAAAGACAGTTTATATCAATTTATTCGGTACATAACGCGTTTGGAGTATGCTGGAAGCTTAATTTCGCATGAGTATAAAAAAAACGACAAGATGCCCGGGGTACAGGAAAGGAGTACCCCGGACCCGACGAACAATTCACATTTTGCAATATATATTTTTACTTAATTTCGTTTAATACAATAATTATAATAAAAGACTAGAAGTTTAAGGTCGTAAATAATTTTATGACAAAATCGCGACGAAAAAAATTTTTTTGTGCAGCTATTTTATCGTGTCTTAGATGTCATTCGTGCTTCGTTTTTCGGACTCGAATGTTTTCTTATCTCCGTGGGGCGTTTGTCAGATTATTGGATGTTCTTGTTGAAGTTTTTGTTTATTGGTAATATTTTGTAATAGAGAATTAAAATTGCAAGAAATGAGAACGTCCTCCTTTTCCAATTCCGTTAAAAATAGTTGTGATTCATACTATAGTGATGAATTTTAGTTAACAATCGTTGTTTAAAATAAAGCTTACATACAAAATCGCTTTCATCTCTGTAATTCTCACAGCTAAATAATACGCATATTTGATACATTAAAAACACAAAAAAAATATCGTTCGAAAACAATGTCTTATCAACACAAAATTCAGGATGTATAACATAAATAAGCAGAATGCAATATCGGCAAGTGTATCCGACATGCACAGAGGCCGGTCAGTGTAATCCTCTTGCGCTAGTACCCTGCGCCATATTCCCTTGGTAGAGCTCCTGGTGGATTATTGCGGATGATATACCTCTAGTAGGCTATAGGGATGTTCCTCAGTAAATTAGCGAAAGTCAACGAGATGTGAAACCGTTAAACAGGTAAATATAAAATATGAGACGATCATTCATGTGCGCATTGTATTGATCATAGTATAGGCCTACTTTCGCTTCAGTCCTGAGTTTGTCTGGCCCAGATCTTACCCGAGACTTTTACTATGTCATTTAGTAGCACTAGAACCTTGTGAAAGAGTGCAAGCTGTAATTATCACATTATTGCGTTCCAGTTTTGAAAGGTATGGGCGCTGGTGAAATTATAGGCACATGGAACTTGTCAAGTTTATGTCTCAAGGTCACGGGCGCAGTGGCAGCACTGACACTGCCACTGCTAGGGATAAGCGTGTCGCTTATCACCAGACGCACAACTTGTTTGTCCCGTCACTTCATACTATAACCAAACACGCAAGCAACTTTCCGTTGCATGCGTGTCTGGTCCAGATTTTGCCTGCGACAGACGAGTGTCCTGACTAATTCCAATTAAGGTTTTTATTACACGATCCCCAACGTCGTGAACTTTCTTCGACGTCAGAGTTCCGTGTTTCGAATTTCGAGACATTCGCGATTGCCACAAATTGGAAATGAGACTATTTTTGTTTCGGATTGCAATTGCGGAGTATATTTGTTTTTTCTAACAAACCAAAACGTTTTCAAGTCCTATGGTCAATCTAATTTGTTAGAACCAATGTCACTTTTGGACTCGGAAATATTGGCGCTGGTATTATCGTGCTCTATGTGTTTGAAGAAGAAGTTAATAAATACATGTCTAGAATAATAAAGCTTTTTGGGCACAGCTGCAAAAAGTAGTCACGTAGTCTTAAAATCGGATCAAAGTATTATTCGGAAAATTAATACCACGGCTATTGTGTAACTATAAGCCATTGATTTTGATTTTTATTGATTATTTGAATTCGTCAACAATAACGGCGGTAGGAAAACGATGAGCAATTGAGATGTTGGCGGTTAATATCCATGTTCGTATTTTGATTTCTAAGTCACATACATTTTTACTCCGAATTTAACTCCATCACGTTCGCAGTATCAGTTATCCGGCTGTGGAATTCTCTCCGTGATCTTATTCGACGATCCCTTTCTCTTAATTCCTGCAAATGACGTGTTAAAGAACTTTTCCCTAACTACTATATCTGGTTTTTTCTCTCCATTCCTCTAATTTTCTTTCGTTTATGCATAGTGTTTTAATCTTCCTTTGTTTATTTATTTATTATTACTCCTATTTATTATTTATTTCAATTTCCTACCAAAGTATATAAGTAATCTTATTATTATAGTATATTATTATTTATGTGTACATTATTTACTATATTGATGAGTAGTGTATTCAATTTGAAACACTTTCATTACCGGATATTTATTGGTTGCACCCTCCTTTCCATTTCTTGAATGGAAAAGTTTGCTACTCAGTAATAAGGCCGCCTGTTGTACATTAACTTACTCTGTGATCATTACTGATCTGGTCATCATCGTCATTGTAATTTTCAACAAAGAATATTTCATTCATTAATGATTAATATCAATACCTGTCGGTGATGGTGAAGGAAATCGTCGTGATGAAACCTGCTCGTCGTTGTCAAGTCAAAGTCAAATAATCATTTATTCAAATCAATTTTTACACCAGTAAACGTCATTATTTAAGCTACTTTTAAGCTAAAGCTCGTTCACTACGCTGACTTCCTTGAGAAGGACGAGCAAAAAACTCTAGGGAAGCTCTTTTCAAATAAACTTAATGCTATGGAATACACTTTGAATCATAATTGTGTGGAGTCTAGACTCTTGTTGTCTTTCCATACTTCTTTTTCTAAAACATACTCTTCAATTTTGTGATATGACTTTTCAATTATAATACTTTTAATGTAAGTTTTAAACTTAGGAAATGATAATCTTAATATATTTTCCGGAATCTTATTGTAAAATGTATACAGTTAGTTCCCCATGAAATAATCGTGTACCTTAGTTAAACGAAATCGTGGTAC
>NW_020653561.1:2757023-2794143 GCF_003589595.1 Hyposmocoma kahamanoa | reverse complement strand
GTACCATGAGTTTGAACTTAGTTCTAAGGTTAATATATCCTCTTTCTTGATGAAATTATGTATGCTTTTGCGGGCATACAAAATATTTGAGTAAATGTACTGTGATGCCACAGTCATGACACTAGTCTCCTTAAACTTTTTCTGAGAGAAACCAGAGAACCTAAGCGGTACACAGAACGAATCGTTCGTTTTTGCAACACAAATATGTTTTGTATATCTGCCGCTTTACCCCACATGAGAATCCCGTAGGACATTATACTATGGAAGTAATTAAAGTAAACTAGTCTAGCAGTAGCAACATCGGATTCTACGGACTGCGTATACAGCAGAGCTTAATATGCTAGTTAAGGAGGACATAGGTGGAAACCATTGAAGTTTACTGTCTAATGTCACCCCCAAAAAGACAGCTTTATTAATAAGGTCTAACTTTTCTCCAATTGTTTCTATGATTGGAAAAGTCGATTTTACATTAGGTAATTCAAATTGAAGACACTTTGTCTTGTTGGCATTGAGCAATAAATTGTTAGCATTAAACCAATAAACTACCTTTGAGAGAGTGTCGTTAATATTGTCATAGTTAACGTCATGTCCGTCTGTTTTAAAAATCAAAGAAATGTGACAACCCTTGAGAGACATGCGGAGTAACCAACCCGCATGGGGCTAGCGTGGCGGAGTATAGCCTAACCTCTCTTAAAGTTGATGATGATAATTATAATTTAAATTTGTCAGTTTGTCCTTCAGCGATAATATTTTTGCAACGTTTACTTGGTGTATCTAGAATGTTTCATGGATAGGCTTCCATATCAGAGTATAAAATGAATATATATTTAACTTCCTTATATTAATGACAATCAGTTGGTTCGTAAAGATCTTTTGTGCCGGTGTCAAGTAGAGGAAGAGACACGACGCGTAGATAGAATTTTGAAACCTCAACACATGTATCGTATACAAAGACTCGAATGCTACTCTATAACTGACAACACCACATCACTAGTCAAAAGTAATATCACAGAGTATATACTAGCGGTATGTTTATGTAGTGTTGTGGTACAGATATTGAAATCGATTCCTCGGTATTCCGTTACATAAATATGAGAAGGCTTACTGGATATAACAATTACATTACGTATCGCATGTTGCCTTTCTTGGTACTTTTGTATGTTTATATTTGATATATTTTGTTACCATGTTAAAGAATACAGGTACATTGAGCTTCCGTGGCCGAGCGGTTACCATGCTGGTCTGCCACTCAGAAGTACCGGTTTCGAATCCCGGCCCGGGAGAAATATTTATATGGCCTTATGAGTTTAGGTGTAATTTGTGATATCTATGTGTGTGTCCATGGCGACTGCGATACAGGGTTTCCCTAGTGCGGGGCTAAGTAAGTGCGTTATTATTATAATTTGTGCGTTATACGAATGTTAGACCTTTATGCTATTTTTGTAATAACCATAACAATTAGTATAATAAAGCCGTGTGATCATAATGTCAAAAATGCTTTTGTGACATTAAAATCATAAAAAGAGTAGGAACTAAATTAAATAAATTATAGTTATATTATGTGAAATTTGAACATTAAAAGGTTATTGACTGTTTTCATTCGTTTAATCTTTAGACCTCTGTCCTCAAAAGTTATCATTTTGCAGATATGGCTTTATTACATTAAAGGTGCGAATTACCTATTGAAATAATATTAACACTAAAGAGTGAAAACACACAGGAAGCGGGTGCGGGTCGGGCGCGTGTCGGCAGTGGGTCTGATTCTATACATTTATACGCGCCCGCGCTCGGTGTGTTGTCGTCCATATAAATACATGGAATTAGACCCGCCGCATTCCCGAGCCGACACGCGCCCGACCCGCACCCGCTCCCTGCGTGTTTCACCCTTAATGTTATTTTTAAAAGATGATAGCCTAGTGGGAGAACGGTTCACTCTGAATTGATGGACCATTGTTGCGCGGCGTGCACCAATCATTTGAATTTCTAAGTTAATATGAATATTTTTCTTTTTTTATCATATCAAATGATGGAGCGAATAAGTCGAGCGCTTGTTGGTAAACAACACGCCTACCTTTAATAGTTTACATTATATTAGACTTTAGTAGTTTGAGTTTAAATATCTGGGGCACTGGGTCACCGCGACGCAGACTGCCGACCAGCTAGATTTGGAGCGGGAGCGCAGAGCGTTATCGATAAGAAGCCACATGCGAGGCGGGCACGGATGAATTTCATGCTGTGAGTCGCATCTCTGATGATGCGTGTGCGCGGCAGTGCCAATGGCCTTCTGACCGCGGAGGCTGATACAAATGACAGCTAGATATTCAGCCACTGGATAGAGTTACATGGGTCACAGACTAGTATGAGAAGTGAGAAATGTAATATTTTTTTTTTATTTTCATAAACTATGTGCTGTTACTAACATAGTTGATAAGATTGTTGTTACTAACAAATATGGATACACTTCTGAAATAAATGTATTATTATTGTGAATAGTTAAAGTGCCACACTTAGACCTTTAAATCACAAAGACCCTCAGGTTTTGTGATTTAAATTTAAATGTTTGTTCCTCAGAACAATGCCACTGCGTCTGTCACCCTGAGACAAGTTGACAAGTTCCTGTGTTTTGTAGTTTCACTAGAATAATTATCCTTTAAAATCGAAACACGGTAATGTTTTCATTCCTGTTTGGCGGTAGTAATAGGTCAATGGCACTACTTCCCTGGACGAACTCTTTCACAAGGATCTCTAATGCTACTAACTTGCCTATAATGAATAAGACTATTTTTATTGCTCAGGCCGCAATTTTTATTAAGTTCTTATTGAAGCCATCGGTCTTTATTACGTTGCGGAAAAATCGTTATCAAGTCTTATCCAATTAGGTAGAGAGAGTTGGTCACTTAAGACAGTATCATCCAAGATGTTAATTAAAGTATTTCAATATTCAACTGCTTGACGTGCATTTCAAATTCTGGATGATATCTCAGCCGATACCCGCTTCAAATTGGACTTAGCCTTGAATTGGCTTGAATATTCACCCAATTTGTGCCCCTTTGCATTTTCAGTATTAAGTGTAAACAATGCTTGATTTATCAAAAAGTGTTATGCAATTTTGAACTGGTATACTAAATGTTTTTTTCTTCGACGATAATAATATTTTTGTATTAAAAAAATGAAAATGCAAGGTGGCTCGACTTACTGTTCGTGTATTTAATTCTTTTTCTTCTTGTCGTATCGATGGCATCGTTACCTCCAGTGAACACAACTTAATTATTTGATCACTTTCTGTTTTTAATGTATTAACAGCTTTATTTTATTTGTGCTCCTCGAATTTTGTGATAAAAAAATAAACAAAACTGGGTAAAAAAAAACTTAAAAAAAGGACATTTTCTGAAAAAAAAAAACAAAGCAACGAAAAATAAAATAAAAATAGACATGACCAAAAAATTTTATAGGCGTAGTGATCATTGGAGGTATCGGCATAAACTTGCAGCCCAGAACTAAGGGTTACGTTTCCCATCTTGGTGAAATGATTTGGCAATAGGCGTATGTTTCTCGCTAATTGTTGATGCGCCAGACTTACAGGAATATGAATATTACACCTTTAATTGTAACGTTGCACGTACATAAATGTAAATATTATTATAATTTGCAATTTCTTATTGGAAAAATTAAACATAAGACACATAAATTAATTAAACGCAAAATTGCTTAACACTTTTGCGCGCGACATTAACGGTGTACGATGAAAGCGCTTGACTGAGGGACAAACTCTATAGAACATTCTCGATGCGCCCGCGACTTGCCCTTGGAACCAAGTTAGCGGGCATTACCAGCTTTCGCCTTTCCGAGGCAGATCTGTGCCGGTCTCGTTTACAAGGTCCATCAGTTACTTATAGGCCGCACACCAATAGGGGTGTTATCTCACAATAACAAATTTACCGAACCTTCTCGCCTCGCCACACAAGTTCGTCTGGCGTCACCCGGACTGTATTCCACATTGAAACGTGCCACTGCCCGTATCCTGCCACTGCTGAACATCTAACAGCATATCGCCGACAGGGGATGGTATGGACCACGGCGGCAATACCAGATTGGCTTCCGAGCCCCCCATTAAGTGAAAATCATTTACATACTTATAATTTAATAAATTACTTAAATTATGGACTTTCGGTATATCATATACCACACATGCTAGTTGCACCTGTTTAAGTTCTTTTTTTTTAATTAATTTATTGCATTGTCACACTTATATTATTTTACGTACAGTGGCTTGTAAGAACAGCACGTAACTAATAAAGGAAAAAGTTTTATTCCGTAGATCACTAGGTGCACATCCCAGTGAAATCGGGCATGCATAGCGCTCGCAATGGTTTATTCCATCCAATGCAAAATAAACAAAAGGGAAAGGTTGGGGACGTACTTAAAGATATAAAAATGATGATTTTAGTAAAGATAAAAGGCAATGGCTGAACGAAAATGGATATTTTCCTAACAATAATTACAGTCACTTTTACGAGACGGGAAATTGGCTTCATGATTGGAAGAAGGATAATATCGGACATATGTCGATATATCAACAGTGTCTTGTATTTGTCAGTTTATCGCTTTGTTTCCTTTAGATATTTATGTCGCAGCATAATCTTGCATGATGGGATTGCGGAAAAAAATTCTTTATAGCACCAATCTAACAGAACTGATTTGGTTAATACCTTTTTGAGACAAAAATGTTTAGAGAGAGGATAATATCTAAATCAGCCCCAGTAATAGCTGCCTCGATAAAGCTATTATATTCACATTTAGCTCTCAAATTCGAGTGATAAACCGGCGTTTTAGAATTTTATTACAATAACATGGCAAGCACCTAGACGTCACATTTTTATGTCATTGCGAGTGCCGCCACCAATAACTGTAAAAGATAAACAATGTGCAAAACATGGTGCAAGGTCGCAGCTGACTTTAAAACATTTTGACAGTTCTGCACAGTAATTTATTTTATCGATAAAAAATTGACCGCGACAAACGGGATAAAAAGAAATAATAAAAACAAACAAATTGATATATATAAATTGTTGGAAAAAAGTGATGAGAACAGTTTTAATACATTTCAATACAAGAGAGTAATTAGAAATACGTAAATAATAACAAATAGAATGTAAAATAATAATTATGTGAAAACAGAATATCGTTGTCCTTCTTCTTAAAAATGTATGACTATAATTCATTACCAAATAAGCAAACTTAGCTTTATCAACTGAAATAAACATTGCCACGGGCAGGTTTATCACACATATACTGCCATGCTACGGCCACAGGTTTGAAATAGGCCAGGATGTTGCTAGTAGAGGAGGAGTCACATAGATTTGTCAGGAACATAGCGAGTGTTAGTGACAAGATTTTGTATGTTTGGTATTCTGCTTAAAGTTAAGCGTTTTGACTTGTCAGTGGTTAGCATCGAGTTATTATTCAAAGATTAAATTGTTGATTAAACGAGATAAATATATGAGTGTTAATATCCATGATAGATTTAGTAAGGTAATATCGATCGTTAGTGATTGAATATATTAATGCCACCCTCTAACATTCTCTTGAAACTCAGCTGTCGTTGAAACTAGATTTTAGCAGAATAACAAGTACCTACTATCATCATTGTAATATATTAATAATAATAATAACTTTATTGATAGCCATTCACAGTTACTGGAGAGATAGTTACAATACTTAATTAGCAATTGATTGATTGCTGTCCAGTCAGGCAACATGCAGACCCTACGTAAGGATTTAACCTGTGTTCGCAGATGGTACTGTTGCAGCCACGGCGGGAAAGCATCAATCGTATATTTTAAGCATATGGCTTACGAGAATACAAAAAGGAAGTCTGTAGTCCCAAAACCAGTACAATATAACTGTTCATTTGGGACCCAGAAGGGACAAATTTGTAATGTTAAAAAAAACTTATACAGAAGATGCAAAAGAAAGAGTTAGTGTAATTTATGTGAAACTTAAACTATGTTAGTTTAGTAATGGAGCAGTGTGTCAAAAAATAGTGGAGTGTGGGTGTTATGTATTTTGAGTGATTCGAAAGTTCGTGTGTGTAAATGAGATGTATGTGGGTTTGTTATAATTGTTGCCATTGAGTACATAAAAAGGTCTTGAAAATAGGAGAGTCAGAAGCCATAAGTTTGAATGGAAGTAGACAGCCTCTGTGAGTAACTATGAAAATGCAACAAATATGAAATTACCTTAACAGCGACTCTGTGGCAGCGTAGTCATGACTTTTTAGCCAATTTGTAACATTTTTCTTGACTTCATAACGGGAAAGAGAGTAAATATTTATTTTACTATGACAGGAGTTATATAAACGCGAGCTGAGTACACGGAAGTGTTTTCCAGCCAAAGTAGTTTTATGTTGCCTGTTTGGACAGACATAATTATTTTTACGTTTCTTAAGGATAGCAGGGTCAAATTTTAATAGGATATGCTTCTGTAAGATCACTTGTAGTACGTATAACTGCCTAACCGACAAAACTGAGGTGTGGGCATATAATAACGAAGTTGGATACCGATAGGGTTTTTTAAACATAACTTTTAGGACTGCCCTCTGGGCTCTTTCCAGTTTAAGTATAGTAGTTTTTGCCGCACCACCCCAAACTGTAAGACAGTAAGTGAGCAAGGATACACAAAGGGCAGAATAAGTCATGTAGAGGGTGTCAGCATCAGCCACTTGTCGGAGGTTTTTGAAGACATATATTAGTTTACGGACACGCGTATTCAAATAATTTATGTGATTGCGCCAACTAAGGGTTTGGTCAATAATGACACCGAGATATTTCACCTGACTGGTGGCTGCAATGCAAGGACAAGTACAGTTATGACTTGGAGTTTCGCAGGTATGGGCCTTTATAAGAAATGTAGAAGTGGGTGGAATGGAAACCCGCTTGAGAGCGAACGGCATAAATACGGTTTTAGATATGTTAAGAGTGAGTAGATTAGAGGTTAGCCATCTCATTACTGCAGTAAAAGCATTCTCAGCCAGTAAACGCACTTCTTCCCATGTATTGCCATGTATTAGCAGGGCAGTGTCGTCAGCATAGGTGTAGATCCTGCAATTTGGAAGCTGAAGTTGGCACAGGTCATTAATATACACAGTAAAGAGGGTAGGTCCGAGAATACTTCCTTGCGGAACGCCAATTGTAAGTCGTTCATCATAACTAACATAACTCCCCATCTTAACAGCCTGCGAGCGGTCTGATAGATAATTTTTGAAAATATCCAGTTGGGTACCTCTAATACCCAATGTTTCTAATTTTGACAGAAGTAAAGGGATGGAGACCGTGTCGAAAGCTTTTGTAATATCTAGAAATATACAGAGACATTTGTCTTTCTTATCAAGGTGGGAGATAACATCGTTAATTAGCGCAGACACTGCGTCATTGGTGGATTTTCCCTGTCTGAAGCCGAATTGGTTACTAGAAAGTAAGTGTTTTGATTCCAGGTAGTTAGTTAATCGATAGTTTAGTACCTTCTCCAGTATCTTCGACATAGCCGGAAGAACGGAGATCGGTCTATAATTATTAACGACGTCATTGTCTCCAGATTTGTGAATAGGATGTATCAGCGCTCTTTTAAATACGTTAGGGAATATCCCAGTAGAAAGGGACAAGTTGCAGATATGGGTAAGTAATGGAACCAGAACATGACGCGCCGACCTCAAAATGGACGAGGAAATACCATCCCAACCAACCGCACAATTGTTACGCAGGCTCAAAATCAACCCTTCAATTTCCCCATTGTCAACATCCAAAACAGCGAATGATTCTGCACATGGAGATTGAGCCAGACGAAGGCGGCTAACTTCAGACAAAGATGGTTGAATTTTATTCGCTAAATCGATCCCTATACCAGCAAAAAACTGGTTGACTGAGTTTACTGACGTTACCGGGTCGGAATGTAATTTGAGCAAAGAATCAGACGGATTAATTCTAGAATTTATATTTGTAATGGTTTTGACTGCATCCCAAGTCGCCTTAGCATTGTTTTTGGCATTCATTAGAAGTGATTTCAAGTAAGATCTTTTTAAGGTTTTAAGGAGTTTATTAATGAAATTTCTATATCGCGTATACGTTATTTTAAGTATAATATTGTTAGGGTCTCTCTTAAGTTTCCTGTGCATAGAGTCTCTGTTGCGGATACAGCGTAGTAGGCCCGGAGTTATCCAGGCTTTAATAATCCTTTTAGAACGAGTGATAGTAAAGACCTTTGTATGTTTTTTGACTATGTCTGATACACGCGATACCAACAAGTTTGCCGCAGCATTCACGTCCCAAGAGTACAACACTTCTGAAAGATCAGACTCAATGATATCCTGGACAATAGCACTTTGATCCAATTTAGTACGTGTGTGGGAAATATGAGACAGACTGCATCCAAACTGCGTCGACAACAGTACAGGATAGTGGTCTGTGATATCTGACTGAATCACCATGGTAACAGAAGACATTTTGGATTTCAACAAAACGTGATCTAAACAGTTTTCTTCTCGAGTTGGAAGGGTATGCGCAGGCAAAAGGCCATGTGAAGCAGCCAAGTCCAGGTATTGATCAGATCGCAAGTCAGTGCTGTCATCCTTTATGTCCACGTTAACATCTCCCACTACAATTGCTAATTAAGTATTGTAACTATCTCTCCAGTAACTGTGAATGGCTATCAATAAAGTTATTATTATTATTATTATTATTATTATATTCTGAGTGGTGTGTGATGATGATCACTGGTTTCAAGAAAATTGTCAGGTTCAGGTCATTGTCTATTCCAGTGGGTGAGAAATATAATGTTATGTATGTAAGATAAAAATGATTTGGACAAGTAACTTTTTTGTCAAAACTTGAAGAAAGATTCACGACTTGGGAAAAGGTTTTGTTTCGAGTTGTTTCCAATAGTTTTAGTGTCTTGAGACGGCGTTTCCTTTGTTTTTAAAAGGTAAAGGTACTGTCAATTCAGTATTGTTTTTTTAGGGCATTTATATTGGTAATAAGTCAGTTGGCACTGGCTGCATAAACGCATCGCGTGATAAGATCTTAAGTACGTGTCGTCACTTGTTATGTTTACTTCTTTCCCTGGTAACACTGGTTTGGCGATAACGTAATACCCCGTTCACATTTGCCGACGACTCTCGTGAGACTCATAGATACACGAGACATAATATGTACGTGAAATAGCACAGTCTGTTTTAGTCGCAATAGATCTCCTTGTGAAAGAGTTCGTCCAGGTTAATACTGGCACTTTACCTGTTTCTCCCGTCAAGCAGTAATGTCAGCATTTCTGTTTTCTGGTTTTTGAAGGGTAAGGGTGCTGGTGAAATTACAGGCACATGGGACTTGTCAACTTATGTCTCAGGGTGACAGGCGCAGTGGTAGTGCCCCTCAGATTTTTGCAATTTAAAGCTCTGAGTGGCACTGTAACCGTTGAGGACAGGTGTGTACCGCAGGCGCACGACTTGTTCGTCCCGTCACTTGAAGTTATGAAAAAAAAAACACGGCCGTCCTTATCATTTTCTTCTTGAGGTGCCGTGAAGTTGCGGCTTGGAAAAGTTCTGTCGTACTCATGTTGAACCACTGTGCAAGATTTTGAAGCCATGTGGTTTTTCTACGACCACGTCTTCTGCGGCCCTGGATTTTTCCTTGCAGAATGAGTTGCAATAGAGAGTATTTTTTATTCCGCATGATGTGCCTCAAGTACTGCAGCTTCCTCTCTTTTACTGCTTTCAGGAGCCCCAAGCCGTTGTGCATCCTCTGCAATATGTTGTTATTGGTGACTCATTCTTATCTTAGTAACGTAATCAACATTTTAAGCGGTGTTTTAGTTAATAAAGTTATCATATTTGGAATCAGCGAATCGAGATTTATAACCTCCTGTAATTTTTTTAATACCTTATTTAGTTTCAGTTTTCTTGTTATGTAAAATCAAATCAGCGCAATTGACATTTTTCAAAGAAAAAAACTTTAGGTGCCTATATCTCGAAAGTTACCGAAATACAAATGCATTGTTTATGACAAGGAAGTAAGTACACTACATCTGTAATAGCGTTGTCTAACCCTTATCCTTGAAACCGGAAGAAAGCACTAACTACTTTGCAATAAAACTAGTAAAGACAGTCTTACGTATCCCAAAAGTTTTTTTTTTATAATTCCACGTGGCGGGATGAACGAGTCGTGCGCCTGGTGGAAAGCGACACGCCTGTCCTTACCGATTGCAGTGCCACTTAAAGCTTTAAACCGCAAAGTACTAAGGGGCATTGCCACTGCGCCCTTAGAGACAAGTTGACAAGTCCCATGTGCCTATAATTTCACCAGCACCCTTACCTTTCCAAACGGGAATGCAGTAATGCTCACATTTCTGCTTGCCGGCAGAAACAGTTAAGGTGGCAGTACTTCCCTGTACTACTGCTACTACCTCACCTGGTCAAACCAGTAGTATGAATACCAGAGTATTGGAATTCACTCCGGAGTAGTACTTAGAACATCTAGATAAGAACCAATTTAAAAACATTCGTTTCCCACATTTTGTCTTATCGGAAACGAACCCAGAAGCTCATTATACAGAGACCACAGTGTAAAGCGTTTGGCCACCGAGGTCTTTAAAGCGATCGATACAGAAAAACCAGGTAAGCATTGACATAGGTGGAATATTTATCACTAAGAATAAAATTGCAACAGATTGCACGTAAATGCTATGAAGCAGCTGGCCGAGATTCTCTTTGGAAGGATAAGCTTTTCTTATTGGTTTTTCACGCTTTTTTACTTACGTGTTGGGTAACCTTGTGGTTTTATAAATCTCTTCAAACGTTAGTTCCGAATCCGAGAAATGGCCGTTCGAAATGTCACACGGGTCCGAAGTGCATTTTATCTCTAGGTGTATAAGCGATATTCGTATTTTCTCGTATTCGAATTGGACTTAGTGCACAAGCGACATCCGAAGTGCGTACAAGTCTTCTAGATTTGATTAGTTTCGGATTCGGCACGAATACGAATACTGGTTTGCGACCACGTGGGGTAGTAGCAGTAGAACTCCTTGTGAAAGGGTTAGTCCAGGGAATTACTGCCACCTTTTCTTTTTCTGCCGGCAAGCAGAAATGGGAGAATTACTGCGTTCCGGTTTGGAACGGTAAGGGTGCTGGTGAAATTACAGGCACATGGGAATTGTCGACCGTCTCAGGGTGATGGACGCAGTGGTAGTGCCCCTCAGATCTTTGCAGTTTAATAATAAATATATAAAATATAAAATTGATGTTAGAAAAAGAAGAATCGTATGCAATGCGCAACGCGCTCAAACCAATGGTTTTTTTCTTGAATGTTAACATTTATAAGTGGTATTTGAATTATCGTTATGCTATATAATTGAGAGTACGTTATTAACTAGACCACGAATTTTCCTAAATGGAGGTACAGAAATAAAACACACATTTATTCAAAGAATACTTATTGTTTTTCTAAGATAAACATGATTTAAATTTATTATACCATAATCTAAATATAAGTAAAGCTAATGTTGACAACAATAACTATAGAATTAAAAATAAACAATTAGAAAGGAAATCTCAATTATTATACAATCACAAAGCTATACAATTAAATATTAGAAACTTAATGAAGTTGCGATGCCTAAATTAATCAATCATTGTTTCTATAGCAGACATCTCGCTTATGCATAGTTTCTGTATGTTAGTGCTTAGAAACATAAAATATACATGTGGCTACTTCTGTTAAACCCTCTGTATCGTCATAGGCTTCATTTTTAAACCAGTGTTTTGACGGTCTCTGTTCCCCGTTGCTTCAGTGCCCCAAAATGTGTATTTTCCTCCGAAATGAGATTACGATTACCTATGCACCACTTTCTTCGATCTAGTGTTAATACTCGGTAGTCATTGACTTGGGAGTTCGATCCAATTCCAAGGCTACGCCCTGGCGGTATCTGGGGACGACCACCTGGTCTTCGTGTTTCTTTTTTTAAATTTTATTTACATTCATCTTCATATTCCGATCCTCTCCCATTTTTTTTATAAATGACCGTAAACAGTAAAGTACCGTTGTTGGCTCAAACTCTAATAAGTCATCATCATCATAATCATTATTATTCCAGCCGACGTCACAGAGAACGCCACAATGGTCCACCTTGTTGTCTCAACCTCCACCAAGTTATCGGTCCACCTTGTGGATGGTCTACAGATACGCGGTCGCAACTCGAGCACTTTTTGGCACCATCGGCGATCTGTTCTGCGAGCAATTCAGAGCATAACATAAAATAAGAATAATGTCGTCTATTATCTTCTTGGGTTTTCGCGATTATGACACATTGATGACTTTGCTTTCGTATTCAGGTGCGATCATAGGACTTTTAATGGGCCTAAATATTGTTTGAAAAACAAATATACGCAATTAGTATCCGTAACAATAGTTTTATTTCCAATCTTACGCCTATCTTTTCATGTTCACTAAACTATTTCACTTATACTTGAGGGTTCATTAAAAAATTTATAGTTTAATTTCCAAGGCCACGTCTATCTTATCACGTTCACAAAACTATATTCTTATACTTGATGGTCCATTAAAGCAATCAACTGCAAGATCAGCAGATTTAGGTGACAATAGCGGCTATCCAGGTGTCCTGCTCTACAAGTTATGTACAGCAATTTGGCTTCGAACAAAGGAAAATTTCTGAGGAGAACAATGGTTTATAACCAAACATAATTTATGTATTGGTGAAAAGCGCTGAAACTACACATATGACTGACAATCTTTCTCTAGGAGACACGACTAAAAAAAAATGATATACCCCAATTAGGAGAATGCTCGACTCCCGTAAAAGACGTTGACATTAACATTACTCTGAAATCACACGAAAATTAAAACTTGCGGTTTTGCACTTCACAAGGGTGTAATTTCAGAATTAACCTGCACGAATTAACCCTCTCGAATCTGTTTGCTGTTTAGATCACTGATTACATATTATTATATTCAGCGGTGTATTCTCGTTGTACAGTTTCCTCCAATGAGATATCCCTATTTTATTATAGTGAAATAGGGAACTAAATAAAAGAATAATCATAAACTTTTCATAGGTAATAAAATAGCTCTTTATTCCATGGATAAGTATTTGAATTGCCTCCGTGACCGAACGGTTACCATGCTGGTTTGCCACGCAGAGGTCCCGGGTGTGATTCCGGGCTGGAAATCATCGTCATGTGTAAGATAATTATCATACCAGCCAGAAGACGTCCACTGCTGAACATAGGCCTCCCCCGGATCGGACGCGACGTGCATCCATCGGTTATCCGCCGCCCTTACCAGATCATCCGTCCATCTAGTAGGGAGCCGTCCCACTGAACGCCTTCCGGTATGATACACAGCCTGATTTCACCCACTGCTGAGTATAGGTCTTCAAGTTTTTCTATCGTCTGCCCATCTCGTCGCAGGACGGTCGACATTCCTGTACCCAGTCATTGGGTGCCACTCTGTTATCGCCTTACTCCATCTGTTATCTTCTCTCCGTACCAGTGCCCATGATGAAACCAAGGGGAAATATTTGTAGTCTCCATTCCTCATCGGGCCAGTGTGACGTGACCTGTGCAAACAGCGAGACGTATTCCAGATTGATGATGACGATTCATTTAATTACGAGCTATTATCAAAACTCTTCCAATAATGTCGGGGTAACCAATTTCTAATACTGAAGTGAATTTGGAAACACTAAGGCGAATAGGAAGATAAACATTGTATACTAAATTCCGAGCTCAGGTTCTCTGAGATATCAACATAGAATAATTTAATATAAAGACGGATGACGCCTTCCGTGCACTATGCATGGACAGCATTTTAATATTAAACACCTGTGAACGAGGTATACATAATACCTCACAGGGTATTTATAGCAAACCAGAACATAGAAGGTAATGTTTATACGAGATCTTTCAGATACAATACGCAAAAGAGATTTTGTTATTCCGTACATAATTGTTAATTGAATTTAATATGCTTCAAAAGTGAGAAATTTTGTCCTACCCTTGTTAAGGATAGGATATGACTCCATTTATAATTATGTAACGTTTGTAAGACTACGGACTGTATTTGTCTGAATTGAATGAATCTTAAATTAGAATTTGTTAAAGGGTCGACAGGGTTAAGTTATGCTATACGATATCTTGCAAATGCACATTCAGGCAAATGCTCTTTCTGAAGTGTTAGACAACTCCTCTGGTATTACACAATTGTCTGGCGATGATGACCACCTCTCATTAATTCGTTTGCTCTCGATATTATATGAATAAACGATGCCCAGGTGTGCAATTTTCATTTATAGATACATAGTAGTCAAACTTTGACTAAATACGTGTAACGGTTCCAAAATATTGGAAAAATAAATATAATTCATACTGCGGTAAGACATATGAAATTTGTGATAATCATTGATTGAATAAACATAAAAATTATAAAAGAGTCTATCCGGGAAAATATCTGGAAAATAAAAAATCATGCCGTGGTAAGAAACTTGTAATTTATTTATTAATTTTAACTCGTGTCAAATTGTCAGTAAGATCATGCAGATAGAAGAACAATCTCAGTATAGAGTACAAAAAATCCAACCTCAAAAGTACGTGGAATTACATATAATTACCAAGTTTTATTGAAATCGGTTACCGGAAAATGCGCAAACCCGGATTCACTTGACACGGGAGATAATAAAAATCGGTTCTCACTACTCAAAGTGTATTGAAAGAGAAAAACGCCTTGAATTGGAGAATAGCAAAATCAACCACTAAAATAATTGCTCCTTATAATGATATTTAGGCGCTATTTATAGAAAAGAATCTTCATGCGTGAACAGCCACCCTTAGAGGTGGATGATTGTCTTCAAAATTAGATGGAACCACTATGGAGGTACCCTCTTTCCAATAAAAAAAGAATCATGAAAATCAGTTCACAAATACCGGAGTTATCGCGTAACATACATACAAAAAAACATACAGTCGAATTGAGAACCTCCTCCTTTTTTTGAAGTCGGTTAAAAATGAAATAATAGGTTCTTGTCACAACCCACCCGCAACATGATAAATACACACCATACGCTGCATTTACATGGCTTCGGTCCGTAAATGAAGTTAAAACCAGTGAAAAAATTAAAAAAACATAATAACAACCTTACTGTCCATAATATTAGCTAATGAAAAGAAAACTATCCATCCAACGGCAAATTGAAAACTTATTACGACGACGTAAAATGGAACATATCATCAACATAATCATCATTACAACCTAAAGACGTCTGTCTATTATTAGACATAAACCTCCCCCAAAGATGACTACAACAACCAGTTTTGCGGTACTTGCATCCGTCGGATTCCTGCAACTTTCACCAGGTCATCGGTGGACTTTGTAAGTGGTCTACCCACGCTACGTCTTCGGTAGAAGTCTTTGACCTCATCTGTTCCGTAATCCGCCCATTGCCACTTCAATTTCTCATTTCTTTGGCTTGATCTGGTGCTATGGTTCTTTTGCAGACATTCTCATGACCTTGAGCCTTTTTAAGAGGCTTATAGTGAGTGATCACGTCCCTAATAAGTTTCAGAAATAAACAGAGTAGACAAGGTGTAATCGTTAAGTGTGTCGAGGTAATTGTTCAGTAAATATAAGAGATATCAAAAACCTCTAAACTGATACCAAAAGTAGATAGATAGATAGATAGATAGATAAACACTTTATTCACTGATATAACACAAATACAGATTTAGCATAAAAGAAAAAACAAAACATGATTGTCATAGCAGTGAAACGGCGCTGACTCAGCATATGCCAAAGTTTCCTAAGGCGCTGGTTTTCAGTCAGAACCAACGAGAGGGATTAAGTTATTAGAAAGCAAAAATATAACGACTTTGAGTAAAGTTATACATTGACAATAATAATATACATAGTAAAGTGTAAATAGTGCATTTAAAATAACCTGCTTGACATATAAGTGCATGAGCAAATGT
Source organism: Hyposmocoma kahamanoa (assembly GCF_003589595.1). NCBI lineage: Eukaryota > Metazoa > Arthropoda > Insecta > Lepidoptera > Cosmopterigidae > Hyposmocoma > Hyposmocoma kahamanoa. Next base: position 2,778,122 of record NW_020653561.1, on the reverse strand, counting down.
GAATATAATTACAGCTGTAGGTGTAAGTTATGACTGTAAAGAGGATTTAATGTTGTGTAATGTAATTAGTATTATAATATAATTATACACATAATAAGAATAGATCAAAGCAACAACAAAATTCGATTCTAGACAGACTACGTTAAAGAATAAAAACACACTACACAGATTTTTGAAGTGAGAGTAGGTGTTGCCTACTTAGTACTTTGTGTAACGAGTAAAACGAACGTTAAACACTCCTGTTAATTTAATATAATATACGTATAGAAGCTTTAGTTTCGAACAACAGCTTTGAACGCAATATTTTGTACTTAATTAAAAATAAACATTGTAATACCAATAAATATTACAATGCAAGAAATATTAGTAACCTCGCCTTGCCGTTAGATGACGTTGGGATCAAAATAGAACGCGACATCGAAATGTTAACTAAATTACCATTTAATTTGCAACAGGAAATTGCTTTGTATCGTAGCGGTAACAGCCTACAGCTCGCCCTTTTTTCCAGTGGCGCAGTCAAGGCCATCAGCATTCAACTGTAAAATATTCTTCACACAAAAAAAGCTTTGTATCGAATCATAGATAATAAAATATGAGTGGCATTCCAGTACTTCCACCGGGTGGGATACTTGGATGAAAGCTCAAAGAATCACCGTTCTTGGTCGTCGGCTGCTTGCATCAGGTGGGACGGTGGGCTGATATCGAGGATGAGCGCGATTATATCTCCTATGTCGATCGTACAAGAACGTGAATAAAAGCTGTTGCGCATTTGGAGATTCAAGTATCTTTCTTCACCCTTCCTTGCTTCGTGTTCCTATTACAACATCACTTTGGTTTTATTCAATTAAAAGGTGGTTTTATTACTTTATTTATAGCAGTTTGATTACCTGTAAACTTACTGTTACCTCTTAAAATCTCTTTACGAATGTCATATTAAATGTATAGGTGTGTTTAACAGGATAACTAACGTACGTTTGGTACTGTAACTGGGGCGTAGCTTGGGATGCGTAGCGAGAGGTACTTTTATGAATTTAAACTGGAATAATCTTCAAAATATACTTTATTGTATTTTTTTATATGCTTATAGTGTTGAGTTACAATTCATTATGTCAAAATTCTCCATTCTTTTCTTACTTCCTTTTTTACAACACATTCTAATTACAAAACTATTCATTCAGCCAGTGATTCTACTCATAGAGTAGAGCCTAGACTATAGTACCAAAAGGTTTTTGATATATCTAATCTTCACGGAACAATCACTTGGGCACAATTAACGATTACACCCAGTGGGAAAGTTCCGTATTGTCAAGTATTAAAGATACATAAGAGTAAAACAGTATAAATTTTCAGTCTGTGGCCTAGTTTAGACCCCGTTATGAGTTTCAGTGCCCGTAATTAACTCATATTAGCTCCCAAATGTGCTATGATTAACATAAACAACGAGCTACTCTTTGAGCTTGTCTTCAAATTCTCAGCTTAATTCACAACAATAACTTATGGTTTGCTATAATTCTGAACTGACAAAGTAAACTCATTAATTTTAAGTCCGTAACTTATCTCCTCGGAATCGTTATTAATATATTCTAAAGAACAAGAGCGGACTCCAACCTCCATTCAAATGTCCTGGAGCATCACACCAATACATTACAGAATGGAGACAAACGTTATAATGAGCAGCTTATGACCGGTATTAAGTGCGCATCGGTTGATCAAACTTTCCTGTAAATGGACTATTTTTGGAAGGTTCCAGAAATAAAACCCAAATCTCCGTTTCTTTGTTTATTATACAAATAGACATAGTTTAAATACAAGTTATACAAAAGCAGTACATCTACTCCAAAACTGCTTGAAAAAAGTTTTGTGGGGTTTTAGTAGGTTAAAATCTTAATCTTCTTTTAAAATCTTTAAAACCTTTTTTTTCCGTGGGGAAATCTTCCTAGAATACCTCTCTGCCGCGCGGGCAGCGAGAGAGGTAATGATTTCTACCGGCTAAGACCCCACGGTGGCCTACTCGGGTGCTCTAGTGGGAGGGATCGACTTTGCGCACCAGAACCCCCTCAGCACCTGGGAGGAGCTACATCCTCCCCCTCCCCTTCTCACTGCGAGGCGGGCCACACCGCTCCATCGTCGTCCTTGCGGCTGCCAAATTTACTGGCGAACGGAGTCCCCGCTCTTCTTCTGAAGCATCACCGCGTCACAGCAGGAAACCATTGTGCCTCATGGGACTCTTGATCCGCTAGCATAGCCGCTACTGTACCTGGCGGAGAGAGTACTCGCCCGATCCGGGCAACCAGGGTGTTGCGCCCGGTTATTTATGATGTTAGTAATATAATTTTGGGAGGTTGTTAGTAGGTATCTTAAAAATAACCCTGTACCTATATTCACAAAACTATAATCCCCAACTCAAGTTAGATCAGCAAGCATAGAACGCGAACCAAAACCCTCCATAGTAAACATCCGTGCCCAGAAACAGATGTATTCAATACTTCATAACAAATATCATTTATCAAGATCTGCTCTAATAGAAACAGTTGAACTCAATGTGCTCTTTGATTCACCATGAGAATAAGAAACTGCGAGCTGAGTCATGGGATACTCATCGCATACCACTTAGCAACCTCTCTTATTAAATAACAACGCACTGTCGGATTACTTTACCAGGGCCGGTTTTGGAGGGACTGTGTTTTCTAGGCGCTAAATGTGTTCACAGATATACGGAAGTTGGTAACTGAAGAATGTTAAAATTTTAGAATTGGTTTAGTTTTTTTGCAAAAGATGACTGGGATCCGGTAGAAGAATTAAGAAAAATCGTAGGGTTGTTGAAATATTTTGACCTTCCATCTTTTTATAAGTAGTTTAGTTTATTAGCAGTAGAGCTCCATGTAAAAGAGTTCGTCCAGGGACGTACTGTGAGCTTATCTATTTCTACCGTCAAGCGTTGCTTTCTGGTTTTGAAGTGTGTTGGTGAAATTACAGGCACACGGGACTTGCCAACTTATGTCTTTGAGTGTCACTTGTGTCACTTGAATACGCATCCGAGACTGCTCGGACTCGCCCGACACGCGAGTTTGCCCGAAAAAATTTGCGCGGCGCGGTGCGGCCTTTAAAGTCACGGGCCGAGGGAAGCCAGCAAAAATACAAGATTATTTTAAAAACGACATAAAATCGTTCTAGATTTAAATACCGAAATCCATCAAGCGAAATATAAAAAATAAGAGAATTTTAACTTTTAGTGTATTGGTAATAGAGATACCCAATTATTATCCAGCGAACGTAATACTTGTTCGTTTTTACTAATAAGTAATAAGACACCATCAGAACTTTTTACATTGTTTAACTACCAAGAAATTGCTCAAGTTACATCGCATAAAACAAATTTTACTTTGGAGAAAGTAACTGAGCGAACACTCATAATCTAACAGCGATGAAACAAATCCTATGACGAACTTAATTAATTTTCTATGAATCGTTTATTGTTTGGAACGTCTGAATTCCTAAAAACCTTGTAATTTGGAATGGATTCTTGACAAGTACTACGATAGAACAAGGACTCAGCTTTCCAGTGGCTAGTGTTGTAAAAAACCGTTTTTTTTTTTGCGGTGAAAAATACAATGAAAAAAGACATGAAAATATATACAGTTTTTTCTGGAATAAGATTTTTTTGTAACACTATGAAAACAAAAATATAACAGGGTCTATTTTTTATAATAATTTGAGTAAACTCAAAATAAATGGGCAATGCTCCCTGAAGTTTATATTTTTATATGGTATACCCCAATAAAAAAATCTCAATCAATGTTTATAATTTCAATAAATTGATTGCAGCGCTACGAACTCTTCGTTGTCGTTGAGTGTCATATGATCGTTAAATTAGAAATCATATTTACATTATTCATAAAATAATCCTAGTTACTGTCTTAATTCGTTTCAATTATTTCAGTCATCTTACTTTTCTGAAAAATAAATAATTTTAGAAAAAACGAGCATGCTGTTTTTTTTTTCAAAAAAATATTAAAAGTTATTTTTTAATTTTTATTGAATTGATATTCAATTATTTTTTGTGAAATTACTACACTAGTTTGTTATAATTATTAATACAAAGAATAAATCTTTCATAGATTTCTCATAGATAGCACTAAGACTAAAAAGTCGTTGAAAAACCAAATACAAAGACACGACGCAAGCACTCAGAAAAATTCGTGAGGTCCGCTGGTTCGTTTCATGGCTTAGTTGGAATAGCGTCTGTCACAATCCGGCCGGATCGAAAGAATTTTTTCTGAGTTTTTTTTAAGTTACGTTCCTGTCTGTGTTTTCGGTTAATGAATTTAGGGTTAGGATTCATAAGTGTACCGCTAATAATATAGTAAACAACTGCCCCTGTTCATACATCAATAGAGTTACTAATACAAAATACTTGGGTATTCTGGTTGATCAGCGGCTGTCTTGGTATGAACACTTGGAACAGGTTATGGGCAGGTTGAGAAAACTAAACTGGGTCTTCAAAGTACTTAGACATGTTGCTGGTAAAGACCTTGTAAACAAAGTGTACATAGCACTAGCTCAGTCACTTCTATGTTATTGCATTTCTGTATGGGGTGGCGCTGCAAAGACAAAGTTTCTAGAGTTAGAAAGAGTACAAAGATCCCTACTTAAAGTGATGTACTTTTTACCATACAGGTTTCCCACTAAAGAGTTGTATACGTATGCTGATCTCTTGTCGATTAGAAAACTATATATTTTGGGTTGCATTCTAAAAATACATAAAACTAACATATGACTCAAATATAATAAATAAAAGAAGAAATTGTACTGTTCTGTCTGTCATACCTGTTAAAACAAGTTTTGCTAAAAGACAATTTACAAGACAAAGTGCTGACTTATATAATTTGATAAATAAGAAATTGAACATTTACCCTATGAATTTATACGAGTGTAAGAGTACCCTGAACGCATGGCTTAAAACACAAAAATACAGTGAAGTGGAAAGTCTGTTACAAATTATAACGTGACAAAATCACACACCACGCACGCACGCACGCACGCACGCACGCACGCACACACACACACACACACACACACACTCACACTCACACTCACACTCACACACACACACACACATACATTCAGACATTTTCGCTATGTTCTCTTTTTGTTTTTATTTTTGAACTACTTACTTTTAGATTTAAAACAAATAATTGGAAATAAATCATAAACTTTTTGTACATTCTATTAAGGAAGAGCGGGGTCTCCTGACACAGGTATTTATATACTTAAAAGGCCACTAATTGCCACTAATTTGTTTTGTATGATTTGTTGATGAATAAATATTTTTGTATTTTTTTTTGTATTTTTTTTTGTCTGGGACGCTTATTTTTGAACATCATAATTGTTATACATGGTATGTCTTAAACACACGCTAGTTAACTTACATATGTCTGGTATGGCTCTGCGAGTGAAGTATCTATATATAACTATAGAGACTAAAAACAAGAAGCTACTGTGTACTAAATAACTGCTGTGGCGGAAACAATTCTCGATTTGTATACCAAATGGTTCATTAGGTGAACTTTACTCTGCCTTCGATAATATTTATTTATATTTTAATACAAAATAAACTAAATAAAAGGTGCCAGCAGTAGAGCGCTTTGTAAAAGAGTTCGTCTAGGGAAGTACTGCCACCTAAATTATTTTTGCTGCCAAGCGGCAATGTGAGCACTGCGTTCCGGTTTGGGCGGGTAAGGGTGCAGGTGAAATTACAGGCACAAGAGACTTGTCAACTTATGTTTCAGGGTGACGGGCACAGTAGCAGTGCAGTAAAAGCTCTGAGTAGCACTGCAACTGTTATGGATAGGCGTGTCTTTGCTTTTGTTTCTTTATTTTTTCATTCCTCTCCTTTCCATCAGCGGACCACCCGTGCCGGACTGCGTTGCCATGGTTGGACGGTCAGTTCAATACCGTCCCGCACTAAAAAGTTTGGCGATTCGTTCTTATGCCGAACCATCAAATTGTGGAACCAACTCCCGGCGCATGTATTCCCTCCCCTCTATAACATCGGGTCCTTCAAACGTAGTGTGAAGAAGCATTTGGCCAGACCGGCAAAATGATAGTGACGGAGTGAAGATATTTGTGTTTTCCATCCGTTACTCTCATCTCTGGCCTGTATTCGCACTTTCCATCAGGCGCGGTGCAGTTATTTTGCCGAGTCACAATAAAAAAAAAAAATTCACAAAATTACTTCTTTTTTCGATTTTGTTTTTTGTCAGATTTTTCCACAAATTTTTTTCTTTAGTTGTTCCGGGAGCATAATATTGGTAAATAAATATGGCTGTCTACGAAAATAACAGAAAATTACCAAAAAACAAAGTTGGCGTATTATAAAATTGTTCATTGGAGGTATGGAAATGCGGCTTAAAGCGTGAGATACTGCTATTCTCGTATAGAGAATAACAATATCTCGCATTTTATGTTGCTCTTGAGCAAGTCGCGCTCTGTCTGCTAGCCCTACTGGTGACCTTGACCTGCAACCAGGACAATCTGCAGACTACGCGCATTTGACCTCCATATCACCTGATGGAAAGTGACAATAATGTCAGGAGAAGAAGTCGTAACGCACATCCAAATAATACCTATTCACTCTCGCCTTGCAAACATCCATTTTATAGCATTAGGGAATAAATCCACAGGCATGGAATTCCACTCTTTAGTCCCTCGGGAATGTCCACAACATAGGAGTGGAACTCCATCCTACGTCTCGTCTCCCGATGATGGAAAGGGGTAGGCGGAATTAACTCATGCAGTTCCATCGCACACTCTTTGCATATCCTGTAGAATATCGACAAGCAGGCAACTGTACGGCGGTGTTCAAGGCTCTACTTGTTCAAGGTTCTACTTACGGTAGAACTATAGTGTTTGGGATGAAATTCAATAAAATTTGGTCTCGACGAGTTAGCTTATGGATGGGGTTTTTTTTAATTCAATATGTTTTTTCTTCCTAACTCCATCCCTTTCGCCTAACTCCAGTGTAAGAAACTGGGTTTGTTTGGACACCTTAAGATGCTTACTTTATTAAACATTAACCGAGACATTTTTCTTGTTTTCAATTTTGTTTCACATTTTTATTACAAACAGTCGTCTTTTAGTTAATAGAAATTTTTTTCACGAAGCTGACGAGACTTCTGCCCAATTTATAGTTTACCATTATAACATTATTTATTATAATAATAAAAATGCTCACTTAAATAAAAGAAAACGAAATAGAAACTTCCTTCTTTTTTGTCTTCTCCTGTGTAGGTACACCAAAATTTAATAATATTGCAACTGCTTTAGTCCGCTGTTGGTGGCGCTCGTGCGCTCTCACGTGGCACATGTATTCAATCTTATTAGTAAGGATCCGTGCGCACAGGGGGCACGTGAACATACCGTCAACGTAGTGGTGGCTGATCGCTGTAGGTGGTCGGGGTTTAAGTTCGCCGGACGTCAAACTCAATTCATCAACGGGTCTCAAATTGTGATGTTTTGTTTAAGAGAAAAGATCTTCATTTGGGGCGATGGGCAGCTTGCTTCTCCCACACTATTTTCAATGGCAGAACACCAAAATGTACATATTATGTGAAGGGACTCAGAACAAGAATTGTCTTGTTTTTCTTATTATTCCTATCATCACGTAAATTCCTAGTGTAAATCGATATCCTAGGATCAATTCGAACACTATGCCAAGTTAATTTTTGGACCTGTTCTGTTTTTATTTTGTTATTTGTTTCTTTTTTTCACAAAATTCGGGAAGCGTAATCTTAGTAAATAAATATGCCTGTTTCAAAAATAACAGAAAATGACCAAAATCAAAGTTGGCGTGTTTATTGGAAGTATCGAGATACCTGACCCGCTAGCCAACCTTTTTGTTCTGAGGCCTTCTTACGCACATAACGTAAAAAAGAAAATTGTAAAGAAATTCCAGCTTAAAACATTATTCACTTATGATGCAATAAGGAAGTAATTCCAAAATGTATTTTAACACTCTTCTTCACTTAGGAGTATCTTATTACTGCTATCTTGCATCGACTGTACATTAAATATCGCATTATTTACCGTTAGGTATATATTTATTCTTTATGACTTTATGGGATTACCCTTTTTCATACAAAACTCAGGGCAATACTAGCTTGGGCTTGAAGCGTGTAATTACATTTAGTACATTTCATCAGACCTTCCCTCACAATGGGAGAGTTTTGGCTGTATTTACCACGCGGACCCAATGGGATTGGAACCCTCACTCATCATTGAATTGCTTTTCAGGTGTGTGCAGGTTTCATCACGTCGCCGAAAAGCTCATGGTAAATTTCAAATTAAATTTTGCACATAAACTTCGAAAAATTCAAAGGTGGATCCCACGACCCTCTGGTTGAAAGACGACCATGGCTTTAATATACTAATAGTAAATAGCATCTCATACAAACCGTTGCAATCTGCAACCTACTAATTACAAATAAATATTCATTAATTTATCTCGATTACAGCGAAGACAAATACAGGGCAATGTTTTAGCATCATACGTACGTGCCTATACGTAAATGTGTCAGGTCATGTGATTCTCTTCAAATGTGTAAATTTGTGGGGCATCCGACTCTGCCTCATTATCTCAGAGTACACAAAACTATGTTGTGTACACAAACAGAACTCATTTTTAGTATCAAGGAGAAATGGCAATGTAGTGGGAATGTGAAAATGATATGTAGGTATAAAATACGCGAAATGATATTTAGAATACTAAAATTGAAAGTTTCGCTTTTGATTTACATTATTGAGCCAGGTTCTTATCGGCGTAGCCTCCTCCACTTCTCATGGTTCGTTGCCGGCTTCTTGACCTCCTTCTAGCTGCTCACTTTGATTTTCTTCTTTACTGTTTCACTTTACGCCATGCTTGGTTTTTTTTATGATACTTGATGACGGGATGAACAAGTCGCGCCTAGTTGAAAGCGACACGCGTGTCCATAACTGTTGTAGTGTCCCTTAGAGCTTAAATCACAAAGGTCTGAGAGCACTGCGCCCCTCACCCTGAGACATAAGTTGACAAGTCCCAAGTGATTATTAATACAAAGAAAAATTTCTTCGACCAGGTGGGACTTGAACCACGACCATGCTGCACCGTAGCATTGCTCTTACCAACTGAGCCACACAGGTCAAGTTACCGACCTGTCGAAATTCTTCTATGTGCTTTTGTTGTAGATCTTTGTCGCTCTAAGTCCCATTTGACTGTATTTCACGAGCACCTTACCCTTCCAAACCGGAACACAGTAATGATCAGATTACTGCTTGGCGACAGAAATAGGTAAGGTGGTAGTACTACCCTGGACGAACTCTTTTACAAGGAGCTCTACTGCTGCTAATCTCTTCCCCTCTTTCTATTCCCGTCTATCTGCAAAGTATATCCCGAACGTGTACCAAGATGGTAGAAACAAATAAGAGTATTGTTTCTTGACAACGGACTTTTGCGATGTAACATTTACATAAATGTCGAAATTGTTACGTTAAATGCAACCATAAGAAGCAAATTCATGTATGAATGTACGACAAGTGTAAGTGACGGAAGTGAAAGAAATGAATGAGCGAATGATAGAACGAAAAAAATTTTATTATATTCCTTTTTTACAAATATAAAAAATAAATTACTCCTTACAACTAGAATTACATTTCAATAGAGCAAACCCTATGTTTTAGCAGTCGTTTTTTATAGTGAGCTTGTGACGTAAGTAAAAATGTCAAACCTATCTTTGACAGCCGCCCGGGGCGGCTTTAAATATGCTTTATCGAAAACATGGAATTTACTACCCCTTATATCGATTGTTATTAACATTGAGAAGAAACTATTCACAATAGCTATTTGACAAGAAATACCGGGGTGTAGATTTCTTTGAATTCGTCTTTTTTTAATTTTTAATGGACTTTCTCTTGACCACCTTGGTGTAAAGAAGACGGTGAAACAGAGGTGAGAAGAAAGACGAGCTGATGAGCAGAACATGGAGGGAACACAGACGCAGGCAGGAAATTCCATTCTACGTTATTGTTGGGGATCAAAAAATAGAACAATATGATAATAATTATAAGAAACTAAATTTAATTCATTTTTGTACCAAATATTGTAAACATTATCATATATTTTGTATATGTAATAAGTTGTGTAATTAATAAGCTGAAATAGAATAGAATGGTAGTAAGCGCATTTCGGAATTTCTATGCGAGATTTAGTTCAAAATGTGTTGTGAGCTTTTCGGTGAAGGAAAAGGTCGTGATGAAACCTGGACGTCGAAGGAGATTCACAACCCTTGAGAAACGTGTGAAGTAGCGAACTATGGCCTAATTAATCCCTTACCCAGCAGTTGATAATGATGAAAAAACATTATGATGTTCAATAAAAATTAAATATGATTACAATGATATATTTCTTTCTTTGTTTCAGACTTGACGGGAAAAACAGAAAAAACAATTAAAGCACCTGGTGTACTGTAAGTATGATTAAGTATTTCTAGTTTTAGTAGTGAACAAAGCCTATTGTATTGGTTAGATTTATTTATTTATAATATTTATTATTGTATGATATTGACGTGTTCAACTACACTGAATCAAAATTTCTAACATCCGCTGGTTTGGAGGCAGTCACCGCCCAAAGCTCTGTGGTCCAAATTCCGCAGCTGGCCTTTGGCCCGTGATCGATTCAACGTTTCTGTGACTATGACTTACAAGTTTAGTTTTAAGTACTTTCTGTGTAAGTTGTACAAAATAAATAAATACTGGAATACTTCCAATAGGCATATGTTTTTCTTATTGGGAGTCACGCAACCAAACTACGAGGCCCGTCTAAACCCTGCGTTCTAAGTAAATAAGTCCCGGACATCAAAAGAGAGCTTTTATAAATGGGATCTGAATTTTCTGAGTGATGCCTCCGGACAGTTATGAAGTTCCACAGTATTGTCATGAAATGTTGTTTACTAACATGAAACACACAGAGCACGGGTGCGGGTCGGGAGTAAGGTGAATGTAGTCCATGTCCAGTCGCATGGTTTGTTGTAGTCCATCGTGCTCTTGATCCGACATGCACCCGACCCGAAATGCACCTGACCCGCACCCGCTGTCATTGTGTTTCACGCTTTAATGTATGTTGATGACGCTTTAACCTAGCCTAAAAATAATATAAAAAAGTACAATTGATGTGAAATATTCCCCCAAAAGGACTTACATATCTACATGATTGATTAACAGTAAATGGTATGAAGTTTGGATGTTTTTTTATAATATCAAGCGACGACACAAACAAGTCCTGTGCCTGATGGTAAGCTACACGCCAGTCCATAACAGTTGCAGTGAAACTAAGAGCTTTAAATCGCAAAGCTCTGAGGGGCACTGCCACTGCGCCCGTTACCCTGAGCATAAATTAACAAGTCCCGTGTGCCTGTAATTGTAATAGCACCCTTACCCGGAACACAGTAATGCTGACATTACTGCTTGGCGGTAGAAATAGGTAAGGTAGCATTACCCTGGACGAACTTTTCACAAGAAGCTCTAATAAGGTTGGTTCGCATTATATACTAGACGTAATTGGTTGATGACTTTATCATCTCAGTCATAAAAGACCTGTAAAGGGTCCGAAATGAAAAAATTCAAATCCAAAAAATAGTTCCACTTCCAATAAAAATCGTTGCGTGTTCAAATGAAATGGACGTCAGTGAAAACTACTAAATCCTAACCACCAAAAGAGAAGAGCATATTGTCGCAAAACTTTACAGCGTTTCGAGATGCGAAATTCTGTCACAAAAAGTTAGCAAAGCTTTAAAATACATTTTTACCAGTAAAGTACGTGTTCCGTACGTTTTAAAGTTTCACACGTATTCTTTCGTGCCGTGATGATTTAGACTGGTGCTGGAAAGCTTCTTCGTAGATTTTTTTTATAATATAAGTATAGGACGAACAACAACAAAGTTGGGACACGACTATCCATAGCAGTTGCATTGCAACTCAGAGCTTTAAAATGCAAAGATCTGAGGGAACTGCCACTGCGCTCGTCACCCTGAATTGAAAAGTCCCTTGTGCCTGTCATTTCACCAGCACCCTTACCCTTCCAAACCGGAACGCAGTAATGCTCTACTGCTATTAAAGATTGATCTGTATTGTAGACATTTTGATGTGTTTAAGTAGTTAATTTTGGAATGAATGTAGTCATTTACTATTCAATTGTTATTTTTATTTTTTATTTTTATTTATTAGCCCAAGAATACATATAACTTGTTGTGTCTATGACCCATGTATACGTGTGCAGTTATTATTTTTTTGTATTAAACGTTTTATTGGTTTGAATTATTCAATAAATTTGAATTTCTTTTTGTATTCGAACTTTGTATTAATAATTATTGCAATATCGATGAAATTTATGTCATATTTTATAAGTCATTTGTCAAAAAAAATATAATAACATGAATTTAGTTACCCGTATTCATAAAAATTCTAGTGAAGTAGCACAATTAATAAATAACTATTTTGGTTACGAAGGTAAATATCTTAATCATGCCAACCAACTACTAATTTCAAATAGAATAAAAGGAGTATCGACATTATAGCTTTAGAGTTAAAGATGTAAGTTACCTACATGAATTAGCACACGACAAGTCGTTCAATCAAGATATTATCCAATTAGGACAGTAGACCAAAGTTTGCCTTTGCCTATTTATAGTTAGTAAAACTTTATTATCTAAATGAACCCTAAAACCCGGGAAAAAAAAGTCATTGCGAAATATCTGTGAAAATCTGACGCTGCTGTATGAATAGTCCTTCACATTGCCGAAGTATCATTGAAATCCGCCACTTTTCACGAACGTCTCACTTCACATTGAAATTTCAGCCTTGTTTGTGGTGTTTTTAGGTTCATACTGCGAGGGTAGGTGTGACTAATTATGAAGGGTGCGAAGAAGCCTGTCAAATCGTGCGAGAAGCTATCGTATAATTAGAAGGAACGATTTGGGTTTTTTGTTTAGTGACGGGCAAAGGAGTTTTGTTGACGTTCGCATACCCACTATAGTGATATAATCTGTTATTACAATAAAAAAAATATTAATGATTTTCATGAATACAATAAACAATGGGGGAAAAAAAGGTTTTGAAATATGGTACTAGAATATTCAAGTAACAATTATAATAATTATCCAACAATAAAATCGGAAATTGGCAGCCATGAAACTTTGACAAAAACATTTGTAACTGGAAATGAAACAATTTTTTCGGATGTAAATCGCATTGTATATGTTGCTAAACAAGCCCGTATATTGGTTAGGTACACTAATCAGTGGGCAGCTTTGAAAGCAAAATACAGATTCAAGTCGACCTACTCTTTATTACGTTGGTCATGTCGTTCACAACCAGTGATGTAATCAGCTAAACAAAACAACATAAACCTACAGCCTAGTTAGTCCGCCAGTCCATCAGACGTCTGTCTTAGTCCGCCTCCGCCAGTCTATTATCACACATCCGTCTTTTTTATAATATCAAGTGACGGGACGAACAAGTCGTTCGCCTGATGGTAAGCTACATGCCTGTCCATAACAGTTGCAGTGCCACTCAGAGCTTTAAATCGCAAGGATCTGAGAGGCACTGCCACTGCACCCATTACCCGGAGACGTAAGTTCACAAGTCCCACGTGCCTGTAATTTCACCAGCACCCTTACCCTTAAAAACTGGAACGCAGTAATGCTGACATTACTTCTTCAACTACTGCGGCCATGTAAAATTAAGTGAAAAAGTATCAAATTAGGGCAACGCTAACTTGATAGCTGTGATTTAAATCGAAATGTGTCGACCTTTTTTCACAGCTAATAAAAGAGATAAATTTACCTTAGTAATTTAGCTGTAATCATGAGAACGTGACGTTTCTTTCCTATAATACCTTCTGCACTCAGAATAAATCTTTGTTGACTGACATCTGACAGAGGTGTTCATTACCTAGGGTTGCCCTAGATTGGTATTACATACACAGGTACAAGTACCGTTCTATAAAGATCTTTATATTCATTTCAATCAATATTACAAAAATTTCGTTGTTATTAAAGTGCAAGATCATTTGTACTTTGGAGTTCCATAACATTAAAAACTTGGTTATTCGGACTGAACACCTCTGTCGGTTCTGAGTTAAAAAAGTTTTTTTAATGTGTGATGAAAGTGTCCTGTAAACTTTGAGTCTCAGCCCACCAGGGCACCCTCAGAGCTTCTACTTATTTTATTATACGGGTTAAAAGCCTTTATCCTTTTTGTCTGGTAGCTCACTCATGGCCGTCACTGCCTAATTGCTAATTATACTTCAATGAAGAATGTGACGTGCGCAAGAGCCAAGAAATTTTGTGAAACCAAACCCAAATCCAAAGATGGCGTCTTTCTTTGGATTTGGAAATTGGGTTTCATGTTGAAATCCGATGAAAATTGTTCGTACCTGGCCTAATCTCAATTTCCTGACATCAATTCATAGTTTTTTTTATAACATCAAATGACGAGATGAACACGTCCTGCGCCAGATGGTAAGCTACACGTCTGGCCATAACCGTTGCAGTTCCACTCAGAGCTTTAAATCGCTAAGATTTATGGGGCACTGCCACTGCGCTCGTCACCCTGAGACATAAGTTGACAAATCCCATGTGCCTGTAATTTCACTAACACACATCTCAAAACTGGAACACAGTAATGCTGACATTAGTTGTACTGTAGTTGAACTGTCCTTAATTGTAATTATCGGAAGTTTCAATCGTAAAACTGCCCCTTTTACAACTTAACAACATCAATGTAATGGCACGTTGTTTCATCCATTGTTGAGGGATTGGGTTGAATAATCAATTTCTGCGGCGAATCAAGTCCATTAACATATAATTGGTTCCTATGTTGTCTTACGCAAGACGTGGCTTAGGTAATTGGATGGTTCTACAGTTCAATTATACAGCTTTGATAAACGTAACCTCAACAGGTCAAAGGGATTCCAGAATAAGAAAAACGATTAAAGAAGATACTGAAATATTGAAACTACGATTGGTAAACATCCGGGTTGGGAACTTCTAACGTTTTTGAAAGGTTCTTCGACATGTATGTTTTATCGTGATGTTTTTTCACCGTTACGGAGATATTAATATTCATAATTAAAGTCATAGGTACATCGGCACAGGGATTCAAATCATTGACCTATCGAGAAGCAATCTATCAATCAAATCTGGCTTGATAGCAGTGAAGGACTTCCTCCAGAATAGTGTTTTGGCCGCCAAGCAATAATGTGCGCATTGTCTGCGTTCCGGTTTTGAAGGGCAAGGGTGTTGGTGAAATTACAGTCACATGGGACTTGTCAAATTTATGTCTCAGAGTGATGGGTGTAACAGTGGCTATGGATAGGCGAGACGCTTAGCACCAGGATTTTTTTTGTTTGATCTTTGTTCTTTATAATACCAAGTGGTAGTAGGTAGACGACACGCTTGTATATAACAGTTGCAGTGCCACTCAGTGCTTTAAATCACTGTCATTGCGTCCGTCACTTTGAGACATAAGTTGACAAGTGCCTGTAATTTCACCAGCACCTTTAAAATTCAAAGGTAAAACGCTGTAATGTGAGCATTACTTACTTAGTGAGGGTTACTTTACTTGGGGTTAGAAATAGGTAAAGTAGGTAGCAATATTTCCATGAACAAACTGTTTCATAAAGAGCTCCTGCTACCAAATTTCAGTTTAAAAGATGTATCGTCGAAATATTTCAATGTCCCCATGATTTTTTTAATGTAAATACAGTCATTTTGATAATATTATAACCTTAATTAAATATTCATTATCGTATTGTAATAGATTATATAACAGCAAAATAAATGAAATACAACCCTTTTCATTGAAATATATAATTAATTCACCACTTACAAAGCACTCTAAAATGTGCTATCTGAGCGAATCTCTCGACTGTAACAGGGGTATTTTAAAATTTTATTTCTGTTTTTTCGACAATATCTAATTTGCTTCAGACATAATAGATATAAAAGAAATGATATGACCAACTATAAATGGCAGTTTGAAATTTCAATCAATACAGACTATTATTAAAAATGTATAACTCCGCCATAGAGAACTGACGACAAACTTAAAAACCTACTTTGAAATCGCGAATAAATCAGGATATGAAGAAAAAAGTTACAAATAAAGGAAAGTAAAATTTTTTCTCGACGTTGATGACAAATAAGTTAATTGTGATGTAATAACAAATGAAACGTCCTGTATATTTACAAATGATGCTATTAAACGCGGTGCGGTTACTACACGCTTGGTTGGTGTGCAATATACGGCAGCGACCTGAATAAACATGAATTAATTTGAAGTCAAAGTTTGAATTTCAATGTTTGTGCAGTTTTCGACAGAATGATTTTGAACCACATCCTTGGGCGTTTATTTGCATCTGCAATAGATTTAGTAAGTCTAGTATTGTTTGCTGATTGTATTTAATGCTTCTTAAGAATGCTTTATCTAATTTATGATCATCATTATCGATCGACAAACGGGCGGGATCGTTGAGTTCCAAGAGTTGGGTTTATCCAA
This sequence comes from Hyposmocoma kahamanoa, assembly GCF_003589595.1. Taxonomy (NCBI): domain Eukaryota; kingdom Metazoa; phylum Arthropoda; class Insecta; order Lepidoptera; family Cosmopterigidae; genus Hyposmocoma; species Hyposmocoma kahamanoa. Next base: position 2,761,535 of record NW_020653561.1, on the reverse strand, counting down.
TGATTTATTTTGATGCTTCTTTCTCTTATCTATTTCGAGGAGAAGCCTGAAGTAGCTAATAGCTACTAAATACTGATTGCTTGAAATACTTAACTTCACTCTAACTAGCTGGCATTTTATTTTTATTTTTTACCGCCAAAACTTACAACGATATTGTGACTTAGTTAATCTGAAGAATATAAAAACAATGCAGTGTTTATATATATTGGATAATTTGCGAGAAATTATAAACGACAGTTAACTCGATTTGAAATTATAACGAAATTGACTATAAAATTATAATTGCTTTTTTCGTCCGACTATCGGTGGCTCCCGTATTTTGAGATTACATTTTCCATTGTTTCCACCGTCCAGTCTTCATGTCCACTATAAGGATTTTTTCCAACAACGTGAATTTTAATTTGTACATATAACTTCTCCACCATTCAGGATCAAGTTATAGCCTTTCTCGTATAAGAACACCGGTGGTCCAACAGTTCGAGTGCAAAACGATGAGTGAATTGGTTATGGCCTGGATGTTCTGGGTGTACTGTCCCAGATTGCATTGGCTCTGGTTCCGTTGCTCATGGAACTGCAATTTCATTAGTTCGAGACCAGGTTTAGGGTGTGGTTGACTAGCACACTGTTTTTTATATTTATATTGTTATTATCCCACACATATATCCACAGCTAGTGTACATGCTTTCTTTTAACTTGGACCTCAATGTGTCACGAACCATGAACGCATCCATTGTTTTAGCAACTTGCCCGTTTGCATCCCTGAGCTTGCAATTGGGTTTGACAAACGGCTACTGCCGAATTTTGCTTAGCATTTGATGCATAGCGTAGGCTAACCTGGAATATACACTATTGCTTGCTGTTCTGTTGTAAACTTAGTTCAGCCAGGTAACATCAAGTTTGATTTAGTACCGACCACAATTTATTGAACCTAATTCAATTTCATCGTTACTAGAAGATCATCTTTGGTCCTGAAATATTTAATTGTCAATCCGCCACTGATTTGTAGGTATTCCAACTGTTCACAGGAGAGTAATTCAAATGAAGAGGAATTACAACAAAATTGCTGCTTACTTTACAATAACGCTATTAATATTCTAGAATAACAATCTGAGAACCTTTGAGTACGAAGTAAACAAAGTTGCTTTAAATCTTCAGGAATAACCTGAGCATTTTATGTGTTATTTTTCGATAAACCTTGTGTTTCCTCCGCAAAAGGGAATAAATAGCTTTATTTTAATGTGGAAGTTTCAGATCAAATAATTATAGGGTCGGAGGACCCTTGTAACACAAGTGTCTCTTAAAATTTGCCTATTCTATGAATACAACGAGCTAATGCCGCTTCTCAAAAAAGATATTCTGCTCTGTGCGTTTGTGTTTTGCTAAGAGGTTTTCATCCGAGAGATTATTGTAAATGCTTACCTTTTAATAGCTCAAGTGCTTAATTTAACTCCTCTGTCCACAAAATTAAGCTTCGTTCAAATAAATAGACGAAGATTCTGATGCTACTGTTTATTTGTCGAACTCATGGAACTTCTCGTCTGACAAATTTCTCTTCAATCCTTATTCATAATAAAAAGACAATGGCTGAATAGTAAAATTGGAAAACTTTTTTGTTTCTCTGAAGAACATCTGTACGATGTTTAAGAGCATAGCGCTTTTTGAAACTATTCAGTTTAGACTCATTGCAATTGCATGTAAACGTTTTTTTTTTTGTATCTAAGTATGTTATTTTGTTTTCTTAAATGTAGTTATTTTTTTAAATTCATATTTGCTCGATGGTTGCAGATATATTTGGGTATCATGTCGGTACACTAATTCTTACATTGTATATTTTTCTTTATTATCTGAACTTTATAGAACTTACGACCTTAATCTCAATGTGAAAGATGAACAAAACTGTCTATGGATGAGGAATCATGGTGGTTATAGCAAATTGAAGTTTGCTGCAGTAGGCTAAGTCCAGTAAATGGCTTTACTCTGACACGACATTTGGTTATACTCTAACGTAATGTAATATATTTCTTACAACGTTCAGGGAATATGCCCGGGGGCATGGAATCCCACTCCATATCCATTCGCCATATAAATGTAGAAGCGTAACGCTTCGTGTGAATCTTTGGAATATTCACAACATTGGGGTGGAACCCCAGCCTACGTCTAGTCCCCCAATGATGGAAAGGTAGTTATGATAATGATGGAAAGGTATTATGATGTATTGACTTTTGGAGTACGATGTTTTATATCCTTTTTTTATTATAATTTAAGTTTTAAGTTTTATTTCACCGTCACGATTAAACCTTTGATACTTCTTAATCTCGATGGATTCTCGTACCAAACTACTTAGCTCTCGATCGTCGGCGCGCATGACATTTGATACCTGTCACTTTTCTAATCAGATGGTACCTTTTTTATTGTTTACATTACGGGCGGCGATAAGACACGTATAATGTAAACACTTGAAACTCCAGAATCTATTAAGCTACCATAAAAAGAATAACATGAACGATAAGAGCGCTCAAGTAGCCTTTGTTTAGACTACAGTTATGATGTAATACGACGACTGACGACGATGATTACTGTGTACACTAAACACTTTTGAGAAATTTTCATAGTATTTTACGCTTTAAGTTCTAACCACTTTGTATATTCACTTTATTACAAACAAAACATATACAAAAAAAAAGACGACAAGCATTTAAATACCTATCGATTAACACTAGATTCATATGAAAATAATGTGAAACTATTATTAATATAAATTAATAACAGTCGCGGGTACCGACGAACATCGCGAAAACTTGCGAAAATGGCGTAAAAAACTATAAGGCGCAAAAAAGAAAATTGACGAATCCTATCACAACTCACAATGTAACGACCTAAAAAAGGTTTTAGTACAACCTAATAAAGTTATGTTATTTTACTCCAAAAAGTATTTTAATATAGAATTAGTTTTTTTCCAAAAAACAATCACCAGTTGCAATGACCTCCACTTTGATGACCTTTTTTCCAATAAGATTGTGATTCCAATAAGATATCAAATGTTAAAGTTTTGACACCATCTGAAAAAACACATCCAGACGATCATTTTGGTAGGTAATAATTACAGAAATTAATTAATAATGTCATCTATCTCAATTAAAGTCTTCATCAAACACTAAACGTCAACAATCCCGCCAAAGTTTTTTTTTTTTTCCCACAATTTTTTCTGTTATAGGGACGCATTATGAATATTTGTTTCTTTATATTAGGATATCGAGTATTTAACAGTGAAATACTAGTCAAAATTTGGTGTTAATATATGTGGTAACACCAAAGTTATTTGTAAAACAGTTCACCAATCGGGTACTGCTATAGCTACCAAAATATCGGGAATATAATAAGAATACCTTTTTGTAACGTCATACTGCATTAAAAAAACTCAGTAATTCAGTGTACAATCACGAAAGTCTAAGTGTAACAATTTTGCACATTCAACTTCTCAGTATTTATAGCATTGATACATTGAACTATGAACAAACTTTACTTAACTGGATTGATCGGTTTCCTACACAGTCATCAATTAAAGCCCCATACATAATAGAACATCCGTAATGCACAAACTTGTTAGTTACCTAAGTTTGCCAGCTTTGCGTTACTACGCAGCATTACATGAGGTAGCCACTCACTGGCATTGTGGATGAACAATAGTCTGTATGCAATGTAACAGAGGGTTACATGGGACCGGATTTACCATAATTGCTTCGTTTGGGCATCGTGAGCATGTCTATGTCCGTCAACTGTAAGTGTCGTCCTTAGATATTCTTGTTAACGGACACTGAATACAATAAAATAATTTTCTCAAACATGCTCAGAAATGTTTGCATTACTTTCAAAACATGAATACGGCAAGTTTGTCATTTAAGGACCTTGAGACTTTTTTCCGGCCAAGGCCTGCAAAGTCAGTACAGTCCACTTCCCTAAACTTTTAAATCTACCTACTAATAATGAACTACGTAAACAGGCAAAAGAAAAACTCATACAGCCAACTGCCCAGAGTTCATAGTTGCGAGAATTAAAAACACCTACATGAATTTGGTCGCGAAAAGGAGTGCTAGTGAGACGAGCGATAACGAAAGTACAGTAATAGATACACAATCAAACACACCATCAGATGTTCAGCAAATTAATATTAATGTGCCTGGAAAAACAATAACATTTTATTTTACCATTTGTCCTACTTTGTCAAATATTACTTTTAATATTAATAAATATTTTTTGCTTTTTCTATTATATATCTTCCTCTCTTTTATTATTTCCTCGCATTGTTTCAGAAAAATACTATACATGGCCCGGCGGGAACGGGGATTGCTTGACTCGTATTAATACAAGGCCTCGTCCAGCAATCCCTTACTTCCCGGCATCTGGAATAATGTCCTATTACGAAACAACCAAATTAAAAAGCGGCTTAAAAAACGGTAAGTTTTCGACCACACTTAAAAAATTTCAAATATTGTCGATAATCCTTATAATATT
>NW_020653561.1:2665544-2732023 GCF_003589595.1 Hyposmocoma kahamanoa | reverse complement strand
AGCAAAATCAACCATTAAAATAATTGCTCCTAAATTAATGTTAGGCGCTATTTATGAAAATGAATCTTCATGCGTGAACAGCCACCCTTCGAGGTGAATGATTTTCTTCAAAATGAAATGGGACCACTATGGAAGTACCCCCTTTCCAACAAAAAAAGAATCATGAAAATCGGTTCACAAATACCGGAGCTATCGCGTAACATACATAAAAAAAAATAAAGAACATACAGTCGAATTGAGAACCTCCTTCTTTTTTGAAGTCGGTTAAAAATGGCCGTAAACATGTATTCTTCCAATATTCACTACTCGCCACATGGCGTGTTTTCTTTAGCGTGTGTTCTGTATGCATTGCACCTAATAGGTAAACCCAGCTGAAATCCAATTTCGTTGTCCGTAAATGTAGAAACGAACTTCTGAAATAATAAAACTCCTGCGCCAATTCGTTTAGCGTGAAATTATCCTATTTATAATGCAACATACAACATACGCTACACTCGCTTCGGCGAGAAAGAAAAAAAATACAACAACAATACAATTCGTTCTGGCAAGTGTAAATCACGTTTTGAGAATGCTCGGAATTAGTTTCGTAAAAGTAAGGTATACATGACAATTGAAATAAGAAATCAAATTAAAAAAAAATGTTAGTACATTGAGTATATGACCAGAAATAGAGACGAAGTGTCATTCAATTTATTTGAAAACTATTATGCCAAATCATTACGGTAACAACTGCGCTCCGATTGACCAGACTGAAATTTAAGTTGAGCTTCGATGGGATGAACGAAAATTGCATTTAATTACTGATGAAATGCGATTCCGTCTGTTTTGTAATTATGTTTTGCTGTTTTTCCCACACCACCGAATGGAACAGCCCCAATTGTTAGAGATATTATCTTTATTACAATACATACAAAGTATGTTTGGAATAGTACACACAGGTCAGTTGTTGGCGCTGCACTATTTCAGTTTTCGAATTTGTGATTTCAGCTCAAATGAGAGTTGATATATAAAATTTTATATTAAAAGTGACATGAGGCCCGTTTACCTGATGAGTTACCAGGGATGGATGGCCCTTATTTCGTCTCTATTTCTGGCTATACTCGATGGGTTATTATTACAAATAACTATTGTTGATAGCCTGATGTTTTGACCTACCGCCGTTTTTAAAAAACCCTGGTAGTGTAATGGTTTTGCTTACCACTTCTAACAGATGCCGTGGGTTTGAATCCGGGCTCGTATCTCTGGGAAATTTAATTTGAAAACCATAAACTTTCCAGTGAAGGAAACAACTGCAAAAAAACCCGCATTGGGCCAGCGTGGCGAAGTACGAGGAGACTCGTGCCCCTTAGTGGGATGTATAAATGGAGTGGATGACGATGATGATTCCTGTAGCAGGGTCAGCGGGGAGGGTTCATTTCGACAACTTCCGTACATTATAGTTACGAACATAACAAAAATAGACAAAGCAGACAGTATTGAGGACCCAACACTGTGCCGTACGTGCGTGAGAGCGCAGTGCTTAGAGCCAAAGTTACAGGGCAGCGTTATAAGGACCGAAACTTCTCAAAAGCTTGAGTGACGTTCAGTGCTAGATACTGATGCTGGTACAAGAAAACGTTGATCATACAACCGGATTCATTTATATTATTGAGGTGAACTAAACGATGGCGCGTTTCAGAGTACAATTAACGCCATCTAGCGAGGCGCGATGGAACTAAATAAAGTAGCTCCTCAGCTGTTTTATTATTTTTAACCAACTTCAAAAAGGAGGAGGTTCTCAATTCGAATATTTTTTAAATGTATGTTACTTGATTTGTGATTCGATTTTGATGATTCTTTTTTGTTGGATAAAGGGTACCTCAGTATTGGTTTAAATTTGAAGAAACTATTCCACCTCTAAGGGTAGTAAACTAGTGGATGAATCCGGTTTAGCGCACTTTCCTGTGACCGATTTCAGTAAAACTTGGGAAATATATGTGATTCCACGAACTTTTGATGTCGGTTTTATATCTATAAAAAAAAGTTGTAATTTTATTTTGCATATATTAATATATGCATTCTGGTCCAGTGCTCGTGATTAGATAGAACCCTGGGCCCTGAACGCAATGACACTCAGGAGGCTGTTGTCGCTGCCACTAATCCTGCGAACCAGGGATGCTTTTTCAGCTTCAAATCCACGAGCGTTAGGGAACATTCCCGATGCGTGCTCAGCAGTGGACTTACATCGGTTGACAATGGTGATAATAAGTAAAACTCTTTACAATAGTTTAGTTTATTGTATGTAAGGATGTTTCACCATCATGATTATATTTAATTATTCAATTTGCTAGATGAAGTTGGTTGGTTGGTGAATTTTTTCTAAATGTTCCATCTTTGTATTGATCTTTACAATGGTTTACTAAATTGTCAGCCTTCTAACGGGCGGACGCTAAGTGGGTTTGTTACCATGCACGGAGTCAATACCTGTGGCATTTTCACATGTACCGTTTTTCCAATGCCCTTTTGTTCAGGTCAAGAACGGCGACCTACAATATGTCTTTTTTTCGACATTACAGCACGCCGTCGTTCCGTAGGTCAGGCCACTGCAGTGCGGCGGACTATGAAATTATAACTTTATTCGTTATAGATTTTGTCCTGGCATCCGTGAAACTTGTCGAGTGATTATAATTTGATTGACAAATGGGAATTTTTATAAGAAGAAAATGATAACGAGGTTGACTAAGTACTTATTAATTCCATTAAAAATATTTTTATTAGGACTGGAGACCATGAAATTCTTTTAGCACGAACAATTTTTTTTACGATAGCAAGTGACGACGCGAACAAGTCGTACGCCTGGAGGTAAGCGACACGCTTGTTCATTACAGTTGTGGTGCTGTTCATAGCGTTAAATCGCAAAGATCTGAAGGGCACTGCCACTGCGCCAGTCGCCCCGAAATTATTAACAAATGAGAAGTCTCATTTTAAGCGAGCAAACATTTTATTGAAGAATAAATAAAATTTTAAAATCAAATAATTTTTATTTTTCTGGTTCTATTTACTTATGTACTTACTTCGGTGGCGCAGTGACCCAAAGTGGGTCTTGGCCTCCAACACCAAATTCTGTCACTCCTCTCGGTCCTGAGCCTGCTCCTTCTAGCCACTAGCACCGAGGTCCTTGAGATCCTTCAGGACTTCATCGCTCCAGCGGTACCTGAAACGTCTGACAGATCGGCGTCCTTTAGCTCGTCCCAAATAAGCCCTCTTCGCGGCACGATCTTCTCCCGTTCTCTCCACATGTCCGAGCCAGCGGAGTCTCGCAGCTTTTGTTTCTACCACAACATTGGGCCCGGACATTAGATGTTCAATTTCAAGGTGCTTCTTTGCCCTCCAGCTCCCATCCTCCCTTTGGGTAAGTCCTAGAAATTACGTTCTACTTACATTCTAAAAATACTATAATATCGTAATAGCATTTTTCTAAAAGGAACACAGTAGAGCTCCTGTGAAAGATTTCATCCGGGAAGTATTGTCACCTTACCTATTTCTGCTGTCAAACGGAAATGTAAGCGTTTAAGGGTGCTGGTAAAATGGCTTGAGACTTATCAACTTATGTTTCAAGGTGACGAGTGCAGTGGCAGTGCTCCTATGTCTTTGTGATTTTAAGCTCTGAGTGGCACTGCAACTGTTATGGGTAAGCGTGTCGCTTATCACCGGCTGGTGGTCGACTTGTTTGTCCCGCCACTTGATATTATAATAAAAAGGTACTGATTTAAACGTTTATGAAGTAACACATCTCTTTATATATTCTTTATATCACTGGTATCTTATTATATTTTATTGATATACAGTATGTTCCTGAATATAGTATAAGTAATGAGGTGGAATTTATTTATTTGTTTATATTTCTTAAACTACGTGTGCAAGTGTACAGTTTGCTGACATAAATGTTTGTTTTTCCATACATTTTGAATTAAGGAAGTAAGAGTGAAAATAGTATATGTAGGTCTACTTGCGTTTATAGAGTATACTCATCCACATACAAGTCTCAAGAATTCAAAATCGTATATAAAATATGATATGTTTTTAGGCATGGCACTTATCTGGTGTGGTTTTTATAAAATGTCAATCAGGGTGCGAAATGATTATGTACCCTCCTTACGTCTCAGGTACTTAATGATAGAATAAAAATGTTGTATAATGTAGAAATGTGTTTCTATATTGTATCGATATAATAGGAAACCGCATGAAGCTGAGGCCGGGTCAGGCAGGGCACTGCAATGCGCCGCACAATCAAATCCTGCTTTTGTTCGAAGCTCGCCACCGCCTGTAGCCATTTTGTAAACTTTCGCTTTGCGAAATTCTGAAATTTCCGTGTTTCCTTTACACCACGCGATAGTTTCGTTTTATTTGTAGCTGTAGCTGGTGTAGGCAGACTTAAACGAAAAGTCACGACGCTGTTTTAGAAGACGTCTCCGAGATACATCAGAATAGTTTTTTAACCGACTTTAAGAAAAGGAGGAGGTTCTAAAATGGACTGTATTTTTTGTGTGTACGTTATGCGATCTTATACTCGGACAATTATAAACCGATTTCGATAATTAATTTTTTGTTGAAAAGTACCGTAAGGGTACCTCAGTAGTGGTTTCATTCAACATTGGAGAAAATATTCCATCTCTAAGAAACCGGAACGCTGTAATGATCACATTGCTGCTTGGCGGCAGAAATAGGTAAGGTGGCAGTCTGGGACTGGGACTTATCAAGACGAACTCTTTCACAAGAAGCTTTACAGCAATTATGCTATACGTACTTAGTCGCTTCGCAGATAGAGCAACTTTAGTTGACGCAACTGGCAACTTTTTACAAGTTTCAACTAAAAGGCCTAGATGCCGGTTGCCGCAATTTTAAATAAACCTTCGAAATCCACGATCGAGACTGACGCTGCGGGAGCGGGGAGGGAGTGAAACTGGCAAATGGAGACAACCGGTAGAAATTTGCAAATTTCTAGTTGCGGCAATTAAGAATTTATTTAATCCCAGATTTCGGCAATCGAAACTGTAGTCTGCGCGGTTTCTTGAATATATATGAAAAACGTCATAAACAGCTAGTTGCGGGATGCCAGTTGTCGAAACTCGATGATCAAAGTTGCTCCATCTTACGAAACTTATTTACAGCGGAGCGAGGTGCATTTTACTTGCTCGTAATCGTAAGCAGCGGGGCACAAGTCTCGCAACCGGTTTCATTGTAAACTGAATAAGTTCTATTTTCATTACTATGTATGTTGGACACTACAATATGCACACTTATAACAGTATGTGTATATCAAATTAATTAATTAAATATTAATATAAGATCACACACCACAAGAACACAACATTACAGAAATTTATTTTATTATTTATATACGTGTCTATATGTATAGTCGTGACACACATATCGGGTAGTCACTCTCTTTTTTGTGTCCACTGAAAAATCAGCGTCGCAGTTTTTACTTGGCCGAGACATTAGCTGATTGGATCCTTGTACATACGCCACCGCCGCACACATGATATTAATATTAACTGTTTGCTAAGTTGTTTTTTTTTATTTTTGCTTTGTCTTTTTTTATTGGTTCTTTTTGTGTATTTTTGTGTTGTGGCGTTATAATAAATGTTAAATTCCTATTCAATTCTATATTATTTGCTATGACAAGAGCCGAAAACTCCAAATAAATTAAATATCATAAACAATACAATTTAGAACCATCCGAAAATCCCCACCTGAACAAATTCTTCTTACTCCGACCAACCTGACTATGTGAAAACGACAATCCAAAACAGCCAGTTTATGTTATTAATTTAAATTATCACTGGTATTATAAACAGGTCATGCATTTTAAATTTAGTCGCTTTTAAAGCCACCCGTTTTTAAAATACTCCGTGTAATAAATATTCAGTGTGGGACGTTCCCGAAGGCATTTAATTATTCACACTCGCGTCTAGTATTTGAACGACAAAAGTCAATATGAATTACGGTATTCTCAAAATGTTAGTAATATAATTTTCCTAATAAATATAAATAAACGTTGAATTCAATTATAAGTAATATAACCTTACCTATTTCTCCCGCCAAGGTTTAATGTGAACATTACCTACTGTGTTCCAGTTTTGAAGAGTAAGAGTGCTGGTGAAATTATAGGCATATGGGGCTCGTTTTTTGCTTGTGGTACAATAACAGGCATCATATATAAACAACGTAGAAAAAAACACTTACAAATTAATACAGTAGGCATATCTGTGCCTAATTATAATTGTGCTTACAACACTTAAACGGACGCTAAATTTATTAACAGCATAGAAAAAAAGAAGACGTTACACTTTACATCAATGCTATAAGTGACCTTTTGGAAGCAGGGACATTGCAGCTGATTATCACAATTAGTACATATCAACACTGGAAAGCAATCTTGTCGTATCTCGAAAAATTGAGAAAATGAGTTTTTATAAATTTGGAAGTAGAAAACAATCCCGCGTTTTTGTTCTAGGAGTTATGATGATACGGCGATATTTTTTATTATAATGATGTCGATTTTTTGACAAAATTTGAAAAAAAAAATGCTGTAAGTAGAGTTTTAAAGGACTTTGCATTTTTAAAGGACTTATTCCTATAATTCACGCAGAGTTAATAGTTTTTTATTGGTAACGCAGAGCCTTTGAGGGTAGCTTCCGGTATCAGGCATCCAAATGCTGGAACAATCTGCCTCCTCCACTTAGACAGCCAATCTCAAAATTCGCATTTAGAAAAAGTATGAAAAATCTATTGATAGAAAACCAGCGTATGTTCTGATGCCGGATGATCCTAACTCTTGTCTTCTAACTTATTTATATTTATGTGTATTTACTTGTAGCTTTTATATAATAATGTATATATGTATCACACGTGTATAATAAATGTGTAGTGTGGCATAAAGCAGAGGATACACAGAGCATGTACTTAGGTCGCAGCCGACGCTGAAACAGAAACGACTGAAAATCAGCGTCTGTCTCGCCCGTGATAGACATATCTGTATCTGTATCTGTATTGCGTAGAGTTGTATCCTTTTCTTCTTTTGCGCCACTGTACACACTTACTAATTTAAAATCACGCAGCCATTTGTTGTTTTAGTTTTAAGTATTAGATTTAAGTGCGTATAGTGACTCTATGTAATGATTAAACGTTTTTTCTTTCTTTCTTTAATGCTTCAATGTTTCGCATCACGACAAGATTGCTTTCCAGCGTCGATATTTAGTTGTAAAGGCTGCATTCCACGGCCCGTTTATACATGAGCCGCACCACCGTGAGCCGTGGGAAGAGGGTCGCCCGAGTTCGCCTGTGGTCACCTCTTTTTGGATCCGCCGCGCGCCGTTACAGGACACGCGCCACACGCGTCGGTCCGGGGCCGCACGGATTCGCCCGTGGCGCGAGCTCGTCGGTTTTGATTTTGAAGAATAAATTAATGAATAATTAATACTTACCCACACATCCTGTACAGAGGAATATTTTGTGATACATTGTTTTTTGTAAGGTGTACCTATACTGAATAATCGTTAATTACGCACAGACCTGTCAACTTATGTCTCAGGGTGACAGGAGCACTAGCAGTGCCCCTCAGATCATTGCGGTTTAAAATGCACGGCAAATGCTGTAGACAGGTGCACATAACTTGTTAAGTTAAAAAAAATGTAATAATATAAGTATTATTGGTAGACATAAACGCTGTTAAAGATTGAGATTACGGTCAATAAAACTGATTACGGCTGACACCTACTTGTATATCCCAAATCCGAAAAGTTACTTTTAGCCTGAACCCTAAAATGGATTCTTATCGATTCGAGTTTCTGCGAAATAAGTTTCTTCGTAAACGAGTTTTTTTGCGTTTCGCGGAATCTGACTTGTAATATTTTATTAAAGTTTTTCATCCCAGTGATGTACGGACATGTGACAGTGTACGATTTAGAGAGAGAGAACAAAAAAAAGAAGCAACCTTGTACTTATTTATTGTTTATTAACTTCCATTTCCAAGTGTAAAATAAAACGTAATTTGCTTGCGATGGTTTATTTCTCGATCCCGAGTACAATGGAAAATGAGAGCATACAAAAAGATTCCGCGCTTATTTATAACATTTCTTCCCGCCAAAACCGCCAAACTTCACGTGAGGAGTGGTTTTGGCGGTATTGGCTATGACCAACAATAATATTAAAATGTGACAACCTGAGCCAATCTATTGCATATCTAAATTTTGAATTTCAGAATACTATTTATTGGTCTCCAAAATTGCCTCGTTTTAACTTCGACTTTCACTGTTTAATTATGGATATATTAGTAAGTACATCAAAGTTTAGGAACAAATTTGAATTTTATGAGTTTATAGATGCTAAGAAGGATTACATTAAAGTGTATACAGATGGTTCTAAAACTAAGGATAGGACAAGTTTTGCTTTTTATAATTCTTATTTAAAATGCGGAAGAGTTTTTATTTGTAATAATTTATTTTCTATTTTTTCTGCTGAGGTTTTGGCAATGATTTATGCTATAAACTATATTTTAAATTCTAACTTTAGTAATTCTAAAGATTTGATTTTGTCCGATTCTTTGAGTGCACTGTTATTATTGAAAAATAAGATCATTGATAGCCGTGTTAATTACTTAATTTACTACTTAAGAAATCTAGTTAACGAAATGTGCGATAAAGGTTTCACTATAGAGTTCTGTTGGGTTCCGGGACACTCCGGTATATTTGGAAATGAACTAGTCGATACCCTAGCAAAATCGACAGAAAATGTAGACTACTGTGATTTTAAAGTTCCTCATTCAGACTTGGTTTTATGCCTTAAGGAAAATATGATCAAAAGATGGTGTCTCACTCTAAATTTTACAAGAGAAGTTAAAGGAAAGTGGCTTGCCGAGATAGTCCTGGTGCCTTCAACCAAGACTGGTTTGAAAGATATCCCACATATATAGGTAGAGTCTAAGCAGACTTCGCATACGAGTAGGTCATTGTAAGATCCCTGCACATTTATTTAGGTTAAAGTTAAATACTAACTCGTTATGTACATATTGTTCCCATAATTACTGTGACCTTAATCATTTGTTTTTTGACTGCCCACAATTTTCTTTACAACGTCTGTTACTTATTTCTTAAACTCAAGACCTTCTCCAATGTAAAACAATTCCCAGTACTGTACAGGAGTTTTTAAAGCACACAAGTTTATATAATGTAATATTTGAATTTGTAAATAGCACCTTTAAAATAGTGTAAGTTGTTTATATTTAATTTATTTTTTTAACTTTCAAACTGTAGTAGTTAGTTTTTTTTTAAATTACATTTAAAACTGTGTAATAATTATAATAATTCATGTTTAGGCTGATGGCTTTGCCAAAGCCTTAATAAATTAAAAAAAAAAAAAAAAACAGATGACAGATTACAAGCAAAGGATATTATTGAGATGCAGTCTATGGCATTAAGAAATAATAATTAGCATAGCATCACCGACGCCTCTGTCAAGTAAATTGTTATCTGCAATTCAAATTTCTCAACAATAACAACAACTAATTGATTGAAATTATATAAGGTGTAACAGATTCTATTTAACAGTTAACAAAAGTGATACATTTCAATTACCATTTCTTCGAGTATGATGCAACGTACAGTGTAATGTGCAGAATACGACCTGATCATGATTGCAACCTAACACAAGTCTCGATGGAGGTCTTCGTTACTTTTTTTTATAATATCAAGTGACTGGACGACAAGTCGTGCGCCTAATGGTAAGCTACACGCCTGTCCATAACAGTTGCAGTGCCACTCAGAGCTTTAAATCGCAAAGATCCGAGAGGCACCGCCACTGCGCCCGGCGCCCTGAGAAATAAGTGGACAAGTCTCATGTGCCTGTAATTTCACCAGCACCCTTACCCTTCAAAACCGGAACACGGTAATGCTGACATTACTGATTGGCGGCAGAAATAGTTAAGGTGGCAGTACTACCCAGGACGAACTCGTTCACAAGGAGCTCTAATGGTACTACATACGTACCAAGGCACATTTACACTGTTCCCAAATACTTTATTCTGGAAACGTTGGATAATATTTACATAGGTCTTTGCGGTGCAGCCCCAGAGCTGCTTACCATAGGTCCAGACTGGCATTAGAACCTGCCTATACAATAGTAGTTTACTGCTTAAAGATAGCGTAGAATGTATGCCAAGCAGGCAATACGTATTTCTGTAACGAAAGTCTAGTTTTCTCGTTTTTTTGACGTGGGCTTTCCAGTGAAACTTGACACCAGTACAATACACATTAATTTTCTGATTTACATTCCTACACTAACTGGAAAACAAAACAATAACAATACAATACCAATACAATAACGCACATACTCACAGCCTCGCACTAGAAAGACTCTGTCTCGTGGGTGCCACAAGAGAAATAAATGTAGGCCATACAAATATATCTCTGTGTGGTAGTCCAGCTTGGTAGCCGTTTGGCCACAGAGGCAGTTAAAAAAGACCTAATGATCTTTAAACGATTGAATGGATGTTCATCAAACAGCTAAGAATCACTCCAAAAAGAAACCGCTTTGAGATTAGTCCATCCGTTTAAAAGCTTCGATGCCACAGACAGACTGACAGATTTTTATATGATACAGACACTTTTTTATATGATACCAAGTAACGGGACGAACAAGTCGTGCACCTGCTGGTAAGCGACACGCCTATCCTTAACTGGGACACTGCCACTACTCATTCTAAGATATAAGTTGATAAGTCCCATGTACCTGTAATTTTATTAAAACAACGCAGACAAAGACTAAAGTCTGACTGATAAAACTAAAGTCGAACTTATAACTCCCTTCTTTATGCGTAGTAAGATTAGAAATACACCATCAAATATGGCACACAGAACATAACTTATAAAGGTCTACCGACTTATAGAACATATTTTATTAACGTTTGCAACAACGACATCGAGATTGACCTTTACCCATACCTCCATTAACATTCGCTCTTTACCTTTTACCTTACATACATCTTCAATCCACAATTGACTACCCTCTAGCCTAACGGTTAGCTTTGTGAGGATGTATTAGTTTCCGTTGCTGGTAGCTCCAATTTGAGATACAAACTTTTCTAATTATCCTTAGAATTTACAAATGGCGACATTTAGCAGCGATGCAAACTCACGCTAGTGAAACCCACGTTTGCAACGCTACTCTGGCGATTTATAGGCGATTGCATTGATGCAAACGCGCTACTGCTTCGATACAAACGCGCGATTGCATCTCTACACTTGGGATTTATAGTAGATTGCATCGATGCAATCACGCGTTTGTATCGATGCAGTAGCGCGCTTGCATCACGTTTGCGTCGCTTAAAATCGCGCGCGTGTGTGAACGTAGACTATTAGCGACTGCATCGCGTGTGCATCGCGTTTGCATCGCTGCTAAAAGTGCCGTGTGTAACCGCTCTAAGTCTGCTAATTTTCTTGAAACCCCTGAGCATTGTGATTTCATTGATACTCCAAAATCATATTGCACTATAACATTTGTTATTTTGCTAAAATCTTCTTAAAAAAGGTGATTCATATTGTCTTACTAAAACTACCATGGAAATTCTTGAAAATCAGCATTTAGTCTGTAAATTACTGTTTATAAAATAAAACTGTAACGCTCGAATACTTTCTCGCTCACACACCCACTACCTGTCTCGCTCTGTGACCACTCCAGTTTCTGCACGCGGCCGCTATGTAAGCCCGAGCTCGACGGAAGACATTTCATTTCATCCGTCGGCCAAGGGAAGTCCTCAACGACCCTGACGACCCTATCACTCTCGCCACTTTGAAGGCCAACCAGATCGCTAATCAGTCCATCTCCTCATGCACCAACTGTCCTCGCCGGCGAGAGCCCCTCATTTCAGAATGTCCTTCTTGCGGAAGTCTTCAGTAGCGCCCTGAACCGAGGTCCGTCTCCACTTGGCGCCCTCAGGCCCGTTACTTAGTTTTAACTTTATTTTAGGTGTTATGAACCTTTAGCTCGCCTTCAGAGAGCCTGAGAGATACCCCCTGCAGTCCTCAGGTTAGCTTGGGTAAGGAATGCGACATCCCTCGGCAGTCCATCCCAAAACCCATTAGGTACCTACGCTGACTAGTGAGCTAGCCCCTGCAGTCTACTTTGATGCTCAGTATTGTTTTCACAGTTAACTAGGAAATTAATGTACCACGTATGATATACCTACTATCTGTAATTTGTTCATAATAAATAGTAAAGCCAGAAATACTTTTTCAATCAGGCACCCTACAAAACTTAATAATCTATATAGGCATTGAAATTGTAAGTAAAAACGAATGGAAAATTAATCCATTGAAGCTCCTTTAAAGAATCCAAAGACTCGCCATTGACGAGCAGAATACCAGAAAATTGCTTTGGCAGTTGAATGGTAGCTGGATGGCTAACCACTGACAAGCTAATTACTCCTAACTTTTAGCAGAATACCGAACGTACAAAATCCTGCCATTGGCATAATTTGATTTAAACTTAACAGACTTGGGATCCGGGTTTGTATAGTGATCCGGAGTAAATGTCATTGCTCTGGTATTCATAGTACAGGAAATTTCCTATTGAGACCAGGTAATTAGTGTGATGGTTTGGCGCTGTAGTGTTTGCGATGACACACTTACACATGCATATGTAACACCTTTAATCTATCAGTTCATACAATAAATGTTTCTGATTTCTGATTTCACACTGTCTCGCGTGTCCATGCGTGGGTACACTCAGTCAGTGTCAAGAGAGTCATTGGCGAGGGTGGACGGGGTGTTATGTCACGCATGACATTACCGAGCCAGTGTCTCATAGACGGCAGTAAAAATAACACCCACAATTATTTAATTACTAATACTAAACACGATTGGCAACTGAACATGCTTCTTATTGTCTCTAGAATCATACAGGATTGTCGGACTTGGACTGACAGATAGTATGTTCGTTTCTTTAATTTACGTTGTTTTAGCGTATTTTCTGAACGACATTCTTTTTTTGGACCAGATTGGTCCAAAAAAAAAATACAGCGACCTTGGACTTTCTGAATTTTTTGTCTGCAGCTGTAAAATTAGAAAATTTTCAATCCTACATCATCGTATTATAATTTAGTTTTTAATTAATTTTAATTGATTTGCATTGTACCTGTGCCGAGCCACAGATTACTTATAGTTACTACGTAACAGATATCACTTACATACAACATCAAAAATACATACGCTATAATAGCGTACTAAATCTGACTAGTAGCACCAGACGCTCACTACGATAAAAAAGAAACCTAAGCACGCGCTCAGAGAGGTGAAAATAACGTTGCCCGCCGTGTACAGTCATGCGGATCCGATTGCTCATAAATGAAAGACTGGTATGAGCGCTTGCACCGACGTCGGCGCACTCAGCGGTAGGCACTTATCGCGTAACCTTGAGCCAGTGACGGAGCCCTGACAGAGCATATACAAGGCCGTCCTCGTCGTGGGTTTCAGTGGTTTGCACTTATTAGTTTTTCGGAATTAATGTTCTGAATTTAATTTGAAATTTATTTAAGTTGAAGGAAAACATCGTGAGGAAACCTGCACACTGTAATAATATGTGAGAAGGTCCCTATCCACATTGAGGCTGCGTGTCAACCACAGTCCAAACCCTCTCATTGTGAGAGGAGGCTTGTACCAGCGCTGGGGCTACATATGCTAACTATTATTATTATTTTGGATACCTATTTTAAATTCTCGCCTCTCCCATGGTCGAAAAGATCAAATTTAAATGGGAGAGGCTGTTTATTCTATGCTCCATGGTCATGGGTTGACTGGCAATCGACGTATACAACGGACAATGGTAACGCCACAAGAAATCGAGATGAGGGTGAACGTCGATAAAGAAAGAGGGTAAATAGTAGATACCTCTGTCCTTGAGAGTTTATAGATCTTGAACCTTATAGATACAGTTGTATTTAGGTAGTGGATAGTGTAAAAGATTTTGTTCAGGGAAGTACTGCCACCTTACCTATTTCAGCAATAATGAGCATTACTGCGTTCCAGGTTTTCAAGGAGTGTTGGTGAAACTACAGGCGCATGGGGCTTATTAACTTCGAGTCTCAGGGTGACGACGTAATGTTCCGCAGATTTTTACAATTTAAAACTTTGAGTGGCACTATAACTGTTATGGATAGGTGCATCGCTTACCATCAGGCGCATGATTTATCTGTCACTTCGAAATAATTTTTTTTCATGTATAGTGAATTTTCCCACCACTCTCCGTATAAAATGATTCAAAAATAAACAACACAAGCGCAACTAAAAGAAAAAATACCGCCTCGCATCTATTTTGCACAATTTAACCCTCTTTGGGTTCGCGGAATAACAAATTAATTTCACTTCTATTTTTATTAACATGGATTTCCGCGAAATAACGCGTGAATCTGGTAATGAAAAATAAATATATAAAATTAAACATAGCAGTGTCTTTAGTAAACAGTACAAGCAGAACGCAAAACCGTGGAGCAGACAGGACGTCAAGCCAATTTCCGACAGCCGAGGTGACAAAGAGAGCGATATAAGTGTGTAAAATAAACACTACACAAGAAAAAAATTTTATCAAAAAAGTCGATAAATTCATCGTATATTCCTTATCATTTTTTTCGGATATGAATTTGGACCAAAATACAGAAAAAATATGATACTTTGAATGTAGAACCAATTTTATTTGGTAGCTTCATTATTGAGCTCTAGTGTTTGTGAGGACATCACTCGCTATGTTGAATGCACCCTGCATTCAAATATAGTAGTAATTTTTATTTCACTGATTTCGATAGCAAAAGTGACGTGCAACCCAAGAAAAAGTAAAAGGCAGTCGTACGGGAGCTGGTTTATTGTGATCAGATGTCGGTACACGGAGAACCTAGATCACTAATAACCGTGAGGTTGAAATATTCTATTTTATGCTATCGTTGCATAATGAGGGTTCCTAAAATCGAGTACCGTATTTATAGGTACAGGCTTAGAATAATAACGCATAGAAACCTATTCCGCACACGCTAAGTGAGGCAAATTGAAGCGCTCCCAAAGGGCCTACACGAGCGGGCGGGCCTTCAGTGCTCAAGGTGCACCGCGAACAGCTCCAGAATTTTAGCTAAAAATGACGAAATGTGCGGTAAATGAGTGTAAAAATACGTCAGACAAACATAAAATAGATACTAACATCACATTCCACAAGGAAGTAAAGCGTTTCAACTTGTATTTTTATATAAATATTCACTAAAACCGAAAATTAACCTACTACTAAAACTAGCCTACATGAATTTGATTTTTGCCTCACTTGTGACAGTTCGTTTGATATGAAACTATCATTCTATGCGTTATTATTCTAAGGGTACAGGGTCAAGAGCGCGTCAAGCTTGACACTTAAGACTTAAATCCAATTCTATGCAGCTTACGATAAAAACGGTCCAAAGTACAAAGTGTCAAGCTTGATGTGCTCTTGACTGTACGAGATTTTAAGACTTATATACGTAATGATTTCGTGCAATACTTTTTCTTCGAGTAAAAAAATTATGAAACAGAGCCATTATTTAATGTATATTTTGTTAACAATCGATGACAACAAACACAGTTTCTTTTTTATAAATTTTAACCGATTTATTAGGATAGGCAAAGGTTCCTATATACAGCCTCTTCATATATTTAGACAACAGCCAAACAAACGCTACAAAACAAAAAACCAAAGAAATAGATTAGAACTGGCCAAGTACCGCATATATTTTAACCAATGGTTGCAAGTTTTTAGATTAATGTAACCAATCAGGAGGTAGTATAGCGTTTGGGTAGCGTCCTGATTGATATTTTAATTAGCAATAATATGACGATCTTTTTTATGCAACTCATTATAGTTCTGTGCACAGAATTTTAATGAAATTTTTCAACTCAGCAGCGAGTACCATAGACAAAGCTAAAAAGAGCACCTTTATGATATGGTTTATGAAACTATAATCGACAGATTAAAGTACACCAGTAGAAAAAAATAATTAAACGGCATTAAATAATAATTAAGCGTCACAGTGGCGCGACTGTAGCGCTTCTAAAAGCGTCTAATTTGAAAGCGCCCGTAATGGCGAAAGGAATCGTCGTGATTAAACCTACATGTTGAAGTAAGTGTACTTACATCCTTTGGAAAAAGTGTGATGTTCCCAACCCGCATTAGACTAGCGGAATAAGACCTAAACATTCTCTTTAAAAAACACATAGGTACTCATGCAATGTTTAATGGAATGATAAAGTTTTTGTTTCAAATTTTTTTTTTGCATCTCCAATATCTTTTCAACATAATGAATTTAGCTAGCGACCCTAATTCATTGCCTGTGAGTGAAATTAATGATAGCATTGCAAACCTTGGGGTTTGAGATTGTTGACTTAAAGGTTCTCTAATCCGTTGTTTAGAATATACTGAACTTCAGTATACAGTGTGTAATCGTTAAGTGTGCCCAGGCGACTATTCCGTAAATATAAGATATATCAAAAACCTTTAAACTGATACCAAAAGTACACAACTTAATAACATCAAAAACTTTTTAAAAATAAAACCAGAAATATCCAGAATTTTAACGTTAAATGCTTCCATACATTTAATATGACATTCGTAGAGAGGCTGCAGTTGACCTAATAAAGGAGGTAACAATAAGTTTATAAATAACTAAACTGCCGTGAATAAAGTAATGAATCTATCTTTTAATTGAATACAAACAAAGTGATGTTTATTTTTAAGTAAATAAAAAAAATGTATTCAAAGCAGTTAGTTCGAAACAATCTCAAATTGCATTCAAACTCACGTCAGAAATAAACGTAGGTCATATAAATATTTCACCAGGCCCGGGAATCGAACTCAAGACCTCTGCGTGGCAGATCAGAACGGTAACCGTTCGGCAATGGAGGCAGTCCTAGATAATATTTATCTCCAAACCAAAATTCATGAAAGTTGGTTCCGCAGTTTAGGCGCGAAAACGTAACAGGCATAGTTGAAAGAAGGAAAGATTTTTTAATATTACAATAAAATACAATGCAATGCATTAAAATACAATACAATACAAATAATTTATTGTTCTTCTCCACGTTAACATTTTTACAAGGTAATTAAAGTACAAGGTAATTAATAAATACAGTGAATAGCGACATCTCTCGCCAGGACTGGTAGCTGTAAAGGTACTAACTGGGTGATAAATCTGCAATAGATTTCTCATAGATGGCGCTACGACTAAAAAGTCGTTGAAAGACCAAGTACAAAGACACGACGCAAGCACATACAAAAATTCGCGAGGTCCGTTGGTTCGTTCCGTTGCTTAGTTGGTGTAGCGTCTGGCACGGTATGCAAGAAGACGTCGGTTCGAATCCGACCGGATCGAAGGAATTTTTGCTGAGTGTTTTTTCTGAATGTTCGATCTTTGTATTAATAATTATATATAAGTACAGTTACTGCCGCATTTAAGTATAATATTAGTTTGAATACGAACTTAACTTACCTTATTATGACAAATAAATGAATTGATTGATTGAAAATCATCCATTTGATTATACAGCACTACTCATTTGTCATGTCGATTCACACGACAATAATGAATAAGACTCTGTGGGGGTTATTTTTTGTATACATTATATTATATAACTTTTTTTTTGGTTACCGTGCTGGACTGCCACGCAGAGGTTCCGGGGTGGCGTGCATTTATTACTCTCGTGAGTTTTGGGGTTGGTGTTATGTGTGTGTCCATAGCACCCGCGATACAGGGTCTTCCTAGTGCGAGGCTATGAGTGTGGGCGTTGTTTTTTTTTATGCTCGTATTTGTTCACGTTAGTTGTTTACTAAATATTATTCGAAGTACAGCGATCAAAGCTTTTTGGCATCCACTTGAGCTCACAATTCACTATTTATAGAATTATTCGGCCTTTCCCCAGCCGATGCATGTTTTTTTTGTGGTACCAAATGATGGGACGAACAAGCCGTGCGCCTGATGGTACGCGGCGCGCCTACCCGTAACAGTTGCAGTGCCACTCAGAGCTTTAAATCGCATAATCTGAGGTGAACTGTCCTGCGCCCGTCACCCTGAGACATAAGTTCAAAAGTCCCATGCGCCTGTATGTTCCGGTTTTGAAGGGTACGGAACACAGTAATGGTTTCATTACTGGTTTGCGGCAGAAATAGATAAGGTGGCAGTACTTCCCTGGACTAGTTCTTTCACAAGGAGCTCCACTGCTACTAGAAAAAATGTGCAAGAAAATAGAAACTAGCATAAAAATTTATAATTCTGGAGGTTCTGATGAAGTCTGAATTTTGAATGACGAGCTACAACAACCCGAGATAAATGAGGTTAAACATATCACAATTTTGGCTCACCGCCCATTTAGGCTAGGTAAAAAAAATTTACGCCCGCCACCACGAAAAATCATTGAAAACATATATTTTTAATATTAACTTAACACAAAAAATAAGTAGGAACAAAAATTAATATGTGTAGTGTAGTTTATAAAGATAATTAAGGTTTTTCTTGACAGTATCAACGCCCTGGACAGTATCAACGCCCCCCAATTGCTTCCGAGGCTCCTACCTACCACTTTGGGAAATTATGGTCTATGGGATGAATATTTAATGCTGTGCTTTGGCATGGAATTTTCATCATTCTGTCTAGTTACTATATTGCGATTAGATATATGTCTGTGGCGACACCCAACATACATGACATGTGTGGATACTGGAAAATTTAAATGTACATCATATTTACCACATGTTCTCAATAAACATCTTATCTTAACTAATTATTAAAAAAAAATTAATTTATCTAATGTTAATTATAATTCTAGAATGTTTTGACCTGAACTAGTTTTTAGGTTGTAATTTATTATTATATGACATACTTAATATATATTTAATATGACCTTTTGACGATTGCAAAAATGTATATTTTTAATTCATTTAAATTCCCATAAATTGTAACACAAATTATATTCTGATCTTAGATTTGACATTGCTGCGCGCTTACAGGGTATACCAATAATTTAAAATCTATAAATGTAACAACGTGAATGCAATAAATGTTTTGACTTTGACTTAGTTATAAATGATAGATATATAATAAATACAACGTCAAAATGAATCTTCAGTATTATAAACCAAAATAATAAATTATCATAAACTATCATAAATTAAAAATAACAATAATGTATATAACATTGTACGGTCGCTAAGGGTCCTATTTAGAACTGGTAATACGGCAAACATTACTAAGGGAATAGTAACTTTAGTTTGTTCAAGACTGCTGAATATACATTAAGAAACTTATGTGGAATGACTTTCATTACAGAACTTCCGTTTGTTACCGTAATGTTATGGAAAACTTTGAATGTAAGTCTACACACAGATGCAAAAACATTACCTACTGTAAATGTGGCACTTGGCAACCCTGTTTGTAATTTCAATATTTGGCAAACAATGTGTGACAACGGATTTGTCAATAGTCTATTCGACATATACAGCAAACACCAATCATGTTACCGCGCGCTTGTCGGTTTGTCAACACATACCAAAGGGGTCACGTAGATTTTGTTTTATTTATCTAGGTCTCCTTATTTGGCTCAATGAGCAGAAAGTCATATTTGCCAATATAAATTAAATATTTTTGCGCAACAATAGTACAATGCGTACGAACTAAGGGCGGTAAAAAAAATATTAACGAGAGCATGTTAGAAGCCCGAAGCCGAAGGCTGACATTTGTAATTTTTACCGCCCGTGTTACATACAATGTTATTCATCACATTTGCGAGGAAATAGATACAACAATATTCCATTTCTTGTACCTATAAATAAATATTGCGTCAACACAACATTTACGGATTTTGCAAAAGGTGGCTTTTTTGTTTTTTTTTTTATTAACACATTGGCTATTATTTCGTAGATAATACAACTCAAATTAAAATGTTGTAAAAGAAGGCACAAATACATGCAGCCACAACGTATTATATATAAAATAAATAATTTCCAAATTCTAACAATACTGTGGAATTTGACACAATACATAAATGTATTGTGTCAAATTACTAAAGTAAAATATATTGTTAAATTGTAAATGTTTAATTTTTCTAAGACTTCAACTTTATGCGAGTTCAGATTATATTCCCGAATTGAATCTACCGAGAATCGAACCCGGAACCTCCTCATCCAATGCCTACAGCTCCAATCGCTGTCCAACGAGGTCGTCAAGCGTCAAGTGTAAAAAAGTAATGCCAAAATCGGATAAACGGTAATTTATTTAAATTGCTTGTAAAAATGGTAAAAATTATAATATATCGAGTATGAATATTTAATTAAAATCCCGCCTTTTAAGTTGAGCGATTTGACATCCATGTACAATTATACAAGTGGGATCGAGAACTCGGCTCACTGCGCCAAACATCGAGTGATTAATTTCGGGAAATCCAGATTAACCTCTGATTGATGATGTAAAAACGGCGTAGGGTATTGACGGTGCGTTAGCCGCTGCTCTATACTCTTGAGAGATGACGAAGAAACATTGGCCTCGTCCCGAGCTCGAGTTCATTTATTAATGGAATGTAAAACTATAACAACCGCTACACTACCAACGAGTTTCTGAGAACGGCCACTAGATGGCATTATAAGGATTTTTCATGGAGATCACCTGATTTCCATTTGCACCACAGAACAACAAAGACACTTGAAGCGCTAAGAGGGAGGGTCACATGTGCCAACTGTATGCGCAGTTTCACATACTTAGGCTCAATCTACTATTGTCGCTTTGTATGTTATATTCGTGTCAATTATCTCGCGAAAATCGTGAAAAATACCTTTGCTACTTTGGAGTGCAAAAATGATAGTTGCACCTGTAATATTATCCATGGTGGTGTTTCATATCATCATTAAGAGCGGTTACACACGGCGATTTAAGCAGCGACACAAACGCGTGATTGCATCGCTACACTTGGGATTCATAGGCGATTGCATCGTAAATATAAATCGTGTGTAAGTTTGACGAACGCGCGTTTGCATCCAAGTAACCAAGTAACCACTCTCAAGTCTTTTTTTATTTAATTTCAAATAATTTTCCATTTTGTGCTAAGCAACGAAAGTAAACCACGCCGCTGCAATATGGTCGATTTTTTTGTGGAACGTTAATCGGTCGCCTAAGCCAAAGACTATGAGACGTCATAGTTTTTAGCTATTGCTGATAGATAGAAATTTTAATTATAGAATCAAAACGTCGTAACTTGTAATAACAGGTGTTGAATTTTCAACGATATACCAAATGGGTAAAGTTTAAATTATGTTAACTGTACAGAATTTGTTATATCTTTTTAAATTAGAAAGTATGACCAATCGTTATCAAGATTTCATAGTGTTTAACATTATGTAAGTGTGAGTTTTGGCGGAAGCGGTTCTAATAGTAGGTAATCGAGGCTTAAGGTACTTCGATTGTTTTCCCTTCAGTGGTTTACACCTCGCTAGGCTTTCTAGGACGCGTCAACATGTTACTATAAATACTGTTTATACTCTTCCGCCCAATTCAAACTATCTTCAGTAGGGCTCCGGATGATTTGAGTGAAACTTACGCCGTACAAGTTGTTGGAATCCATAATTTAACACATTGCTCGTGGATTGTTTTGAAAAAAGAGCTTTTATTTATGTTGAGATGAAAACTGGAAAATTTGCTTTTCATTGAGTTTAATTTAGTATGAACTAGTGCAATGCGCTTTACCATTATATTATTACTTCCACATACAACAGAAACTTTGCCAGTAAAAACTAATCAAACGGAAACATAGATAAACTTCGGTAAGCACCTTCTAGCAATGTGAATGTACAATTTAAACATTTGTGCTGTAATAAAATTAAATGAACCGGAATGTTAGCAGTTTACGTTAGAAAAAAAACAGTAAATAACATTAATGTCACCAAAATGAAAATTATAGTGTAGTCGAGCGAGTTAACGAAGGAAACCGCCGATTGTTTGTTTTCTTGTAGAGCTTATAACATCATCATCATCAGCATCCTCAGCTTACACGTATCTACTGCTGGATATGAGCCTCCCCCTGACCAGGCCAACTCTCCCGGTTCTGTACCGTCCGCACCCAGCAGCTGCCGGTCATCTTTCTCAGGTTGTGCGTCCATTTTGACGCAGAGGTCCTGGGTTCGATTTTCGGGCCGGGAGAAATATTTGTATTGTCTACATTTTTTCCCTCGTGAGTTTGGGTGTAATTTGTGGTTATCTATGTATGTCCATGGCACTCGCGATACAAGATATTCTTAGAGCGGGGCTTTAAAAAATATAACATCTTACTACAGGGCATCCTGCACTACGTTTGCCTTTTTTCTACACTACGTTAGCCTTGACGTGGTTGCCACTCTATAACGAGTCTGCTCCATCGACCATCAGCTCTTCTGCAGACTTGATATTAGCTTAGAACACTAGAATATAACAGTGATGACGCGACTGTATAGTTGGTCGACAACTAGCCGCCCTACGAGTCGGAAGCGGTCGCCGTGTAACCTCTTATAGGTAGGTAGTTGGTTTCTAAGGTTTTGAGCACAGGACTTTTGCAGTTGGCCGTTGATGACCTTGATTGAGCCACCGGACGAAAAAGCGAGCTAAAGACTCTTAATCTATATAAAAATTAAAGAAGTTGGACCTGGTGGTGCCCAGGTAAGCACGGATCTCCGCTTACTACACTACTAGACACCTCCGATAAAATGGAGAGGTGTACTGCAGAAGTGAGACATTATATTCGAAACACCTCATGAGTATTGTATTAATGATGTTAACACTTGGCTTGAGTGTTTGATTGAAGATACAAGCAATGCCATCTATTGGTGGTTTTCGGTAGTAAACATACTGTAAACAGACGTTAAATTAAAATAATTGTTACAAGTTCAAATAAGCCCAAAATTACCGCAATTTCTCGCATTTGTCTATGTAAATAGTTATTTCGTTACAGCATAGATATAAAAGTAAATAAGGTATCTGATAACGGTGGGTGCGATCTAAACTTGAATGTAATGAAATTTAATACGTAATAAAAAACTCTTCATATAATTTTTACTATGAAAAATTGTCAATACTTTCAGGTTCAAAACGATGTTATAGAACTCATGTGAATATACGAAACTTATTTATTTTGTCGAAATACGGAGTTATCACACTTTTAAACGCGGTATTGGCTTGACCCGGCCATCCATATTCATATTCATTTATTGCTTTTTTCACATGGAGATTTTGGTAGATAATATTTAAAACAGTTTTTCGGCAAGGCTTAAATTGCAATTAACTTGTAGGTTATCGCGATCAAACCATTTTCGGATTTGGGCCTAAACCACATCTAAGTCCTTCTTAAATGAATTAGTAGTACATATGCAAGATAGAGACGTTGTCCGCAAACAGCAAACTTTTAAAAGTGTTAAACCGGTTAGAAAATGTTTTATGTCCTTGTAATAAGAACGGAAAGCGCTTCCAGACTCAGACGCGACATGAACATAAAGATTTTTCTGCCGATAGGTGTGGTGATTTCCAAAAAGTTATTTAGTTTTATTCAAGATTACGTCCACAAAATCAAACTTTGAAACTTAACGCAAGCGACACAGAGTCGATTTTAAATCCAAAGTATCAACTTTGATTTGCTCTTTATTTAGTCCGATTAGATGTCAAGTGGCGAGCTCTCTTCACAGGCAAGGGTTACGGCCATAGTCAGCCAAGCAAGCCCAATGCGGGTTGGCGACATCACAGGTTTTCCGAGGGTTGTGAACCTTCTTCGACGAGCAGGTTTCATCACGATGCTTTCTTTCACTGAAATTCTCATGATAAATTAAAAACTAAATTTCGCTCATAAATTCCGAAAAACTCAGAGATACCAAGAGAGACCAGGGGGCCAACCACAACCTCTTAAAACAATAACCTTTGACTTTTCGTACCATAACGCGCTTAAAGTAATCTTATTGTAATGTTAAGGCAGCATTGTGACTATTCATTCACTCACTTCGTACTATGACGCGACTTTAACATTAAAGTAATATTGCTCTTATGTCAATTTAGCAATCTTAAAATAGTTACACGGATGCAATGGAAACAATATTCTTTTCAGTTTTATTGTCTTAATATTAATTTGTAATAATTAAAAGTTAAGTTAAACTTATTTATTTACATATATCTCTTCATTACTTTGTTTATTTTTTTATTTAATAGCACATAGTAAATAATTTTTCGTTACATAAAAATACTCGATGTTTATTTCGTAAAATTATAACAGCGCCATGTATATGCTCCTTGGTGAAACTAACAGTTGACACTAGATTATAGTTCCGAATTCACAACGTCACTATCAAGACTCGGCTTGTTTAATTTATTCTTCTTTATGAAAATGCGGAATAATTATTGAAAACAATGTAATTTTGATAGATTTTTTTATTACATACTTTTCTTTTCTGTACAGTAAAAATGAAAGAGATGGCATTACGTAGTTCACAAAGCGTTATCTCTTTCCTATTTTTAGTACGGAATAGACAATATTGGGAAATCATTCGTTCATTCAATCACTTTTGCAATAATATATTACTTGGTTTTCAGGTTCGTCGTGGTACGAATATGTTTTTGTTTGTAGCGATTTGGATTTATCTGTAAAGCTACAAATGTTAAATGAATGAATGAATGGATGAATGAATGAATGAATGAATGAATGAATGAATGAATGAATGAATGAATGAATGAATGAATGAATGAATGAATAAATAAATAAATAAATCAATTAGTAATATTATAATAAGCTTACTTTAAGCTTACATTGAAATAAGATTGTTTTAGGAAAGGTTATGGTAGGCCCCCTGGACTCGAACCCACGGTCTCTGCTTGAGAGGTCGTAGGTCAAACCATTAGGCTAAAACGGCTTATGTAATAGACACGGCGCATCCAAACACTTGGCTTGGCGCGTAGAGTTATCACATTGTTAATTTAGATGTACCTACCAGTTGCACAGCATAACTTGATAAAATGATGCTATATTAACACATTCCCGCGAGGAACGTACTTTTGCCTAAAGTAGTTCTCAGCGACTACTGTTGTACAAACTGACATCACCCCATGAGAACCCTTTAAAACGACTGACCACATTTTAACCTTTTACATCATTTTTCAAAATATGACGTGTAAGAATTTTAACAACAACTCAACAAGCTTAATCAAAGGCGGCGAGCTCAGAATGCTTCCGAATATAAACGCGCACGGAGCTGCAAGCTAATCTTGTTGGTTCATAAATTTTCAATTTCACACTGCAGAACTGCGCCTTTCCGGGGAGGTGTGGCTTCTGGTTTAAGTAAAATTTCAGGTTACGACTGTGAACACTAATACTGCCTCATCGAATTTAGTCAGTGTCCTAACTCAGGATTTCGGAATACCGTAGAAAAAGTAGCATAAGTTTGACATTATTACCTTTAAGCGACGGTGCTCCTAAATTTCGGGCCATGGAAGTTGGTTAACAGCTGGATTACTACCCTCCACAAAAAGGATTATCTGTAATCACTAGGTTTAGCCTAGGGTTGGCGGCAGACGGAAATTATTTACATTTCAACTGGATCTCTCTTATTGTCAAAAAAGCTTTCGCCGATATCTTAACGACATTGTCTAACAAGAAATAGAGTACACCATCAAAGCGGTAACAAAACCTAAAACTTCTTGGCCAGCATATGTCTTACAATCTGATACTAAATACGTTATTACTCTTTCGGATTGCTGAGTTTATTACGTCATATAAGCCACGTAAATGAAACTCATGTCATGTTATAATAGAAGGCACTTAATAACATGAAATCCTTGGAGTTTGCAATTCCCTGTTCTGAACGACCTATAAGAAAATTGAAATTCAAATCACGGTGACCTTAAGCGACTGTACTCGATTATGCATAAGGTTTTACAGCGACAGGTCATGATTGATTAACTTTTCGTCTAAATTCTCATTTACTTGTGAATAGAGAATTTGAATTTTGACAAGTGTAAACACAGCACCGATTTTAAGTAATGGAGTAGGGGCGGGAGGGTAATGACAAAATTTTAATTTTAATGTTATGATTTGTGGCTTTCTGTGCGCCTGTGTTAAGAGTGGTTACATCATGGCGACTGTTAATAGATACAAAAACTGATTGATCTGATCTGATTTTGAAGGGTAAGAGTGCTGGTAGAACTACAGTGACGGGCGCAATGGCAGTACACCTCAGGGTCTAGGCGAGCGCTGATTGACACTGCAACTGCTATGAGTAGATGTATCAGTTACCACCACGCGCACGATTTGTTCGTCCCGTCCGTCACTGGATAATAGCATCATAAAAAAATACACGTCAAAAGTTTGATTATCCGTTGTGTTTATTACCGCTGTCTTCACAATGATTACTGAAGTGTATGCAACGCAAGTCCTCGTCAAAACCATTCATAGGAGCCCAAATACAAGGTAGCTGCTATATTTGTGCACTGAGGAGTTCCTATCAACTGTCTGTCATTTCCATCATCAGATCACCGTAACATTGTACTTTCATTGTTAAAATCGGCTAACGGAAAGTGGGTGAAATTCAATAAACCGGATTCATCCCCTAATGTACCATCCTTAGGGCTAGAATATTTTCAGCAAAAAAGAATCATCGAAAACGGTTCGGAAATGTCGAGTAATCGCATAACATACATAGAAAATACAGATGAATTGAGAACCTACTCCTTTTTGAAGTCGATTAAAAAATGTGGAGAGAGTATTCAGTGGTACCGCAGCCGCGTCGGTCAACCGGCGCTTTGCAACGCGAGTTCGTCGGGAGATTATACACACGCGCGCGCACACATACAAACCGCTTAGTTACGTTTGTATGAAGTTACCAGATTTATCTTTTTATACTATGGAAAATAAAACTATTTTTTCGGATTTAAGTCGCGTATATTTGTTTTTTCAAACAAACCGACGTTTCGGGCCCTTTACAGGTCCCATGGTCACGGTTGACTGAGGTGGTACAGTCTTCAACCAGTTATGTCTAATATTAATGCAAACCACCCTATTTTTTCACTATAGTTGCAATAGTTATTAATTAAATACCTTATTTTTAATTTTACAAAGAAAACATTAACATTTGTACTCGATTTTCATACTATGATTAAACGATAATGTATTGTGACCGTGGAGGATGGTACACGTTTGTTAAAAAAATGCCAATTCGCTTTAGCCTTTCATTTATGTCTATTCAAAGCAATAATATCCCAAGCATTGTTTTATTTTTCTACTTAAAAGAAGAAATAAAACGCGTGTCAAAGTTTTTATGCGATAATTCTTATGGTCTCATTTTCTTTTAACAAATATAAAGTGTCATGTCCACTGTCACAGTATAGGCGTGTCGCTTACCACCAAGCGCACAACTTGTATGGTACCATTTGTAAAAAAAAAGATCCTCATTATGTGGGATGGTGACGTCCACAAGAAATACTAATAAATTATGGCTATTATAATAGTATATTGTGTATTAAGGACGTTAAATAAGAAATTACCAACGTGGGTCTATTAGAAGCCCGAAGCCGAAGGCTGAGGGCTTTGATAACTCAAGTTTTGTATTTTTTTACAATGTTTTTCATCACATTTGCGATGAAAATAAATATAATGTTTATTTCTTATATGAATAAATGATTCACAAAACACAACAATTAAGGATTTTGCAAATGACGAGTTTTTTTTTATCAACCGATAGCCAGCCAGCTACTCTTCCATAGTTACATTCCATAATTACAACTCGAACTAAAATGTTGTAAAAAGCAAAGACGCATACTGCCACGATGGATTATAAAAGAAAAATTTGCTAAAGTTTTACACATAAAAGAATTAAAATCAATTATAAGAAATTCTTAATAATACGAGTGTCATGCCAAAAGACCTTAGATACTCTTTGATCACTTGTTTCATACTGGTAAGTTATACACCGTCGTAAAGGCATGTAATTTGCTAATAAATTTGAAAATGGAACACGTCTTAAATCGAATTCTTTTTTATTTTTATTTTTTTTTTATTTTTCGGAGATAATCTGGCGGGAATTTTGTTCGCAACAATGGAGCTTTCTCGACGTGATTTTCGTGTTATGATTTATTATGACTACAAAAGACTTTTAAATCCCCAAGAATGTTTTGAAACTTTAGCCACAACTTTTGGTGATACTGCTTGTTTACGAGCTGCAGTTTTGAATTGGTTTGCTGAATTTTAAAGAGGACGGGGAAGCTTTGAAGATGAGGCGAAGTCAGTTCGGCCGCCAACCGAGGTTACTCAAGAAAACCATTCAAGCTGTCGAAAAAGCAATTCGTGAAAACAGGCAAACTACACATGTAGAGCTTGAGCAAGAACTGGGCATTGGATCAGCAGCATTGCAAACTATTATTCACGAGCAACTGTCCCTCCATAAGCGTTGTTCGAGATGGGTTTCGCACAAACTTAACGATGAACAGAAAGAACGTCCCGTGGATTGGTGCAAATTTATGATAGATAAATTCGACGCTGGCGAGAAAAATAACGTTTATGATACACTGACAGGTAACGAAACATGATTTTGTCTATGATCCTGAAAGAAAGCGACAGCCCACCATATGGTGCTTTGAAGATGAGCCGACACCAACGAAATGTCCTCATACACGAAGCACACAGAAACAAATGGTCGCCTCATTTTTCTGCATGCTGTCGTGTTACAGATAAAAAAAACTCCTTACCGACCATGGCTGTAACGGGAAGAAAAAAGGCCCGAGGGTTTTATTTGGGGTATTACAGCAAAGTTAGCCACCAAGCAATTACTATTTACGAGCAAGTGTGATGAAAAGTGTTTTATGTAGACTGTGCCATGATATACCGTTACTGACCATTGGATGATCATTATTCCCACATTTCAATCATTGTGCTGAATTAGCACGAACCCACAAATCGTTGCCCGCATTCCCAGCACGTCCGCCGTCTTGATCTCATTCCATTATCCGGCCCACTGGGAAATCGCCGGCGCAGGTATAAACAACCCTGTTGTTCGAACGGTCTATCTTGTACAACGATACTATATGATTATAACAGACTGTAGATAATTTAAAAGTGATAGAAGCCAAACCTTTTCTTATTCTTGGTTGTTTATCAGCAAAACAAGTAAGATGGATAAAAATCCATAAAAAAATGTTAGTCGTGATATCTTACTGCTATTACAATAGTATTGTAACTCAAAATATGTGAAATTCAAGATTATACATGTTACGTGAATATATATGTTTCTCTAAATGGCAATAAAATTGTCTATTTATTTATTTATTTATTTAATAGTTTATTGTACAGGAAAAATACAACATGTCACAAAGAATACAAGCGAAATTAAAAACAAAAGGTTCTGCTTATTTCTAATAGAAATTTCTTCCTGCCTAAGACCTAAATACAGGACACTATAACTAAAAGAACGGGTATATGTGCACAACAAAACAAGAAAGAAAAAAATAAAAATAAAAAATAATATAAAAACATTAAATTGTTATAAATTATATAAATACTTAGGTAAATACACATTTTATAATATAATACCTAAGATATGGATGGAATAGTAGATAAATAATGCTCTTTAACTCTCACTTTAAAAATAGCTAACGATTTACTTTCGTGAACAGTAATAGGAAGTGCATTCCAAAGTCTGACCGCATGAACAGTGAAGGAGTGAGAATAGAAACCGGAATTGAAGCATGGAAAAGATAACTGGGACCTAACAAGAGAGCGACAGGGTTTATCCTGGGACCTAAGGAAGCTGAAACGCTCTTTCAGGTACCCGGGAGACACAGGGTTATGTAAATTTTATTTTATTTTATCTATTTTATTTTATTTTATTTTATTTTTTTGTTATTGTAAAGAATGGAGACAATATGCAAATTCCTGCGGAGACGGATGGGAAGCCATTTGAGCTGACTGCGGAAATGTGAAATTCGGTCATATTTACGAAGCCCAAAGATGAACCTTATACATAGGTTTTGCAGTCGTTCAAGCTTATTTAGCAGTTCTTCAGTAGCATCCAAATAGCAGGAATCAGCATAGTCTAAGAAGGGCAAAATAAGTGTTTGGACTAAACATATCTTGGTTTTTAAAGGTAAATCGTTTTGGAGGCGCTTAAGTGAGTGCAAGGAGAAATGGACTTTACGACTGACTTCATTAATATGTGGAGTCGAAACCAAATTACAATCTAAAAGCAAGCGAAGATTAGTTGCAGTAGAAGCATAAGCAATAGGCGTGGAATTATACGCTATAGGTGGGACAGAATCTAGATGTAATATATTTATTAGAATATTGTAATAATTGTCATTAGAATATTGTAAGAAACCATGAAAAAATATATATTTAACCCAGAATGAGATAAACGTTTTGTGAGCTAGTTCTGGATAAAACAGTCCTTACTTAAAAATTTGAAATTACTTTTTACTTTTATTTTCAAATATACTTCTAATTGACAAATTGGAGTTTTTTAGTTGTTTAGATGTCTATACATAAATTACAATAATCTTTCACGGTAACTAAATTGTATCGTAAATTAGCTTTGAACAGTATGACGACCTCTGTCGACCAGTGGCTTGCACACCCGTCTTCATAGTGTCGCTATCTCTGAGGTCCCGGGTTGTAGAAAAACTAACTTTTCTATGTTATCTGGTCTGGGTGTTTGTGGTACCGTCGTTGTTTCCGATTTTCATGACACAAATGCTTTAGTTACTTACTTCGGGATCGAAGCAATGTACGTAATGTTGTCTAATATTTATTTATTTATGTTGCCACCTTGATGCGCCGCGTGGAAATCTTTAGTAGCAGTAGACCTCCTTGTGAAAGAGTTCGCCCAAGGTATTTCCCTGCCACCTTACCTATTTCGGCCGCCAAGCAGTAATATGAGCACTGCAGTATTCAGATTTAGAAGGGTAAGGGTGTTGGTGAAATTACAGGCACACGGACTTTTAGATATAAAGTTCTGAGTGGCAATGCAACTGTTATGGATAGGTGTGTCGCTTACCACCAGGCGCACGACTAGGTCTTCCCGTCTCGTCACTTGGTATTATAAACGAAAAAACTTCACCTGTCTCGTACAGGTATTAGGGCAAGACAGCAAGTCCTGCTTGGGCTGTATGGGGGCACCGCACGGGTGCACATAAAGAGCGTCCTCGTGACGCACACTGGTAACAGTTTGGCGTGGTGACGCAGTGCCTACACTAACCAATGTTTCAACCGAGTTACAAACAAACATTCTGCAAGAAGTATTCATGTAATTCATAGCCAAACAAAACAGAGCTACATGCTCGTAAGTCACCATGGACCAAAGACATCTGTTCCACGGCAAGTAGTACGATGATGGAATTTAGTTTTGTAAGCAATTTAACAACTGAGAACTTAAGTATTTAGGATAATAGCCAATGTTAGAACTGGGACGAAGTGACTTACTAAAACTTAACACTTAAATGTCCAAAGTTTAAACTTATAACGTTAAAAGTACAAGGTGTAGCGAGAGTACTGGGATCAGAGGATAATCTTGTTGTGTTAAATAAAATTGTTACGAATTTTTATATGAAAAACGAGAGTTTTTAGGCAACTAAACGAGAATCTTGGATTTTCAAATTTAAACTTTGGGCGCCTTCACATTAGATGCTTATTGAAGTACTGCAGTGGCGCTACTGTGTGTGGTTAATTTTCATGCAATATTCAAAGGCGCAATCACAGCGCTTTTATCGTGATAGGGCACAGCAGAGCTCCTAGTCAAAGAGTTCGTCCAGTGAAATACTGCCGCCTAGCAGTAATGTCAGCGTTGCTGTGTTCCGGTTTTGAAGAGAAGGGTTGCTGGTGAAGTTACAAGCACATGGAACTTGTCAATTTATGTCTCAGAGTGTCGGGCGCAGTGGCAGTGCCCCCCAGATTTTTGGGATTTAAATTTGGCAATGGCACTGTAACTGTTACAGACAGGCGTGTAGCATATCATCAGGCGTACGTTTTGTTTGTCCCATAATGTTGTAATATTACATAAAAAAGTGAAATAGAGATTTGAGAAAGATTTAATTACCTAAAGATCTGTCATTTTATAATTCAAACACTGCATAATATATTCTAATTAAACCGTTGTTTACGATTTTTATAACCTCAAGTTAAAAACCTTCAAAATTCCTATTAAAGTTCAAATCGTTTCACAATAATGAAAATACTAATTGAATTTGATACACTTTCTGTTGGAAACATCTAAAAGTGTTCAGTGAAATACGGATTTTAAGTCTTTTGAGATTATAAAACAAAGCACCATTCCGGCCCTTCTGTAACCATGAAGCGAGAATTATCTCTGAAACAAGAATACAATCAATTAAATCGCAAAGATCTGACATACACTGGCTCTACTCCTGTCACCCTGAGACATAAGTTGACAAGTCCTATGTGCCTGAAATTTCACTAGCACGTAAGGTGCTGGTGAAATTCTTTCAAAACCCGAACTGAAAGTAATGCTTACATTACTGTTTGGCGGTAGAAACAGGCAAGGTGGCAGTACTTCCCTGGACGAACGCTTTCACAAGGAGTTCTACTGCCATTAAAATTATATAATGTTTCTTGTAACTGTGATAATAATTAACTGTAATACAAATTCTGTAAAATACGCCAAGAAGATTGTCACGTAGTATAAATGAGAGCAAGTAGGGCAACTCCTGCCGTGTTCGGAGGTGTAGGGTTGTTACTTTATTATATATTTGATTCATAATTTGAAAAAATTATAGTGTTCATCGTAGTATTCTCGTGTTATATTGAATTAACCTTTGTTACATGCAGTAGGTACTTACTTACGTATTGATATTTTTATACCAACATCGCGGATTGGTGTCTTAATTATGGAGTATGATTATGAAATAGAAGTAAAATGTTGAGCAATTCTGAATTTGAGACACTGTTATTGAAACTACCACTATAATAATATATAATAATAACATATTTATTCAGATAATAAATAATAACAATAAACACGTCTACTATTTGCTGTCATTTTTTAAACATCGAGCGATCGCTTCAATTCTATTATAAATGGTGCATGTGACGACCCGCGCTATGCAACGTTAGCGCACAGCGAGATTATGCAAATGCATTGCACTATTATTTATTATTATTATTTACTATTATTTATTATATATTATTTATTGTTCCAAATATAAAAATACACGAGACTTAACATGCACGTTGTAGATCAAAAAAATGCAAAAATAATTTACGAAACGTGTTTTTAATGAGTGTTTTTATTTTATAATCAAAACTTGCATAGCTATAATTTAAGTTTTTCAAGCTTTTTTGTATGTACTTCCGCTAATGGCAAAATTAAACCCAGGAATATTTCAGCAGAAAACACCTACATTTGTACATAAATGTGCAAAAGCTTTTATACGAAATTAGAAGCGTGACATGCCACCTTAACGTTTCCGCTGTACACACTTTGATTTTGTTTTAAACATTTCATTTTGTATAAGCTTCCCGTGACCAAAAATTTGGTAGCTACTTCTGCCAAAAATAAGGTATAATCTAAAGGCGAAATGTTTCCAGTTTCCTGACTCAGATGCCCCGGGGCATGGCCTTCAATGAACGTTTATCTTGAAGCATCAAGAAATGGAGGTGGGCTGGTCACAGCAGATGAGGTGACTATCGGTGGATGGATAAAGTCACCGAATGGACAAATGACACCGGATGATGAAGTATTGGATGACAACAAATATGATGAGTGAATAATATAGCTACAATGGACGATATGGTCTGAATGTTCAAAGAGGAAGTTTCATGGAATTCACGCTCTGACAAAACCGACTCAATTTGGAACGACGTAATCTATTAAATAGAAATTAGGTATAAATTAGGCAAAATATTCGGATAGATCCCATTTTAAATACTTCAAATTCCGTTCACTATATTGTAAATAGAAACAGGCCGCCTATATTTACCATTATCAGTGCGAGTAATTCTAATTCTATGCCCATGTTTTGAGGCGAATTTGATTAAATCTATTGAAGCTAAGACTTCTGGGAGTTTAAGGAGGCAATCTTTTGAGGACTGCCTCCTTTGAATTTGATTCAGAGGAACCTTTTACAAAATGTACGTAGTAAGGAAGGAGTAATCTTAATACTTGTTTTTGTTTCTTTAAATATTTGGATACAGGAAAGGCATTATTATTTGTTTTGTTGAATGTAATTGCTGCATACCGGCATTGAGCCAATTTAGAATTGGCCATCTGTCCAACTAATAAAACAGCCTGGACAACTCCTTCGCCATATATTAGATTTCCTTTTTCGTTCTTAGAGTCAAGTTCATCGGATCGTAATTCTTCATTTTCATCAGAGTTTAGAATTGGTTTTGCCTTAGTCGCCTTTCATTCGTGACCTGAATAATAATTATGCAAGTTATAAGCGAGGGATTTCAAAATTATTACTTTTCAAAGCATTTCTCGACTCCTTTCATTCATGTGGCCTGTTTGTGGACGTCAACCAGAGAGTATGTTAATTCAGATGGGTATATTTGGTTAATGTGGGTTATTAATTGTCTTTATTATTAAATAGGCAGTATAAGTTCAGGTGTAAGAGTTCGTCTTGACAAGTACTGCCACCATTCCACATCTGCCGCCAAACAGTCAGCATTACTGCGTTAGATTTCAAAAGGTAAGGACACCGGTGAAACTAAAGGCATATAAGACTTGTCAACTTTATATATCAGGGTTACAGGTGCAGCGGCTGTGCTCCGCAGATCTTTACGATTTAAACCTCTGAACTGCACTGTAACTTGTGGATGCCGATATCATACGAAAAATACTTACGTATTCGGTCATAGGTCTTCAGGTGAAAAAAAAAAATCTGCTGTATAATGTTATCGCGAACTCCTTGATATTTTATTTTCTTTTTTATGTTTTGCTATTTTTATGATATTGTGTTTCACTGTTGTTTGGTTGATTGTCATCGTGAGTCGTGTATTGAATTTCTTATTGAGTTTCAAATAAATCTTTGTGCTCATTTCCGTTCTTTTTCACAGTCCTATTACATCCCCATACAGTCAATATCATCCACTTCAATCGTTAATATGCTTGTATAACTATAGTAGTAATTGGATCGTGAATGTTCGTAAACTGTACAAAATAAACATTTTTGAAAACATATCATGATTCTATTTAGATAAGAGTTTTAATTAGCAAGTTATTCCCTTATGAACGCTGCAGACTTATTTCCTCTAGTTAATGTATTGAAACAAGTGCTTCCCAAAACACAAACCGTAATACTGAGTTTACTGGTTTCGACATGCTCACCAATCTCATAGCTGAATTGATCACACGCTGTCTATTCCGAACAACTGGCGCCCGTACCAGTGCATCCTAAAATACGTATATTGGGACTACACTATTTTATGAACAACACGACGCCACCTATAACATGTTTTGGACAATGAGTCAGGTAAGCAAATGTTTTGATCGTAAACAACCTTCTTGTTACATATCTTATGTATTTTAGGGAAGTACTGCCACCTTACCTATTTGCCGCCAAGCAGTAATGTGAACATTACAGGCACATAGGACTTGCCAACTTATGTCTCAGGGTATCAGGTGCAGTGGCAGTGCCTCTCAGATCTTTGTGATTTAAAGGTCTGAGTGACCCTGCAACTGTTAGAGACAGGCGTGACGCTTACCACACGACTTGTTCGTCCCGATACTTGGTATTAAAAAAAATATCTTGTCTCTGCAGTGACCTATCTGAGGGTGAAGTCGATTTTTGAAGATTTAGAAATTTGTTTGAAAGATGATGTAGTAAACGGGATAGAAAGGCATCCGCCGGCAAGCTTCGATGGCTTAGTCATGTAGAAAGAATGATTGTTGGTAGATTGACGGTACACATTTTTAGAGCGAATGTGGATGGAGGCGCGGGGAGAGACAGGCCTCGGCGTACAATATCTCACTTAGATTGGGATATGGGATACTGGTGCCCGTAAAAAAGACCGGGTGAGAAGTAATAAGAATAAACGGGCATGTATGAAGAGGCTGATGGGAGTGGAGGAGGCGAAGAAGGTTAGTCAAGAGCGTAACAGGTGGAGGTCCATAGTCTCAGCCAGCCCGGTGGGTGGCAGGCGTTATGATGTACGTATATATTGTGACGGTGAGAAATAATCATTAATACTGCGAGCGCCATCTAGCGAGAAAAGGTGGGATTGTTTAGAAGTGTAGTAACGATCGAATGTACAACGTCATCTGCTGGATCGTAATAGTATTTATACAGACTGAACTTTGGAGTGTGAGAATGTATGACTATCGCGAACGTACTGTTTTCCTTAAATTTGATCTTAGTTCTTAGTTGAGTAACGGTCACTCACTTGATGTTAGACGGCTGGCCCCACTCGTACGCACTGATTCAAACAATTAGATAGAAGTATGGCCGACAGCAATGATGAAAATCGGTTTCCATCTCTGACATATTATAAGTATACAACCTTCTTTTGTAAGCTACAAACTTAACTCATTCCAACCGCTTGATGTACAGCCAACCGTACAGAGCTACCAGGCAAACATAAATGGAATCCTGCCAAATGAGCAAAGTTTGGAAATTTACAATTTTTTTACTTTAATATAAAACTTCTTTATGAATTTTATTTTTATTCTCAATATTTTGCATACCAATAGTGTATTTTACAGGTATTCTTTTGCAATACATTATTTCATTAATGTTGTAATAGGCCATTAATGGAAATTAATTTAATATTCGTCTTTTAACATCTCAAGAACAACTTAAGGATCCCAGAAACTACCTTGATCGCCTTCTAAAATTACGTCCCTACTCTGTAAAGTAGGAAGAATCATGGGAAAGTAATGGGTTTGACTAGTTTTGAGGTATAAATAATAAATAAAAATCATAGATAATATCTATGATAAGAACAAATAATTAACTGGGTGAAGAAATACT
The DNA here is from genome assembly GCF_003589595.1 of Hyposmocoma kahamanoa. Taxonomy (NCBI): domain Eukaryota; kingdom Metazoa; phylum Arthropoda; class Insecta; order Lepidoptera; family Cosmopterigidae; genus Hyposmocoma; species Hyposmocoma kahamanoa. Next base: position 2,695,020 of record NW_020653561.1, on the reverse strand, counting down.
TTCATAAATTTGTTATAAATGGCGCTATGGCTAAAAAATCATTAAAAACCAGTTACAAAGATCCGACAACAAGCACATAAAAAAATCGTGAGGTCTGCTGGTTCGTTCTGTGGCTTAGTTGGCATAGCGTCTGGCACGGTTTGCTAGAAGACGTCGGTTCGAATCTAACCCGATCAAAGGAATTTTTTATAATTTTTTTTTGGGTACGGGTGTCAGTTAAGTAGAGGGTATAATATTATATAATATGTGTACTCGTAAATAAAGAGAGAAAGAAATTTTTATCATTTCATACACAGGGTTTTTTTTAAATACTAACAAGCTCGCAGGACTATATTAATAACATCATAATTGTAAGGGGACTTTAATAAACTATTTATCTACTGTGAAATACTTTCTGCTAAAGCAAAAGTTCAATCAAACAAACAAGTACGAGTATAATACTAGGCGAGCCCATGAAAATAAATATGTATGTTCAATAGTAAATAATTATTATGGTAAAACAACAAATAAACATTCTTGCCAATTATATTTAATAAATTAGATGTTTTAAGAGGCAGAGAAAATTATAAGTAAATTCACTTTGAAGAAAAAAAAAAAAACATTTGTATTAACATTTGGCAACGGGAATAAACACGTTCACATACGAATTGGTATTTCTCACACCTGCCCAGTTTCCCGACATTTCATTCCATGCTGCATGGAATCCGGTGTTTGCAAAAACTCAATATTCGCGATATCGTATAGTGTTGACCAGAATACGGCCGTGATACAGAAAATGGACACCGTTAGTGTTGTATGTGGCGGTAATTTAAAAAATGTAATGCAGAAGATTCCACCGCCAAGATGTAAACACGACATCACCAGTCAGCCCGTGACCACGGCCAGTGCAACCTGGCCGAAACGAACGACAAATGTTAGTACAATGCATCGCGAAAGTTTGAAAGCATATAGTACTTGAAATTCTATAAATTTAGTTAAAGTCTTCACTGGTTTTGATAAATGTACTCATACTAGGTAGACTATAGTCTTGTGATTATGAGTGAGTGTAACCTCGCCAACAAACTGCTTTCGTAGTTTGGTGAGAAATTGTATTATGTTTTCTTGTATGCCTTATTTTGTATGAAATAAAATAAAAAATAGATAAAAAGTCATGCGAAGTTGTTCACTGTTTAAAAATAACCCTATATACAAAGTTTCGTGCAGGTCGCATTACTTTTACGTGATAAACTGGCTTTATTGTACCAAGGTTACGAATTAAATTTCATGAGAAACAGTAGTGCTTTTATCTGATTTTATATCGAACTTTTCCCTTCTAATGAAGATGGTACTAATTGAGAAAACTTCTCCACGTCTACTAGTGCAAAACGCCGTACGTGAAATCTTAAGGTATTATTTTTGAAGTGTAGATTTTAAAGTTTTACACTTGAAAACTATGCTCGGTTAAGTGAATTTTCTTTAAGTTAGGCAGTTAAGTTAAGTTTTATTTCAGTTTAGTTACGTATTATTCCTTCTGGAGGTTATGTTTTTGTTATATATGTTTGGTTTTTCTTTTGAATTAGTTTCTTAACCGTGAGTGACTTTGATATAAAATGGCACGACGAAAGGGAGAATAATTTTCATACACTACTACATAAGTACTTTTAAATTGTTGCTTTCTTCTGAAAACTGCAATGACCAAATGTGAACAAAATCTATACTTTTATGATGCCCATCATAAGGGTCAGTTCTTTATAAGTAACATAGTATCTTAATTTGCATTCATAATTATTCTCTTTTTTAATATAAGCCTTCTCACTCTAGCCTCTTTCATGGACAGTAACAGCATTTACCGTAAAATTAAATATTGGAATATAATAGAATGGGGTACCCTGTTTCGCAATATGGCTCTCAAAAAACTAACAACGGGCTTTTTAGTGCGATTTCAAAGTGCTTTCTGTTAGTTGCCGCGTACTGCTTTTCCATAGAGAAGTATCAACAATATACTAACAAGATTCAGTGATTTACATACAACAAATATTTATTGAATCAATATAATCACTGGAAAGACAGACAAGAAAAGTACTAGCATTTTTGTACGTCGTTGCGACGTTATTTAAGTAGTGTACACAATTTCATTAAGAAAGAAGATATCCATAACATTAACAAGGAACTAAGTTCGTTTAACTAAGATAAACGATTCTTTTATGGGGAACTGTACACGTCACAAAAAGATTCCGGAGTATAATATTAAATTATCATTTCCTAAGTTTAAAACTTAGGAAAGTTTTAAACTTAATTAAAGTAATCTTCAATTTTGTAATATGATTTTCTAGTCATATTACAAAATTGAAGATTACTTGTTAGATAAAGAGGTATGGAAAGACAGTATTAACCTAGATCCCACACAAATTTGATTCAAAGTGTATTCCAGCATTTAAGTTTATTTGAAAAGAGCAATCCCTAGAGATTCTTGCTTCTTCTTCTCAGGAAAGTCAGCAAAGCGAACGAGCAGTAGTACGACGTAAAATACGACGTTTCTGAGTGTAAATTTATTTGTTATTATGTGTATAATTTATAATTACCTAATGGAATAAATGATTATTTGACTTTGCTTTATATACCTCATACATCTCTTCCGCTACGGTGCTATCATTCATCCTAACACCATATATCCCATCACTCCAAACCAGCAAAAGACGAGCAGACATTGTTTGTACAACTGAACGGTTTCGAACTGAACACTCCCACAGATTCTTTTGCTTTCTTGGTAGCTATTTGTATAATAAAATAAATCGTTCTCTATCTATAATATCCTATGAATAAGTTTCAATGTAAAAAAACCGTACAAGACTGGTTAAAAAGAATTAACTACAATGACACTGAAAATTTTATATCAGTTTTTAAGTAATATAGATATAATTAAGACGCCAGCTATTATAATTAACATTTATGTACTATTGTAATTTATTGTTATTGAACAAAATATGTTGACTAACCGTTATACTATACTCACAAATTTAGATATCTAAGACACAAGTAAACAATTTTACTTAGTTCAGGTATCACCTAGATTAATTTGCACTACTAACCTTAATTAAAGTAATGTAAACATAAAATAATTTCATTGTTTGCGACAATTTGGCGCATATATGTAAATTATAGGTTATTTAATAAGATTTATGTATGTATTTAGGTTAATATTTTATAGAGAAATAAATTTATCTTATCTTATCCTATTCACAGTCCAAAACCACCTTAACATACCTTACTCTGTCAATAAATTAACAAAGCCGACTGAATCCACCACTATTGACGTAACAGCTTTTTTATCGGTGGGGAACAATAGACGGATGCTGGCAGGCACTAATTAAAAGGATTGTGAAGCCTCGGCACCAGAATATTGGAAAATATTTTGCTATCCCGTTAATTGTCTATCCCTACGTATAAACATTTCTACATCCCTATAATGGATATAGGAAAGTACTTTGATGTTTGGATGTCGTTACCAATTTGAGTGAAAACTTCCAATCCCTCGCTTTAAAGATTTTTTTTTAATGAATTGAACTTGTTGAAAGTATTTATAATAGTTATTTGTAATATAATGGAATATGGCAAGGTTTTATTTTAATTTTAGACAAGCAACACTGCTTTATTTCTCTCTCTTCCTTGTCATCTTCAAATCAAATCCTTTTCAGAATTTTTTATGGCAATACAGTCCTTCCGTATAAGTTCAATATGTATTTTATTTGAAAGTACAGGCACAAAGATAGGATCTACGATGGAACAAATTCGCTCAGAAAATGCTTATTCAGTCGCACCTTAAAGAAATCGCAAACTATCTGCCTGAGTGGTCGAACGGTTACCATGCCGGACTACCACTCAGAGGTCCCAGGTTCGATTTCTCGGGCCGGGACAAATATTTCTATGGCCTACATTTATTCCTCTCGTGAGTTTGGGTGTAATTTGTGGTTGTCTATGTGTGTGTCCATATACCCGCGACACAAAGTTTCTCTAGTGTCTATTTCATTTCTGGACAATTTAAGTTTTAAAATTGAATTTAAAACAGGACGTAAATACTTTAAAACTGTCGCGAAAACCTAAAACATTAATTAAATTTTTATTGAATTGATATTCAATTATTTTTTGTGAAATTACTCCACTAGTTTGTTATAATTATTCCGGTCTATTCGTATCGGTAAATTATCCGGTCGGATCGAAGGAATTTTTTCTGAGTGTTTTTTCTGAGTGTTCGATCTTTGTATTAATAATTATAACCTAAAACATGTTTAATTTAAAAATTATTCGAAATGGCCCTTACTGCAAAACACCGACAATAATGCAAAATTCTTTTTTGAAGTACATTGTATAAATTATTTTGATGTGCTATAAGCGTTTTTGTTGGCAGATTTTTTAATACCAAATCTGTCAACCAAAATTGCATTTTTAAAGAACGAGTAAATACCACCCGTAATAATAATTATAGGATTTCTATTAATAAGGGAATTATGTAGGGAGGTCGAGCTGAGCTTGAGGGATTATTCCACTTGGACAGAGGTGTTAGATTGATTTAGCCACGTAAAATGTATTCTATTGATTGATAGAGGTTTCAAAAAGCTATCAATACCATAGTAAAAAAATAGTAAAAATGTAATAGAATAATTTCGTTTTCTTTTTATACAAATAAAATAAGTGTCCGGTCAAATATCTCCATCTCACTTGATGGAAAGTGACGATGAGGTCGACCATGGAGCAGGCATACCTAAATGCCTCTTAATATTAAAAGGCCCTAGTTGCAGTGTTCAGGGAACTAGTCTGCAGACAAGGTATTCCACATAGCCGTTTGTTTTCTTTTTAGTTAGTTTTTTTATAAAATTCCGTAACATCATCGCTATTGTCAACCCTTAATAAGTATAATTACTATCGCTGATCCAATGCGGGTTGGGAACTTCACACGTCTCACAAAGGTTGTGAATTTTCTTCGACGTGCAAGTTTCATCACGTTGTACGAACGAAAAACTGCAGTTTCGTGCAAGTATAAAAAAGTTTCTTCCTCAAATCTGCAAGGTGTGAAATCATCTTCCTCCTGGAGTATTTCTTTGCGTTATGACATAGGGTTCTTCAAAAAGGGTGTTTACAGTTTACTGGCAACGCTTAGGCAGCTCATCTGATGTTGCAACTGTCCATGGGCGACGATGACCTCCTCCTGTCAAGTGACTCGTCTGCTCGTTTGCCTCCTTCTTTACATAAAAGAAAAAAGAAAAGCCTTTGTTCGCATCTGGTATCGTGCAAAACATAATTATATCACTTTCGCAACTGGTTACCAACCACCGGTTTCGTACGCGGCTGAAGGGATGATGACCTCTCATTTGAGAAGCACCTATTCTCGGTAGCAGATTTGCAAGGGCGGCCAATCGTGACAAAAAATTCACTAATGATGACAAGAAATAATTCAAAGTACCTAAATTTCTAAGGGCACGCACATTATGGCAGGCCCCATTGTACCGCACCGTGTAATAATAATCTTCCAAAATCACTTTCGTACATTTTATGTAATAATGTAATGTATAATCACTACATCATTACGTCTGTCTGTCTGTCTGATCGTGATAAACTCAAAAAACTACGGATGATGGTGCCTATTGACTACATGTCCTGAAGCCTAGGGCGGCCAAGATTGCAAATCCGCCACTGCCCATTCTCCGAATATTCTAGCATAGCTCTCAATATGGCGATAGAATAATACTGGAGAAATTTTGCTAGCCTGGTTTCCTCGCAATAGCTATTATTCACGACTATGATGTCTCGGGGATGACAATACGAGAGTACGAACGTTTGTCTTCGACTAACTCCTGTGTTGCTGAATATTATATTCACGAAATATCATGTCCGCAAAACATTATATTTGCAAGATGACACAACATTTTCTTACCTATAATAGTACATATGTACTGTTATGAACAAAAACATAATTACAGTTTATAAAGTAATTCATTTTATTATTATACTACATATTAACCTTTTTTATTCATATACGATGAATATCGCTATAATCCATGACAAAAAGCAAATTTCGAAACAGTCATATCTGCAAATTATTTATCTAATATTCCTGTCAGACATATTTCTCTGGTATTTTATTTATGACGAATTGTATAATAATTAAGTGGGTTCTGTTTTTTTTTATGATACCAAGTGACGGGCCGTACAAGTCGTACGCCTGATGTTGAGCGACACGTTTGTCCATAACAGTTCCAGTACCACTCAGAGCTTTCAAATATCTCAAGAGCCAAAATTAGAGCAACAATTTTCTTCTTAAACCAAATTCATTTTTGTGAGAATAAAATTTAGCTATCTTCCTTCGTATTACTTATGAGATCGCGGAAGTTGTTCAGCGGAGAAAATTTATGGGGATCTCACCTTTGACTTAGGTGTAATGCTTTATGTTAAGTTTTTCAGACAACTGGCTTTGTTAAAAGTTTCGGGAAATCACTTGAAGATCTCTTTACAACGCCTACTATAAAAATACTTCTACGTATTTGATTCAAAGAATGAAGAATAAAATGTACAAATATATATTTACAAAGCATGAAGTACAGAAAAGGATGTGCTAAATATGTTCATTGTAGAAGAAAAGAATAAGTATTCCACCTTTGATTGATTTAGAAAGAGGACTTGGAGATTCGTATCCAGTAGGTAGGCAATGTTTTTCTTTTGGATGACAAAGCTTATTATTTGGCCCAAGTAGCTGCAGCGTTTTGGTCATAGCAGACGTAAACGAGGTAAACTGAAAGCTTCTTAACCGCTCACGCGATTCATGCGTCTCTGGAAGCATACCACACCTAGAGGTGCCGGTGATGATTTTATACCGATTTATCGGATATCGAAGTAATAACAGGTAAAAGAACTAATACTAATTGCTATTTCGGTAACTACTCTAGCAAACCATAAAGTTTTTAATGCCTGGGTCTGTCATTTAAAAAAAATAAACAACTTCAAAAATACGTCACGACAATCGTGTGTGTTATTGTTTGGGCTGGTGATGTCGGTGTTTATTTATTGAAAACATACCGTAAGTTGCGCTTTTTAAGTTTACCCTGAATATAAATGTTTATAAACTATACTTTAAGGAGTAATTTCATGGTAAACATTAGAACCACTCAAACGGAATATTATCATATTTACTCAAGTTCACCAAAAATTTCATTAGTGCTTTTTAAGTGCAGGATTTGTGGTGTATTACTGCATTTTATTTGAGATGTTTTTGTTGTAGTACGGAGGGTATTTATTTAGCAATGCAGAATAATAATATTTATTTTTAAAAACTTGTATTTAAACTGAATCCATTTCTAATTTGCGAAACCAAATAGCCGCCATTTTGCGGTAGGATGAGCGCATCGCGTGAGCGGTTACTGAGGAGTTCTGACGTGTTCTTGTGTGTGTTCTTCTTCTTATCGTATCGATGGCATACACTTAATATTAATGCTATAGCCATGGTGACGAAAGGATAGCTCGAAAAGAGTCACCAGACTTGCAGGAAAGGCATGGTAAGTTATGAATCTCTTCCCGTGCTCCTCACTTTGATTGTGGCTCAAAAGGCCCAAAAGGTTGACATATTTGAACCTCGGAGGGAGTACACAGAGATCATAATTATCCCATACTAGCTTTCACCTAACATGGGATAATTATGATCTGTGTTATACCACGCACAGAACAAACAAAGAATAGGTAAGAGAAAGGTAAGGAGGATCTAATTTAACTTATAAAAAGTGGACAATAAGCGAATGAAACAATTTCTGACAAATAGCTCAAACAATAAAAACACTTCATTAAACAATGTCAAATTGACGAACATCTTTGTTTTATTTGCGATATCCAAAGTGAAATTACGAAATATCGAAATACACAAGCCTATAAATAACCGATGTCACGGAACCAATTTTAAACAGATTAAGTAAATATTAAATGATTCGACGCGCAATTACGCTACAGTATTAATAATTTATTACGGAAACTTTAATTTGGGCTTGTTTTAATTTGACTTTATTGTAAAAAGTCATTTGTTCAAATATTTTATATGAACAAATTGAGCCTGTACCAACATAATATTATGAAACGACTACCACGAAACGTTAAATAGTAGTAAAAGTAAATAATTTGTACAGATTCAAGAGCACGTCAAGCTTTACACTTAAGACTTAACCACCAAACTTAGACCAACTCTATGCCGCTTACGATAAGAACGGTTCAAAGTACAAAGTGTCACGCTTGATGTGCTCTTCACTGTACATTACGCTTTGTTATTCTTTTTCTTCATCTTCTTTTTGAGTCTCTATCTATCCAATGCTGAGTGTAGGTCTTTTTTAATTCAAGTCATACCTTACGGCATTGTGCCTTTCTTATTCAATTGTACACTGCCATTTTGAGTTTGAGATTGGTTGCCTACCTACTCTACACGTCCTTCTGTACCGTTCTCTGGGTATCCTCTACTCAAGGATTTTTCTACCCCATCTGCGATCTCGTCTACAGCATATTTATAACCGACAAAATTAACTTTCATCTCGGTTTGTCATTCGTCCTTATAGCAAAAATAGAACATAAGCTTAGTGGTTAAGATTAGGTCCCATGTGACATCATGCATCAGCACCACTAAACGTATAACCAGCATCGAAGCAACAAAACATCGTAAAATTTAATTTCATTATACCTCACCTAATAGTAAAGATAAGTTGTCGATTCTAGGTCTTGCGATACTAGTATCGCCTTAAGCTCTAGGCTAGCCTAGAGCTTAAGGCGGGATTTGCTTAATTTGGAAGTTACATAGTTTCTGAAATCCTATTCATTTCATTCATACAAACTTACTTTTATTTTCCAAAATGCCTATTTTCTTCTAGTGGTGGGTTACCCAATCCTGTTAATCAGTACCTATTGGCAATTGGCATTACTCAACAATAGAAAAGTAATACGTAAATATTAGGAAAACTGACAAGATAGATTTAAAGAAAAAAATAACGCATGACCTCAGCCATTATATGCCATTTTGTCGGTGCTAACATGATAATTCAATTTGATATGAAAATCGATTTATTCTTTTACGTTTTATGATTTCGAGTGACTCAAAAACTGACCGAAAGAATCCCAAATTTGTTATTGTAAATCCTAAATAGTTTATGAACGCACTCAAATTAGTAGTAACTTTGAGAGTGCGCAAACAAAGTGATATCAATCAATTACTGGTTAAAGCTTGATTTTTCATGAGCGTACCTTTTTTTTAAAGGCACCATTATTACGTCTTTTACAAAACCAACCTTTTGACCCTCCGTGGTCGAGTGGCTTGCGCACAGGTTTTCATGGTGTCGCCATCTCTGAGGTCCCGGGTTGAATCCCATATGAACTCTTATTTCCACGCAGTTTACGCTGTAAACTAAACTGCCTTGTAATTTCGTATTATGAACTGGTAATACCAGCCAGCCAGCGGTGACGTGACACTAGCCTATCTTCTGCCCGAAGTTAGGTTGGCAATATTATGATATTATAATATGTTACGAACGTTGTTTTGACATTTTGTTCCCGTTTGATCTGTCAAAAAGTAACAACAATAAACCATTCAGTTTACTGTGTCTTGGTGTAGTTTTTATTGAATTGTTTTGTATATAATTGTATAATAATTATTATAATTTTGAGGTTATAGATTGTTAGGCAACCATTTCATCACGTGCGATGAATACAAAAAGTTTGAGTATCTCGAAAGTGATGCTTCACACGATAATAATATGGAAAAAATCCAAAGAAGACAACTGCAAGATCATAGTAATCCGTTTGAAATGGAAGCACAACAATTTATGAAAAGATATCGGCTTAGCAAAGAATTAGTAAACAATCTTTGCGATAAACTTAAACCGCACATGTCGAGGCCTACAGAATCCACCGATTTATTGGTTGAGATTAAGGTTATATAGATTTTAAGACTTTCGTGGTTATTCACTAAATGATTATCACTAGTATCAGGTTTCTTACCACGGTATGACTTCTTTTTATTTTCCCGATATTTCGGAACGGTTGCACGCTCCATGGTCACGGGTTGACTAAGTCAAATAAAAAGTAAAATAAAAAGAAGTCATACCGTGGTAAGAAACCTGATACTAGTGATAATCATTTAGAGATTAAGGTTATTTTTCACTAAAGCCAAGTATCATTTCTTACAATTTAGATTATAGTCACATATTCTTAAAATATTATTGACATGTTTTCAATAAACTACAAAGTAAAAATTTACCCGCGGAATTTCGTCGACGTTTGACGTTGTCGTTTGGAAACTGGTTTTGTGATTTTCTCTTATTTACAAAAATTAAAATAGTGTATCGATTTTAGTATCTACTGTCTTTATTATTACTATATAGTGTCTTTATTTATTTTCGTATATGAATAATACGTATCTATTATTTTTCTCTTAAACCAAGTGACAAATATAACACCGTAACTTACCGATAAAATATTCATCTATGTTTTTGAACGTTACACTAAAAAGCACGAGTTAGTCAAGTCCCAGTCATAGACAAAATAACCAGCGAGAAGTCTGCGAAAAATATGTATGTCGTAATAGGAACTTTATCCAGTCAGTTTTTGGGCGTAAAAAGAATTGCCTGGAACTTGCATGGTTTTCTAACCGCTCACGCGATGCGCTCCTCCTACCGCAAAATGGCGGCTATTTGGTTTCACAAATTAGAAAAGCATTCAGTTTAAATACAAGTTTTTATAAATACAAATTATTATTCTGTATTGCTAAATAAATACCCTCCGTACTACCAACAAAAACATCTCAAATAAAATGCAGTAATACACTGCAAATCCTGCACTTAAAAAGCACTAATGAAATTTTTGGTGTACTTGGGTAAATATGATAATATTCCGTTTGAGTGGTTCTAACGTTTACCATGAAATTACTCCTTAAAGTATAGTTTATAAACATTTATATTCAGTGTAAACTTAAAAAACGCTACTTACGGTATGTTTTCAATAAATAAATACCGAAATCACCAGCCCAAACAATAACACTCACACGATCGTCGTGACGTATTTTTGAAGTTGTTTTTTTTTTAATGACAGGCATTGAAAACTTTATGGTTTGCTAGAGTAGTTACCGAAATAGCAATTAATATTAATTCTTTTACCTATTATAACTTCGAGATCCGATAAATCGGTATAAAATCATCACTGGCATCTCTAGGTGTGGTATGCGTCACTGCATGTATCGCGTGAGCGGTTAATAGTTCATAATACGCCCCCTGGAGTTTCAAACATTTCTATATTATATCGGATCTGACTCTGGGGGTCTACTCTCGTTCTCTGTCTGACGTCCGTCCGAAAAAATAACTGTCAAATAAGTAATATTCGACCAAATCAACGTCAAGTATGAAGTTTCACTCGCATCATGCGTTTTTTAATTTAGTCGAGTATTACTTATTTGACAGTTACTTTTTCGGACGGATGTCGGACGGAGAATCAGAGTAGACCCCCTGTACTCTTGTTCGCCGTTCGAAACAAAAACTGTCAATTAAATTATACTCAACCAAATTTAAACACGCATCATTCAGTCAATGAATGGAACGACAGTATGTTACCTCCTGAATATTTGTGGTACCGTCGTTGTTTCCTATTTATATACAAAGTTCTTCAGTTACGTACTTCGGGATCAGAGTGACGTATGTGATATTGTCTAATATTAATACGTAACTTTTGCAGCAAAAATGTAATTTCTTAGATAACGGTATGTAATTTTCGACTCAAAGGCCCTGCCAACACTGATCTCAATATTGGCTATTGTTATTAGTACTTTCTGTATTAGGTCTCTAATAAAAGACGGTTGTTAATGGGGAGAAAAATATTATTATTCTACGTGTGGACTACAAAGGGCTGTATATTAAGGCGCTAAGTAGGTTTCCTCCTAATTAATTATTGCACTATGATACTAAAACTATCGGTAGTGTATTGAGTATTCGTGAACTGCCGCTGCCGATAATAGGCATTAATAATTACGACAGTGTCTCGGGTGCACCATCAGAATACACAAATATCTATATCGATTCTATCGATGGCTTAACAATCTAATAATTTCAACGTAATGTGATACGGAGATCATACATTGAATTTGAATTTGTTGAACGGCTTATGTTAAATTCACCAGTTCAATTATCAGGTTTTTCTTGCTCCCTAAAGGTAATAATAATATATGTTTATTTTCCTCCAAATACATGACAATTGCATATGTACAAAAATAGAAGCATTAATAAAATCTAGTCCACACTTATAGGTGACTCGGAATTAGTAGAAGCGAAGCTGCAGAGCCTTGAACACCGCCGCGCCGTAGAGTTGCCTGTTTATTGGTATTCGACAGAATATATCACGGAGAGTGTGCGATGGAATTGCATAATTTGATTCCGCTTTCTCCTTTCCATGATCAGGGAATTGACGTGGGCTGGAGTTCCATACCTATGTTGTGGATATTCTCAGGATTAGCACGAAGCGTTTTTCGTCCACATTTATAAGGCGAGCGGCTAGAGAGTGGAATTCCCTACCTGCAGACTTGTTCCCCAAATGCTATAACTTGGACCTTTTCTAATTAATAATATAATATAAATATAAATGATAATCTAAATAAGTAATTCTGTTTTGAGAAAACCCAGTTTTTCAAAGTGATACGAATTGAACGATACAATATGCCCAGTTGGATTACTGAAAAAATGGGGTTCAGGGATGCCAGTCCAATGTGGTTGCCCCAAGGCAGTCCATGCAGCACTTACCGTAGTGCCCCTTGTGCCCTAATACCTGGTCAGAAGATGTATCGACACGATTAGAAGAAGAATTGGATTTCGCGTTTGAGCGACTGAAATGGGAATAGTAACCCTTGCTTAACATGACGATGACGTTGGTACATTGACGTTTGAGAGATCCACCATCGCTTTGGCAGGCTGTATGGTTTCACAAGCGCGTGGTGGAATTGGCAGAGCTCTCTCCCGCGGTCACTGCTTTACCGAGTGGAAAGGGACTCCCCGATTTGAGTGACTTTGAGATGCTTCCTGGATGAGTTATGTGCCGAAAAAAAATTGTTTCTTTAAAAAATGTTCGATTATGGTTTCTTTGTTTACAAATGTCATGTCAGTTTGACAGCTCAAACTGGATGAGGTCGCAGAGAAGGTAACTCTGGTGTCGTTAAAATCTGTTCAGTTTAATCATACGTCTGACTTGGTCCTATGAGATGATGGTAATTGGCAGGACTGCCATATGAAAATAACGAGTGAAGTGGATGATGAATGCTTTATAAACGAGCGCGCATTGACAAGACGAGCTTTTTGTGTGAAATACTTGAAAGTTAACAAGCCCTGCCGCTCTGCGTGAACTTGCCACATAACATTTAAAGTCCGGTTGAACCTGATCCATCTTTTGTACTTTCGAACTAATTACTGCAAAAAGTAGATAAACGAATTAATAGCAATCAACTGACCTTATCATTTCACCGCCGGCTGAACGAATTGACAACGAATAATGAATAGACGAATAATTCCTGACTGAATCAGTGATCGTTTTCCGCAACGTCATATTATTATGTCATAATAGGTAAGGGTGCAAAAAATGTATAGTAAAATTTGGTATTAACATTTTGAAACTCAATTTAAGTCTAGATTTTTATCCAAATTTATTACTTTTCATCAAAAATAATTTGTAGCTACGTACTGAATTGTATATGAACCAGAAATGAAAATTATATTTTAGTCACAAGCACTGTTTTTCATGGTTCTTTTACGAGGACAACATGTTATATAAGTTTGCATTATATATTAAACATATTTGGTTGATAATTTTAATAACTTTACCACCTCAGTCAACCGTGATCATAGGACTCGTAAAGATTCCGAAACGTTGGTGTGTTTGAAAAAAAAAAACAAAAATACGCGAAAAGGTTTCATAAATTCGAAAAAATTGTTTCATTTCCTATGTAGGTAGGTATAACAGTCTCGAAAACCTAAGAACTCGATAAGAAATAAAGAAAGAAAACTGGTTATTATACAAGCACAGATACGCAAATAAACAAAACAACAGAGGAACAATAATAATAATAACAATAACAACAACAACAACAACGACAACGACAACGACAACGACAGCGACAGCGACAGCGACAGCGACAGAGACAGCGCCAGCGCCAGCGCCAGGGCCAGCGACAGCGACAGCGACAGGGACAGGGACAGCGACAGCGACAGCGACAGCGACAGCGACAGGGACAGCGACAGCGACAATAATAATAATAATAAAGAAAGACATACTCGTAGATACACGCCATACTGTATTTACTTGACTTCAGTCCGTAAACGCGTTTCAAACCAGCTAACAAGCCGAGAAAAATAAAGCAAATAATAATAACAATTTAAAATTAAACTTTCAGGCTTTCGGAGAAACGAAAGTCTAAAATAAATAATGATATAATAATAATAAAAGAAAAAAATAAAAAATGAGAACCATTGATAATGCAGTACCTAATTCACCGTCATGCGTGTCACGCCTGGAGCAATCGGGACTCGTTAGTAATTATTAGTAATCCTGTCATTCGAAAGACAAATTTGTAACCTACTAATTTTCGTATTCCAATGATCTCAATGATCATTCATTACTAATTAGTATTACTAATCCATAGATTCTATAGAACATTTCTGCTTAGCCCTGTCTGGCATATGGTAAATACTGTAAATGTGACTGGGATATTTTGGTATGGACATGGTGAATGGTTCCGAGTAGTCCCGACTTAACAATCGTTCGACTCGTGCACCCGACCGAATGCCTGAGGCAATCGGTATCGGTAATCATTCGACTCGAGTCGATTGTTCGAATGCTTGGATTCGACTTATCGACTTCTTGCTCCATTAATTTGGGAAATTTAGTTTTCTAAATTTATTCTGGTCTAGAAGTTCTGGAATTCCCTTGTTTGACGTTTTTTTTTTATAATATCAAGTGACGAGACGAACAAATCGTGCGCCTGATGGTGAGCTACACGCCTGTCCAAACAGTTGCAGTGCCACTCAGAGCTTTAAATCGCAAAGATCTGAGGGGCAATGGCCGTCAACATAGTAATGCTGACATTACTGCTTGGCGGCGCAGTCATAGGTAAAGTGGCAGTACTTCCCTGGAAGAAGTTCTTCACAAGGAGCTCTACTGCTAAGATCTCGGTAATCATAGTAATACTAGGTTTATATGATAATAACAATAAACCACACACACGTATCCTCGCCCTAGGGAAACCCACACATAACACCCAAACTCTCGTGAGAAATAAATGTAGGCCATACAATGCACAGTGACCGTTCGGCCAAGGCAGTAAATTCCTATAGCTGTCTGGCACATTAGTGTTTATAACATTACGTATATAATTAATAAATTCATTGTTTCTAATATAACAAACAAAATTGAATTTTCCAGTCTTCAATGTAAGGATTTAATTAAGAAAAATGCACAGCGGGCCACCTAATTTTGTATTACGACGAATATTACAAAAAATGAGAAAAATCTCTCACCACTTAACAAGATTACAGTAATACAAAACCGGAAGTATTCGGAAAAAAAAACAGTGAAGGAGCAACTGAATTCCCTTCGGCACCGCTTCTTAATTAAATAGCAAAAATCGGCTCTGCACAGCTTGACCCAGTTGCGGGACAATCTACCGCGCCAACATGGTACAAGTTATACGATGCAAGAAAGTTTTCAAGGAGCTTATTTAGTTAAAGCCCTTGTCTTTTAGTTCCTGAACTTATATTATTGTGTTCTAAAATAAGCTGGTAGCGTAATGCGAGAACAATTGATTATCAATTTAGAGGTTTACGGCTCGAGAGTTCAAATTCTTGTGACGTATGTTTGTTTAAAGGTGGGTGGGCTCACGTCTTAAAATGTACGCTCGCGTTGAAATACCTCGTCTTAATACTAGCTATGTAGATACTTATATATAGGATGTAATCGTTAAGTATGCCCACGCGATTATTCCATAAATATAAGAGATATCAAAAACATTTAAATTGATAGCGGAAGTACGTTACTAGTGAGTCCCTCTAAACTTCTCGCTGTTGTCTATGGTAATGAAATTTAAGACATACTAATAAAGTATACCATAACAAGGCATAACCAAGGAAGACGATGTAGGTACACAAATAAATCAAATAATTACAATTACACTGTTTACTACCCAAAATTACGAAGACGGGATTGTTAATTTGGGATTATTACCTCCAAAGTTTACGCCCTGATATCGGTTTAGGCGTCGTGGCTTGTTTAGTTTAATATATAGTTAACAGGCAACATTGTTACGTTAATGTTCAAAGTAACAATCTCTACGTTTACTTTGTATCTTCAAATATCATGTCGTCTAATTAAGGAACAGTTGTTTAAAATAAGTTAACAGAACACCTGTGCTCAAAACGGTCACGTTTGGCGGTAACGAAAAGTAACATGATGAATACTGAAAAAGTAAATGCTCTGAACAAATTTCTTTCCTTCAAATAAGAAACTTAAAAACATATATTTTTAACAAGCTGTTAAAATTCTAAACATACGAAAACGAATTCATCAATTTCGCCTAAAACTACATACGGACGACGACGTAAGACAAATTGCAAAAGATCCTTGTGAAAGAGTTCGTCCAGGGAAGTACTGCCATCTTACTATTTCTCTTTCTTCACTTATGTCTCAGGGTGACGGGCGCAGTGGCACTGCCCTTCAGATCTTCTTCAAAGGTCTGAGACCAGACGCACGACTTGTTCGTACCTTCATTTGATGTCATAAAAAATCCCTGATACGGGCCGCTACCGCAAAACTAGAGATACTTTTTTCTTGTACATTCGAAGCATCAAAATTTCAACCACCGTAGGAAAGTGTCCTGCTTGTCTTCGTATTATCGTATCGATGACACTGACTATAATGCTTGCCATCCTGGTGAAAGAATTTGCCCAAGGTGTGCCAGATGCACAGGAAACTAACGGTACGTCTTGTGCGGAGGTTTCTTAGGGAGGGTCTAGCTTGTCAATGGTCTATTAGATACATTCCGGGGAGTTTACGCAGGAATTTTTCAGTTTAATTCCACTCCCATTGTTCTTGCTTCGGTCGATTAGAAGTCCAGAACATTACGAACTTCGTACCAATGTCGCGAAGATGGAGTTGCGACATTGGTACGAATTGCTTTACTTCCTCCTTCCTTATTCGTACGGAAAAAAAATGGAGTACAACTGCACTTCCCGAAAACCTGTACTTCCCGGAATCTACAATTTGGGAGTGTCCAAGGTCAGAACGCCTACCATCGTCTTTTAACTTTACTCTACGTAAAAAAGAAATTTTCGAATACAGTTAATTATCATCTGATTATACGTTGGAAGATGGTTGGAAGTAACGGCAACACTGAAACACAAATTCAAAGTAAGTTGAAAAAGTTGTTATCTCCTATTTTGTGTTTGAGCTTTTTAACATACTTTAATTTAAATGCTAAAACGTAAGCTGAAATGCGAAATTAAATAACATGGAAGTTTTACAAATAGGACCTTTAAACTGGTACAAATATCAGATAGGTATAAAGTATAAAAGTATAGTAATAGGTTTAGCCAATACCGGAACCATAGCAGCTCTCTAATACAGTTGTTTCTGGAACTATTTATTCTAAATTACACACAAGCATGAATACACACACTACTCAACATACGCACCCTTGGTATAATAAAACCACTTGTTACGTCAAAAGTGTTTTTACGACGTTAAAATCATAAACATAATAAAAAGTACACGAAACAAATTACGGATATGTAAAATTTTGTAACTATCCTACTTACGCATAAAAAAGTTATCGGTTAATTTTGATTGTAGAATTTTTAAACTGAACTTTTGAAAAGTTGTCATTTTGGAGTGATCTTATTAACCATGGGTACGATATTTATTTCTCTCACTTACTCTTTCTACTTTCTTTTCCTTTTTGTATTATTACTTTCATAGTTATCACTAAAAGTATAGCATTATGATCGTACGGATCAGTTATAATTTTCTTTTGTTTTAAAATAATAATAATAAATAAAATGTTTCTTTATTTGGGTATACACCCATGAATAAATTTAACAATATTTATTTATTACATTACATTATATACCCATGGACTTGAATTTTATTAACCAAATACATTGACTTACAAATAAATGGACGACGGGTCTAATACAAAAACCACGAAAAAATGTCCCAAGTCAACCAATTTAAACATAGTGACATGTAAAGGAATATGAAAAAGCTAAAACGTTCAATTTACATTGCAATGTCATCGCAGTACTGTCTAATTTTGCTTGCTTCGCTGTCAGTCGAACAAACGAAGACTAAAGCGTGAATGACGCTCTGTATACGATTTTAACGCCCTATAAGTTCGGACACTTTTTAGCGCGAACCCGACGTCCATATAATTGTAAGTCAATGACCAAATATTATTATTATTCATGAAGTAAATAATTAAGACTTACATTAAATTGAATTGAATTTACATAAGAAATAATAGCATAATTATAATTCATTTTATTTATATTTTGAAAATGGAGAGGTCGCTTGCATAGTAGCATGTATCGCATACTGTCCCTATTTTGGCCGAATCGCTGACTCTCATAAGAAAAGACCAATATCTATTTCATATTATAGCGAAAAAATGGTCTACTCTATTCACGGCAAACATGCCAGACGCACTACACCGCCAGGGCAGCCTCAGCACAGCGCGAAATTCATTATTGTACTGAACTCTGAGTCTATCAAAAGTTTTACTTACTGGGACATATCTTGTCCCGCCTATCTGAACACAATTCGTATCCAGTTTAGGAGAGAGAATTTCTTAAATTTTTTCAGGCTTTAAGAAATTTTATTTTATCCTCTATATTATTTTATACGTACTGTTATAAATCTTGTTTTGCTTGTTCTTTTCTAAGTATTACAAATATTATTATATCTGTACCAGCTGTTTCTTCATAATCTTCTCCGGTCTTGTTGCGGTCTTATTATAGTTATTCTGAAAACTTAATACATTAGGTCTTCTTGTCATGTCATTGCTTGTCTTATTCAAAAATTACGTAGACTTAGAATAATATGTAGCTATTTTGATTGAGCTATATGAGGTCTTCCGATGTGCAAACAAATATCTAAATACCCGTTATCTTTATTGTTTAGTGCTTAAAAAACCAACTAAACTTTTTACTTTACATAATTTACTTTCTGGTGATTATTGTTGTTCTTTTTTTAAAGTACTTTACAAGACACCTAAATTTCGATAGGACAAGATAGAACGAGTATCTGCAAATGTTACAGTTGTAAGCGCTAGCGTAATGGGCGAAGTCAGTCACAATTGACAGAGAAAGCGTGCGAACATTAAACCATTGCGTGATTGGTAGCGAACAGTGGCTCCGCATCGTAAAACTGAAGACTTCCGGTTACTAGTAAAAACTTAACCAAGTTTAGTATATGATTAGGTACAGTAATTATTCTGCGACTACTTTTGAAATTAATGAAGTCGAATTACAAATTCAGCTTTCGTCAAGCAGTGAACCCATTGGAAGAACGGTTGTTTCGTAGCGTATAGGCCGACGCGACGATGGTTCGAGTCCCTGTCTTCTAACGACTATTATATTTATATTAATTAATATTAATTTGAATGTTACGTACAATGATTAACGTTTCATAAATCTTCAATACCTACCTCTCTCACTAACAGTGAAGGATGACTCAGCGAAATATCAATTAGACTGTATCAGTCTGTTGAACGCCGAGTCAGGAGGCTTATTGGCGACGATAAGTTCGAATCTAAACTTCATAGTTTAGCCCACTGGCGCCTGTTTGTCGGTTTCCTTATAGAGACAGCTCCATCAGCTTATTCAGCCAAAAGGGGCATCCCTTTTACCATCGGACTTCCTCTCTACGTGGTTGATATTCCCTTTGCAACTGTGTTTCCGAGCATATAGAACCTTATTCAGGTTAGGTTATCTTAAGGTGCGAATTAATAAACATTTTCAGTTCCATCATATCCTTGTTTTTGGGCAGTTTGTGGTCAAGAGTGAGTCCAATTCCTTTTTAAAAAAAGAAGGAAAACATGGTGATGGAAGCTGCTGTCGATGTAGATTCACAACCCTTGGATAACGTATGAACCCTTGCCTCCAAAGAGACTCCTGCTTAATAATGAGACATTATAATCAACTGATGACAGTGGTGTCAGATTAGCGTTTTTCGCCATTAAGGCTACTTCGAGGGGTCGCGTGCCGATTAAAAAAGTAATCGGCGACTTGGCGATATTTAGGCTAATGTCTGGGGAATTACATACGTGATTGGGGATTTTGTGGGGAATTGAGTTTTAAAACAGCTAATTTTCTTTTGTCTTTTTTTTTACGTATGGGGAATTGGAGGAATAAGAAAATTCATATTTCCCAATTCCCCGCAGCAAACAAAATCGCTTTCCTTCATTACCAGGGTTTTTAGGGCTTGGGCGAATATCGGCTTATCACTCATAAATTAGCGAATTACTTTCGCAAAAGTCTGGCAACACTGGATGATGATAACATAGTCAGGTAAAACAAACTAAATGTGCCATACAAAAGCCGCTTTCTCAATAATGCTACAATAGCTAGTTTTAGATGGTCCGCTTGAAAATGCCGCACATTATTTAATTTACGGAACACTGCTTACAGAACAAAATGCAAGCGTGAACAATGTTAATATGTTAACTAGAACTCCCCTCAGAATCGTGAAACTTTCCCTATTATGCCGTACAACTGTCCCATGTACCACACGTTAAAGCGAAATGTGCAACTGTGCAATAAGTGACTGTAATTAGCTGGATTTTAATACAGCATCGCTAAGTTACTTGGACTTAATTTTTAAAGTTAGGCCATGTATATTAAACATCGAAACCTACAGAAATACCATCGGCTGTTTTCGACTTGTAGAACATCGTCTCTCTCACTCACACCTTTGTAACATTTTGTCGCTGTTTTGTCAGTTGTGCGAAGGTAACTGCACTCTTCAAATCCGAAGGTAGTCGATAATAACAGATAGTCGTTTTTCTAAAGCTCGATGCTTAATATTTACGTATGTGGCAATGAACAGATTTTAAAAACTGCGCATCTGCTTTCATATTATTACATTTTAGTGTCAGTTACATTTTTTAAACAGATTATTTTAGATGATATTCTATTATTGTATCTATATATCGACTCGTCCGAAGAACAGAGTCCGATACGATTATATCGCGAAAAGAGGATAAGTACGTTACGAGCATAATTTCGTTATTCAAAGATAGATAGATAGATAGATCTTTGTTCTACGGATGAGTCGATATGTTGCTTCCGTGACGGGACGAACAAGTCGTGCGTCTGTTGGTAAGCGACACGCCTACCCATAATTACAGAGTGCCACTTCTGAGGAGTACTGCCACTGCACCCCTCACCCTGATCCAAGCGCCATATGCATGTAATTTCACCAGCGTCTTTAGCCTTCAAAATCGAAACGCTATAATGCTCGCATTACCGCTTGGCGGCAGAAATTAATGAGGTGGCAGTACTTCCTTGGACGAACGCTTTCGGAAGGAGCTCTACTGGTACTAAAATCTTTTTCCATACATGATCGTTGAGACTGCACTAAGTACACTATGATTATTTCATTGTTATGAAATATGATTGTTTACATAGGGGTCACAGATCATACTCGTATATCCTAAAGGCGTCATTTAGTCTTATTTCTTCACGTAAACTGCCAAATACGCGGGGGGACTGCTTGATTGTAATATAGTGATGTGACGTGTTCAATAACTTGTCGATGGCAGCGGTCGAGATTTTAGAATGAAACAATTTTGTATTTGATATAATACTCTGTCAAGAAAGTGCCGGGAAAAGATCAATAATACACAAAATGTTAGTTATTCATTCACATCTATTTTATCGCCTTCAAGGTATGCTCCTTGAGACACGATATACTTACGCCAACGAATAGTTCAAGCATCACAACATTTTTTAAACGCTTTTTCCGGAACTGAGTTCAGTGCTCGCCGCGAATTTTCCTTTATGTCTCCTAAGGTACAAAAACGTGTGCCATGAAGTGGTAATTTGAGTTTAGGATAAAGAAAGTAGTCGGCTGGAGCCATATCTGGTGAATAAGGTGATTGCTCGATGGTATTTCTTGGGTTTTTGGTCAACAATTCGTTCATAATGATGGCCTTGTGCGAAGTCGCATTATTGTGAGGCAAAATACCAGAATGTGCTTCCCACAAATCTGGCTTTCATAATTAGTACAAATAATATAGTAACAATATAGTATTTTTATTCTCATTTAATTTCTTCTTGGATGCGGGGGCCCGGCAGTGTCCTCACCACCTCCACCAAGTACATTGTTTTATCGGACATTCATTAGTATATATTGCCACATTGTCAGCGACATTCAAGATAATATAAACCCACTTGATCTCAATTACAACGATTTGAGGATGTCACAGAAGTTACGACGTAATCTTCAAGTAAGTAATATGCAGCAGGGAGACATTAACGTTTATTTTCGCTTCGGAGGAAACTACGTTGCAAGATTCATTACATATTTATGTAAGAGGAAATTCTTGAACTAACTGTGTATGTAACTTGGTGTGATATTGCAAGGCGGTGCTGTGGTCAAATTACAATTTTAGACTTAGAATTTAAAATTGTCAAATTATATAGGTTTCCGCGATGGTTACACAAAGGGAATATAATTATTTTCAGATTCGAATCGCTTATTGTTTTTCAAACAATATTAGACAGAGCAGGTTGATGACTATACCATGTCGGTCAGCCGTGATCATAGGTTATGTAAACGGCACGAAAAGTTTTTTGAAAAGTTTCATATCCGGACTTGTACGGACAACGGCACATCAGACTACACATTTTTGTTCGAAAATCACCTCCAGTGCAACAGAACGAGATACGTCAATGTGTAGCTTGACGTGCTGGCGAGTGTACATAACTTGGCACCCATTTAGATTTTTGCTATCGGCAATCTTGGTACCAAACTTAGTCCGTTTTTTATAATTATATTTTTGGTGGGATTATTAGTTGTAATATTCATTTCTCATGACGGAATAAATGTTTATTAACCCGATATCGACATAATTGTCTCAATGCTACCATGTTAACGAACTCTTATCGTCATTAATAAAGACATCTGACGCTCATCACTGGTCCGCTCTAAATAATGCTAGAAAAGGATGTCGACATATTTCTATGCAACATGAAAGAGAGAGACGTTTGTTAATAAACATCAAAGAAAGACAAGATGTTTAATTAAATCTTTTTTTATTATACGTGGGTCGCACTATAAGTTTCCGGAATGAATAAGACAAAAAACTATAAACGGTCAGAAATGAATTTATTGTTTCTCAAAATATTCTCCGTTAGCTTTAATGCACTTTTTCATATGAATGAACCAATTTTGAAAACATTTATGCCTCTCATCCGTGACAATCGCTGAAACATATTTTTCATATTCTTCGACAGCCGCTTCAGGTGATGAAAATCGTAGACCGCGGAACTGGTTCTTAATTTTTGGAAATAAATAAAAGTCACACGGTGCCAGGTCGGGACTGTACGCGGGATGGCACATAAAGTCAAAGTTGTTTACCTTCAAAAATTCATTTGTCTGTCTGGCCGTGTGAGAACTGGCATTATCGTGGTGCTAGATGATACGGCGTTTACAGTTATTTTTACGGAGTTTGTCAATAACTTCCAGCAAACAAATGGTCGTGTACCAATCACTATTCACGGTACAACTATTCTTCAAAGCAACAGTGCACGTGTCCAGTTTTATTAAAAATAGAAGCAATCATCGGCTTAGAGGCACTTTGCACGCGCGCCACTTTGGTTGGTTTCGGCTCATCTTCAAAGACCCATGCGCTCGATTGCTGCTTCCTTTTGGAATCGTAACTATAAATCCATGTTTCGTCACCTGTCACTATGTCCCACACCAAATTTGACTCCCCTTCATTGAATCTGGTAAGCATGGCATTGCACCAAGTGACGTGACCCGTTTTTTGAGCCTCAGTCAAATTGTGTGGGATCCACCGAGAGCACAACTTTTTCACACCCAAATATTTGCATAATATTGATTGTATTTGATTCGTGCCTATGCCTAAACATGCCCGAATCTCATGGTATATCACATGCCTGTCTGTTTTGATTATACGGCATACAATATCGATGTTTTTGCTGTTCATAGCACTGGACGGGCGGCCATCACGAAATTCGTCACTGAGATTCACACGACAGCGTTTGAATTCTACAAACCAGCTCTATATAGTCGTCTTGAATGGTGCTTCATTGCCAAAAACAGTTTGAAGCCGAGCAAAGCTCCGCTGAGCTGTTAAATTACACTTGAAATCGTAGAAAATATCAAACATACAATAAGTTCTTAACATGGCGGGCTACATGCCGCTGTATATAAGACAATAAAAAGGCGTATTTTTCTTGTATTGTACCTACCTCATGACTGAGCGTTACTTACCCTCCCTTAGTCCACCCATAGGTCATAAATGATGCAAGTGTGTTAACGAAAATCTTTGATATATCCCCACTTTCAATAGACCGATAAACAAGGTTCTAAATAGAATTAATAGTTAACATTGTTTTGTTTATTCTTCACTTATTTCTTAACTCCGGAAGTGAAGGCATCATTACACTACAACCGCACTGTTATCAGTGACTCATTAGACGATTTTTTCTATTGTAGATTTTGCTATTTTTTCCCATAGTGATCCAAGAACAAGCCTTGTTTGTCATAATTTACTTGTAATTTTGAATTTTCATTTAAAAAATTTGATTTAAATATTTTAATATTTAATATAGACATTTCTTGCTCTCTCTCAGATTGCGTTAAAGGAAAAAGTCGTCAAGTCGAAAAAAACAAATACCTGCAACATGCACTGCCATGTCTGTGCTTTCCACGTACGTGTCCCACTGGGGAGTGTCGCTACCACTGAATACCCCTCTTCATGTTTTATATATTTTTATGATTGATTATCATGCGACGGGACTAAGCTGCCGTGCACCTGCTGGTAAGTGACACGTCTACCCATAATAGTTGGAGTGTCACAGAGTTTTAAATCGCGAAGTTATGAGGGGCAATGCCACCACGCCCGTTACCCTGAGACAGAAGTTGACAGTCACATGTGCCTGTAATTGCACCAAAACCTTTATCCTTTAAAGCTGGAACGTTGTGATGCTCACGTTACTCCTTGACGGCAGAAACAGATAACTATTAGGTAGTATTTCCCTGGACGAACTCTATTGCTTCGAGTAAATTAAACTGTTATAAAATATAGTGTGATGTTAAAAACGTTACCACCTATTCTACAACACAAAATAATAGCTCATAACCGCGACCAAAAAAGTTTAGAAGCAACGAGGTAAGTGACAAGTATTTTTTCAATTAAATATTTATAATGAAAGGAGCACGTTCGCTGAATGTAACATTAACTACACAAATTCCAAATATAGAATTCAAATTACATACGACGATATAGCTAGTGAGCATAGAACATTTTAGTTTATGCAAAGATAAAGGGGACATAGAATGAAATTTAAATAAATTATGAGTTAGTATGCTGTTAATTATGATTCTATTTTTTTAAACAAGTATTATTGTGCATCTGACCTCCATCTCACTTATTGGAAAGTGACGATGAGGTCGACGATGGAGCATGCCCATCGAAATAATACCTACTCGCTCTTACCTTGAAAAGTCCTAAGTTATACCGTAAAGGGAACAAGTTTGCAGGCAGGGAATTCCACGCCATAGCCGTGCGCCATATAAATGTGGAAGCGTAACTCTTCGTGCGAAACCTCGTAATATCTACGTCTAGTCTCCCCACGATGGAAAGGTAAAGGCTATTATGATTGATTTTAGTATTTATTGATATTTATTCATAAATATAGTAAAAGAACTTTGACGTACTTAATTTTACCAACCAACATTTAAATTCTACGAATTCTTCGTGAAAACTCAGTAGGACTTGAAAAATGTTATGAAAGCTGAAATAACTAGCGCAGTGAGACGGTAAACTGCAGTTTAGCAAAGTAAATAAATTTAAATCTTTTAGTTTCATCATAACTCGAGATACTTTTAGCAAGTTCTCTTGGGTGTGAATAAATTTTCACGTAAAACTCTTTTCCTTTGAAATAATATTTTGTTACTTAGCCCACTACACTATTTATTATTTGAAATTCACATTTTAAACACAAGAGCCTATACATACGGCGTGTTTTTTGCACGCAGTAGAAAATTTTATACTGAAATTACAGGCACATGGGACTTGTTAACATAAGTCTCAGGATGACGGACGCAAGGGCAGCGCATGTAAGCTCTCTGCGATTTAAGGCTTTGAGTGACACCACCAGGTGCAAGATGTGTTTGTCCCGTAACTTATTATATTAATCTAGAACTAAGTCCAAACCGAATTAAGGAAAACGACTTTTTTATGAGAAACTGTATACGTTTTTTACAATAACATTCCGGAGCATATTACACTACTATTACAATAGTATTGTAACTCAAAATATGTGAAATTTAATATTATATCATTACTGAACGTAAAATTTGATTATCTACACGTCAAAAAAACCGTCGTTACAATATTGTAAGAAATAATCAAAAGATATCCAATTAACTCAAAATGAGACACACTTTATGTGAGCCAAAATAATCCTTATTCAAAAATTATAAATTATTTTATCCATTTTATTTTTAAACATATTTGAAAAATTGTATAAGTGTCTATAATACATTATAACTTACATAAATGTTAATGATTTTTTGCGGGAAGTGAGTAATTCGTTTTTCATCGATTCTGAGAAGGTCCACTTTTTGAGTTAATACACCCATCTATTAACAGTGCGATATATTAAGATCATTTTCTAAGTATCAAATTTACATTAAAAGTATTTTAATTGAAAAGTCATATTATATTCTATGAATTTTAGCAGCAATAGAGCTCCTTGTGAAAGAATTCGTCCAGGGAAGTACCCTTACCTATGTCTGCCGCCAACCAGTAATGTCAGCATTACTGTGTTCCAGTTTTGAAGGGTAAGAGTGCTGGTGAAATTACAGGCACATTGGACTTGACAAGTTTGTTTTTTTTTTGTAAAAACGTAAGTGCGCATTTGACCTCTATCACTGATGGAAAGTGACGATGAGGTCGACGATAGAACAAGCACACCTAAATAATGCCTATTCACTCTAGCCTTAAAAAGGCCCAAGTTCTAACTTTCAGGGAACAAGTCTGTAGGCAGGGAATTCCACTCCATAGCCGTTCGCCATGTAAATGTGGAATCATCACGCTTTGTGCGAATCTTTGGAATATCCACAACATAGGGGTGGAACCCAAGTCTACGCCTAGTCCTCCTGTGATGGCAAGGGGAAGGCGGAATTAAATCGTGTAATTTCATCACACACTATCCGTGATATATCCTGTAAAATACCGATAAGCAGGCAATTTTACGGCGGTGTTCAAGGCTCTGCAGCTTCACCTCCACTAATTCCGAATCACCTGTAGCCTCTTGCTACGCTTGTCAATTGAATCCAAGGTAGCCAGTTGGTATGTAGCAGAGTCATCTCAAAGGTGGCATCAGTGCTTCATTCACAGATGAAGCACAACTATCCCGGTGTAAAATAACGCCCTAAAGGATGCCAAGCTTCCTTGTTGCATTTTTGGCCATAGCCAAATTTCAATGTATCTGCCGAAGTTCAAATTGGACGACAGGTCCATTCCAAGTAGCTTTCATAGCAATTTAAAGCTCTAAAAACAGGCGTGTAGCTTATCATCAGGCGTACGACATACCCGTTCCGTGTGTTATATTAAAAAAAATACAATTTTACGGTAAACGTTGTTACTATCCAAGAACGGGTTACTTTTATAGCGCCTCTATTTCCGTACGCTGTTCCCTATCCTGAAATGGAAGTAGATGACATTGGTTTTTTCAATTCTTCATCATGACGAGGGTCTTAACTTGCCTGTAAGTTGTGAAGGAAACTGTAAACATTCGTAAGTACCTGTAAACAACTTTCACCATAACTCTCCAACATCGTGGCAAAGTCCCTGACAGTAGAATAGAAAGTTTCAATTAAAATTTCATCGCATTGTTTGGAGCCTTTTTGTCTCAGATTCTCATTTTCATTTTCTCTATTGTTTATAACTTTTTAAGTGTTGCTACAGTTAAGGGTGACACATTGCTTATTTCCAAACTCTTTTGTTTATTTCTAGCTTTTAAACGTGTACAGAAATGGTGAAGATTTTGAATTTTATTTATTTCCTTTCTTACATTTAGACTGCCCAATCATGCAACATTGTATGAGACTACAATACACTCACGGTTATAGATGAATATTTTCTTCTTTATTTATTTATTTACATAAATCAACGCACTTACAGTTTACCAAAACGTAGTTAAAAATACCAAAAAGAAAATGAACAAATACTACAAAAACACATGATTTTATACAAATAAATTGCAATTGCCTCCATAACCGTACAGTTACCATATCGATGCCTTACTTTTTTAAACTCGTATCTTATAAACGCATACGCAGACTCCGCACACTCATAGCCCAACGTATTACTGCATTTTATTTGAGATGTTTTTGTTGGTAGTACGGAGGCTATCTATTTATTTAGCAATGCAGAATAATAATTTTTATTTATAAAACTTGTATTTAAACTGAATGCTTTTCTAATTTGCGAAACAAAATAGCCGCTATTTTGCGGTAGGAGGAGCGCATCGCGTGAGCGGATATTAATAATTATAACAGATTTATATTATTTTTCAAAAGACACGATTGCTTATTAAGACACAAACCTGCCGTTATTGAATTACCAACAGATAGTGCCATTCGTATTGTCCTTTATGACTCTCGTGGCGGTAACTTGCAATTTTCTGGGCAGCAAATTATTTACGTCACCATGTAGAACACGCTATCTATATCAAACTACGTAAATGTCTTTTTCCGTACGTGATCTTAACGTTACGTACATTCGTTTAAGAAGTAGATGATAGTTCACATTTCTGTTTTCTATAAGGATTCCTTTTACGCATTTACGGATTGAAACCGGCTTCCATGTTCTATTTGAACGCTGTATTTTGTTTCTGTAACATTTAAAAAGCGTTTC
This sequence comes from Hyposmocoma kahamanoa, assembly GCF_003589595.1. Lineage (NCBI taxonomy): Eukaryota > Metazoa > Arthropoda > Insecta > Lepidoptera > Cosmopterigidae > Hyposmocoma > Hyposmocoma kahamanoa. The sequence goes on along the minus strand of NW_020653561.1, from coordinate 2,665,832 downwards.
TAAGACATTTTATCCATATTGTACCACATTGTGGGACATGTTTTTTTAAATATCACTAAAGAGATCTAAACAAGGCGAGGTATAATGTCGTGGGTAGGTGGTAAACTACAGAGAACAGATAAAAGAAAGTAAAGACGTACAAGGTCTACGAGACTCGTATTCGAAAAACAAGGAGAAACAGTCCACATTTATACAGGGCGAAAAAAAAAAGGATGTAAAAGGTAACTACTTTAAATACTTAAGATACCAATATTACATAAAGTAATCATTCCTTTATTTTTCTTAATA
>NW_020653561.1:2638663-2660544 GCF_003589595.1 Hyposmocoma kahamanoa | reverse complement strand
AACAGTGAAAGTGTTGAATTTATCACTTTGGAAAAAATATATAGTATAATTGAGGATATACACTGATTACTTTAAGATGTGAAAACACGATTCGTAAAAATTTTTACGATGGAAAAAAGCCCAAACTTACTTCGAAATTTTACAAGATAACCGTAACGTTGTATTCAATATCATCATAAACAAATATAACAACTAAATAGGATACGTATAGTATCCATTTTTTCAAATGGCTTTAATATCGTTTTTAAAAAATGAAATTCCGAAATAAAGCCAGTATCCCTGTCCCTCGACCCAAGCAAAATGAACCGTATTAGTACGGGAAAAATTCGGATTCGAGGTGAGGTATAAATACACCAGGAAAACCGACGAATCAGTAATTATTTATTTTAATTGGAAACTTAAGTAATCAAATTAACAAATTTAAAATTCGAGTAAGAAATATTTCTTATTCATCAAACAATAAATACAAAACAAAGTCAATATTTGCCGCAACTCGTGGAAAATGGTAACTATGTCGAATTATTAACAATGAAGTAGTAAATGAAATATGAAGTTAAAATTCCAACGTTGGAATAAAACGTTTAAATAATAAAATGTTATTTATTTCATACACAAAGTAATCGCATCGTGTTTTTGGAATTTTATGAGTAATAATTTCTAATGCCTTGACCTCTATAGTCTATTGGTAAGCATTGTTGGTACTAAAGACATCACGAGTTCAATTTCCGATAAGACCAATTTCGAAAATTAACTTAATTAACTATCTAAGTATAAAATCCGAGATCGAAAATGTAAACAAACGAATGCTACAGTCAAAGCAGAACTTCCTAGAATTTTAGCGAAAATATATTTTTTTGTAACGGCATCGCCTTTGTTTACATGTTTGATCTCAAATTATACCGCAAAGTATAATGAACTCTAAGTAGCTTATCGGTGTAAATAAATTGTTCTGATACCTATAGTGTAGGGAATTTCCTGGTTTGAGACCATGTGTTATCACACATTAGTTATGCTAGTAAATAAATGTGTGACAACCCCTACCGTGTTTATAAATTTTAATGACAAAATCCAGTAATTTTACGTATTCCGTTACAACATCGTATTATATTCATGACCGAGGTCCATTGAATAAATTATAGTTATTTTAATAACTTAGTATTCCAAACCTGTAATATCAAACCTTGTTTACATTTTTTTTGGTAGTACACTACGTGAATAACACTTGTTCGTGATATGATAATAGCTTTTAGGCGGAATTTAACTTATTATTTACCTACTACTACTACGCACAGCAAGGTGCTGTCTGCACATACGGAAGTATGTGCGTGAAGTGATAGGGTTGCCCATCACTTTCTCTGGTTTGACGAGCATAGTGACATTGTAAGAGCGGCGTAGCAAGTAAACGAAAGTTACGTTTTTGACAGGTACTTTTTATCAACCAAAGTATTTGAAAGTGCACGTATAACTTTATCATTTTATACAAATTGAAAACTTGAGAACCCATGTCCGCTAGTTCACGAACTTATAGTGTCTCATTAAATTGACATAATGAGTCTGTATTATGTACATAAATCGACTGTGAACTGGCACCCGGTACTATCTAAATTTTTTAAAGATTTCATACTCCGCAGTGTAGCAAGAAATTCCATTGCTTTTAATAACAATTGTAATAAAAATATTTAAAAACTGCGTATTTTTATTTAACAAACCAGATGCTATATAAATGACGCAAACAAGTTGCCAGTTCACAGTCGAAATATGAATTTACTCTACACTAAATTAACGAAGAAAATAATAATTCTGTATAAGATGAGCCTCAAACATAAGTAAGTAATAAGTACCTACCTCGTTCCTTTTTTTAGGAAAACGAAACCTTTTTTAGATGAAAATAAACGGCCGTGTATGGCAAATTTCACGACCATTGTATAGTAACGTGCTTTTATAATAAATAAATTTATACTATTTAAACATCAAAGTCGTCCTTAGTGACTTAGTGTCAGCCTTGTTGCCGTTCCGTCAATGTAACCGTCAATATGCGGGGCGCGGTGTGGTATCTAAAGCTGGGAGAGGCGGAGAGTGATCTTTCTCGTTACTTTATATCCAACTGCGTTATATGGAGGGTTATTCATTCTCTGACCCGAGGGTAATTTTATGGAACTTACCATCCCACACGATAGAGGCCTCGTAAAAGCTTAAGAGCTATGCCACACGACGCATTGTGTCGACGTTACAAATCTTGAGCGGTGACGCTACGTTGTACTACATATAAATTGCATTTTCACACGGACATCCCGGACAGGCGGGAAAATAATATGTTTTTAATTTTATAGTATGACAATGAGGCGCTGTGTGTTCATTATTTAAAAGGGAAATGTACCCTTACATACATACATACCCGTACATTTTTGAGAAAAACAATATTCCACACAAATAGCGTTATACAAGGTAAAATTTAATAGTTAATAATATAATAACATATTTAGAAACATACATATATTACGCACAGTTCTGATCTTAAAGAGTCTTAAGAAAAAGCCTGAAATGTTTCTTTAATTATATACAAATCTTGGTACTGCATATCTCGTGCCGTCTGGACTGTGTAATAACATGCGGACGATCAAATAAAATTTTCTGGTCACATTTCCTGACCGCCTGGCTGACGACACAACAAGCGAATACAGCACGGAATTTCAGAAAAATGGACTTTTATAGGTAAAGGAATTTTTAAATTAAAATTTCTGCGCACATAATTTACTTCCATTTGTAAATTTAAGGGACGCTTATAGAAGCAGCTGCAGCGCCACAGTCGCTACACGCCACGCTTTTACAAACGTCTAATTTGAAGAGGCCTTAATAAATTCTATTAATACGAAAAGATGTAGGAATTAAATTACTGTTATTTATCTTAATTTGTTCATTAAATTTGATATTATCAAATTCAAAAGCCGTGTGTCGGACGAGCCTTTATTTAATCAGTCTGTTGAAGCCGTTCATAACATGAGAAATTATCCGCTGAACAATAGAACAACACCCACCGTCTATCATTCAAGCAACAAAAGTAAAGTCAAAACCAGTACCTATGGTGCTTTACCACCGGGGCGAGACGAGGATTGAATATTTGTTAGTGTAATATTAAATCGTATTACTACCTACATAGAGTTATGTAATGGAAACAGGACTGCAACGGACGCAAGCTTGTGGGATACTTGTCACGTGTACACATGATACGTGTGGGTTTGTTGGGTCCCGGGAAGTACAGCCAACTTACCTATTTCTCCCACCAAGCCACCAAGCATTACTGTGTTCCGGTTATGGAGGGTAAGGATGCTGGTGAAATTCCAGGCAAATGGGACTTGTCAACTTAGGTCTCAGAGTGACGGGCGCAGTGGCAGTGCCCTTCAGATCTTTGCGATTTAAAGCTCTGAGTGGCACTGCAGCTATTATGGATAGGCATGTAGCTGATCACTTGTTCGTTGTTGTCCCTATCTACAGACCCGAGAGATAGGGTTTTCCGGAGAGACTACGGCCTCGACGGTAAGACCAGGGTACGGCGGGCGTCCGGGTCAAGCCCTCCGCCAGTGATACGTCTTCACGGGCGTCTCTGGCGGAACCGGGCTTGGGTATGGACTCGCCGAGGTTTGTGGTTAGCTGCAAGGATGAACACGTTCGTCTGCCCCAGTAGATGGTGACCGAGACGTTCGTCCTGCGCGCATCAGGCGCGTCTTAGTAGCGGTCTAATTGAGGACCTGAGGCGAGGAGACGCACGGGGCACGTGAGTTGCCCTTTAAGTCAATTGCTATGTCCAGACATTGTCGCAAGACACTGTCACTTAGAATCTCCGGCACTAGTCCGGAGGTGCCAAAGAGAGTTAGTAGAGTAGTAGTCCTAGGAGAGCTAGTAGAGGAGGAGCTAGACATCTTCCGGTCCCAGTCCGGCCGTGTAGGCATTTGGGAACTGGAGAGACGCCATTTATTTGGCGTCGGGAAGTGAGCGCGCCTTACAGCTCCGCCACTAATGAGAAAATTTGGTAGTCGGCTTAGAGTCAGCCGCTCAGCGGTGGCAACAGTTAGTCGTGTGGAGCGCGATGGGAAGTGAGCGTGCCTACAGCTCCGGTACCTATCTGGAAAGTAGGGAGGGTACTGTACGGCACCCGGGGCGGCTCACCTAAGGCACTAGCCTTGCAGAGAACCCGGACGAAGTGCGTGCAAACGTGCTGATCCGTGGTTAGGACCTGACTTAGATTACTTTGCCGTTAATAATTGCAGCGTGCCCTGCAGTCGACTTTGCAAAATAAATGTCAAGTAATTTAATGTTTTTTGCGACACCAAGTGACTAAATGAACGTCTGTCCATAACAATAGCAGTGCCACTAAAAGCTTTAAACAGCAAAGATCTGAGAGGCATTGCCACTGCGCTGATCACCCTGAGACATAAGACGAAAAGTCCCAAGTGCCTGTAATTCCACCAGCACCCTTACCATTCAAAACCGGAGCGTAGCAATTGTCATATGCGTAAAGCATTTTTTTCATGGGCGAAGCGAGATGAGAATTGAAATCTCACCGCCTGTTTCCACCAAAAATTGCCAGTAATACATAGGGCGCACTATAAGTTTCCGGAACTGGCCACTTACATAAACAATATTTAAAAAGTAATTACAACATTTTGAAAATGGAACTCTTTGGCTGTAGAGTACAGTTTGTTTCATCTGACTGTCACTTGTTTTTACATTGTGGCGTCATTGTAGAAATTGGTTGTCTACATCACCATGGATTTAACTCGTGAAAGTTTTCGTAGTATGATTTTCCACGACTTTAAGTGTAATTTAATAGATCAGCAGAGCTTTGTTCGGCTTCAAACTGCTTTTGTTGATGAAGCACCATGCAAGACGACTATCTATGGCTTGTTTGTAGAATTCAAAGGCGGTCGTGTGAATCTCAGTGACGAATTTCGTGATGGACGCCCGTCCACTGCTGTGAACAACAAAAACATCGATGCTGTGCGCCGTATGATAAAAACAGACAGACATGTGACATACCATGAGATTCGGGCATCTTTAAGCATAGCCATGAGTCAAATACAATCAATACTACGCAAACATTTGGGTGTGAAAAAGCTGTGCTCTCCGTGGATCCCACACAATTTGACTAAGGCTCAAAAAACGGATCGCGTCACTTGGTGCAATGCCATGCTTACCAGATTCAACGAAGGGGCATCAAATTTGGTGTGGGAGATAGTAACAGGTGACGAAACATGGATTTATAGTTACGATCCCAAAACAAAGCAGCAATCGAGCGTGTTGGTCTTTCGAGATGAGCTGAAACCAATCAAAGTAACGCGTGTGCGTAGTGCCTCTAAGCGGATGATTGCTTCTTTTTTTTGTTGCTTTAGATAATAGTTGTACAGTGAATAAAGATTGGTACACGACCATTTGTGATTTTCCAGAAGTTATTGATAAACTCCGTAAAAATAACTGTAAACGCCGTATCATCTTGCACCACTATAATACCAGTTCTCACACGGCCAGACAGACAAATGAATTTTTAAAGGTGAACAACGTTGACCTTATGAGCCATTCCGCGTACAATCCCGACCTCGCACTTTGTGACTTATATTTATTTTCAAAAATTAAGAACCAGTCACGCGGTCAACGATTTTCATCACCAGAAGAAGCAGTTGAAGAGTATAAACAATATGTTTCCGAGATTGTCACAGAGGAGAGGCATAAATGTCTTCAAAATTGGTTCATTCGTATGAAAAAGTGCATTAACGCTAACGGAGAATATTTTAAGAAACAATAAGTTCATTTCTGACCATTTATAGTATTTTTTTCTTATTCATTCCGGAAACTTATGGTACACCCCACGAAGGTAAATATGTTCTTAACGATACGTAAGTTGTTAAAACCTCGGCGCGATATCAAATGTTACAAAACGTGTCACATTGACAGCGTTTTTGTATTTGGTTTTTCCTGTGACATAAAGTTGTAACGTTGGCCTGTCAAAGGTAAATACGTTCACTCAACGATAAGTATGTAGTTCAAACGTTAAAATATTAGCGTGATTGTAAATGTACACGTGTCACTTTGACAGCGTTTTATACATGCCTTAACTTTGGTTTTTACGTTGGTATTTAGCGCGATTGGCCTCCTAGTTCTGTATTTGGCTTTGAGGTAAGGTTGCTGGTGCTGGAGACTTGTCAACATACGTCTCAGGGTGACAGACGCTGTGGCAGTATCCTTCAGATCTTTGCGAATTAAAGGTCTGACTGGAACTGCAATTGCTATGGACAGCGAGTCGCTTAGCACCAGCCGCACGACTTGTTCGTCCTGTCTCTAATTATCATAAAAAAAATCACAGGGTCGTATTATTCACTCTAATAATAAAGTCGTAGATCTTTATTTAGACAGTTCTTGACATCTATAAAAGTAGTACACGTAAATGAACAATACCGTATAAAACACGAGTCAGTTTAGATGTTAAGAAACATGAGAAGTTCTCGCTTAAATTTTTCATGAACTTGAAACCGTAACCTTTCCTACATAAAGTCCTTTGTACTGTACAGTTTTTGGTCGAGGGGGTGTAAATATTTTAAATGAAGGCCTAAATTATTTTGCTGTTGTAGGGGCCCACGTAGTAAAAGCTGCTTGGTTTCACACCCTTAAAACGGAGTTTGTTTATTTTTTAGCACCCTAAATATTAAAGATTGTTGTTGAGTCGAATTCTTAACAGTTTGGTGCAGTTTCGTTTACATTTGCTGTTTATACAATTGTCGACTTTCGCAATTCGCAAGTAACGAAAATTCTGATTTGGTACTTTTTTAAATCCATGTTTCGTGTAAATTCTTGGTGCAGTATTCCACAATTTGATGCCCCTACGTACAATTAACATATAACTGAAAACACAAATATAATTATAATTATAAATAACTGTATTTCGGGTCTAAATTGCGTATACTTGTTTTTTTCCAAACAAACCAACATTTCGGTTTCTTTACGGTCCCATGACATGAAAAAACAACAAGCAACAATTTAAAAACTTTTATTTGGACCACTGGATAAAATTTTCAGTGTGTTTCAAAAAAATTAATTGTGTTTGCTTGATATTCCACAAAAAATGGTTTGTTTCTGAGTTTAAATATTTTCTATACTTTTCAATATGTTCTGTGTTAGATTTTTTTTATGATACCAAGTGACTAGACGAAAGTCGTGCGCCTGGTGGTAAGCGACACGCCTGTCCGTTACAGTTGCAGTGGTACACAGAGCTTTAAATTGCAAAGATCTGAGGGACACTGCCACTGCACCTGTCATCCTGAGACAAAAGTTAACAAGTCTCATATGCATATAATTTCAGCACCCTGACCTTTCAAAACCGGAACGTAATGCACTTATTATTGTTTGATGTCAGAAATTGGTAAGGTGGCAGTACTTCCCTTTACATTGCTAATGAAATAAATATATATAATAAATAAACATTCATCGGCCTAAAATTAGTAGCAGTAGACCTTCTTGTAAAAGATGTCGTCCAGAGAAGTACTGCTACCTTACCCATTTATGCCGCCAAGCAGTAATGTTAGCAATACTGCGTTCCGATTTAGAAGGGTGCTGATGAAATTACAGGTATAGGCGACGAGCCCATAAGATCTTTGCGATTTAAAGTTCTGAATGGCACTGCAACTGTTATGGATAGGCGTGTCAATTACCACCAGGCGCACGACTTGTTCGTCCCGTTACTTGATATTATAAAACAAAAAAAATCCCGATGCAGTTTTAACTATCTACCTAAATAAAACAAATCGACCCTGGAAAGGTAAAACGTCTAACGTGCAATTGGAAATTATTACACGAGAGCGATTGAAAGCAATTGTTTAAGAAAATGTTTAAAAAAAATTACACGGAAAAGCCGAAATTTTCTATTTTTTTTTTTAACAAAATGTAAGTGCGCATTTGATCTTCAACTCAAATGATGGAAAGCGACGATGAGGTCGACGATGGAGCATGCACACCTAATAATGTCTATAATCACTCTCGCTTGGAAAAGGCCCAAGTTATAACGTTCAGGGAACAAGTCTGCAGGCAGGGAATTCCACTCCATATCCGTTCGCCATATAAATTTGGAAGCGCATGTAATTCCATCGCACGCTCTCTATGATATATCCTGAAAAAACACATAAAATAAAAGAATAAAATTAAAGTTATGTTTTTTTTTCTTAAGCATGCCAAAAAAGTTTAGACGTTGTTTCCGCCCAAATTTGTGAAACAAATATATGCCTGAAGTTCGCGTGACATGCGACAGGAGATGTTGAATTTTGCGCATTAAAAGTACCAAATTCGTTTTAGCGGAATGACTCTAAAATTTAAAAAAATCCGTAGTGATACTTCTAGATCATGCATAAATATAATTAATTATCTAATTTTTGTCCTAATAACCTGTAGCATTTGGAGGTGAATCGAAAAAATGTGAAAATTAGAGGTCATTTCGTGATTTTTATCTATAGAGGAAACTTTATTGTTTTATGTTTCTGATTAATGTCTATACTTGAATATATCGTGTAGTTACTCATACAATATTTTATTTTTAACTTTAAAGTGGAATACCCCTCTAAAATCAAATCGAAGATTAGGAATTTTTCCTCTGCTCCCTCTTAAACAAAATAACTTTCAATATTTAGAAAATCACCTTATACCTTTCAAACGTCAACGTATACTTTTTTACTGTCATCATCGAACAATGCAGTTTATAACACTAATTACACAAAGTTCATTTTGCGTTTGGCCGTTTATTTTTCTACAAGTCATTGAATATTTATTGTAATAGCCATTTTACAAGAATGAAATTCAAATTCGTATAAATTGCTAATTCATGTCATCAAAATTTGTAAAGATCTGGGAACTGTACCAACTGCTCATAATTCGGATGAAATTCGACTTGTCCCTTTGTTTTGAATTAAACGTACCGTGTTAAAGGAATACTTACTTATAAAAGGGATCACAGTGATGATGTAAACATTATTATTACATCTCAATTTAAGCTGTTTATAACGTCATGGGCAGGGTTAGCATAGAAAGAAAAGGGAGTAAATAATTGCCAGCAATAATGCAATTGAACCACTTCGGAAGCCCCGTGGTTGGCGCTAGTTGTGGCTGCGGGAGCTCTTGCAGTTAGTGTCGTCTGTCTGGTACTCATAAATGGGCTTTAAATTTAAAATTTACGTGACAATTATTGATTAAAAAAATATATAAAAAAATAGTGCGTATTATTTCATTGTATCAACCATTGGTCTCTTCAAACTGAAAATGTACAACATGTTTTGCAGAAATTGCTTTCTCTACTACTTTATTTTTTTCATGATTTGAAGTGATAAGACGAACAATATCTATAACAGTTGCAGTGACACTTTAAATAAAAATTATTTGAAGGGCACCGCCACTGCGCCCGTCACCCTGAGACATAAGTCGACAAGTCCCATGTGCTTGTAATTTCACCAGCACCCTTATTACCCTTCCAAACCGGAATGCAGTAATGTTCACATTACTGCTTGGCGGCAGAAATAGGTAAGGTGGCAGTACTTCTCTGGACGAATTCTTTCACAAGGAGGTCTACTGCTACCTATATTAAAGACTGAACCAGTTCATAAAAGTAAGGTACTTAAGGTCTTGTATCCAACTAGTATTTTACCTTACATCTTTAATATCGTAAATATAATGATATTGAGGCAGACGTCTTTGCATATTTTCATTCATTAATGTCATACGGCACCGCACTGTGGGGTAACTAAGTCAAATAGGGTTTTTAGGGGAACGTGGGGTATTGGGAGCACGCGGGTAATGAGAGCAGAGAGATAAATTTGCCAAATTTCATCATCTCACGTAAGCATTAAAATGCATAGATACTACATTGTTTACACTAGCTATGTCACCATATCTATCAAATTTTAGAAGTTATGCTTGAAATTGCAATAAAAAAAGAATTGTTTTTACTGTTTTATTCCTTTTTCAATTCGATGTTACGAGGGTAATGAGAGCTGTTTGGCTTTCCTTATCCCATTGCAATGTTCACTCGATATTCCTTTAATACTTTCTTGTTTATTCTCATTACTTTTTAACTTATATATTTTATTACTTTTTTTTTGACATTATATATAATGACTCTCATTTGACATACGGGATTCTTACCGGCTCCCATTTCCCGAACTGTGGGGTAATGGGAGCGAATGACATGTTTTAGTTTTCCTTTTCAACCACATATTATATTTTAGTTTCACATTTTTTCTGTGATTATCTAGTACCTAGATATGTGAAGCGGACATTCATAACTAATAAAAATTTAAATTGCATAAATTATCACTTTTATTATCAATTTTCCTTAGTAGGCTCCCATTACCCCACGCTCCCCTATTCTTCAAAAACGTGCACTAACATCAATAGTAGGCATAAAAATGATCATTATTTGATTTTCAATTCGGGACTTAATCACATATAAAACATATTATATTTCCCTCGACGTTTCGGACAAATTGCATATATTGCAACGTAAAAGATTGATTGCAGTTGTAGGAGTTCCTACGAGTATATTGGGCAGACAAAACGCACCATAGCTGAAAGGGTTAAAGAATACATCGCGCTTGTTAAGAACCGCCAGCTCAATAAGTCTGCAATAGCCGACCATTTGCTGGAATCAGGACCAAACCACTGGATTGCTTCGTAATCCCAAGATACTTTCTACAGAACGTCATCACTATAGTAGAAACGTACGTGAAGCTATTGAAATTGAAAAATACCGTAATTTCAACCGAGAAGATGGTTTTAAGCTTCCATCGTCATGGGATCCAGTTATCAGCAAATGTAAACGACATCAAATATCGCCCGACAAGTCGCCGGATGTCGTGAGTGATGTGTGACGGTCTAGTGAGAACCCTAGTGCACAAATAAATAATGAAGATCAAGTGCGGGTAGTTAGAAAAACTTGCACGACTAGAAGATGCTGACACTCGCCTCTTCAGTCCCTTCGAGACCATGGACGTTGCAATATGTCCGACACGTCGAGGTAAATAAAATATGTTTTATACGTGATTAAGTCCCGAATCAAAAATCAATTAATGTGTAAAGATCGTGAAAGTTTAAATCAAAGTATAGAAAAGATCAGTCCTGTAACACCATATTAAGACGACGTACTCACAGTACATATATGGTATAATAGTTTATGCGCGTCAAAACTTGAGCACTTTTGAGCAATATACTAGCGAGGCCGTGTGTTGCGACTTGCGAAACGCGGGAAAACTAAAATCCGTTGCCCAGTCGCAACGAGAAATCCGCGGGTAATAGGTCCCCAATTCTTCGAACATCTGCCCGCAAACCTGAAAAATGTTACAAACGACGAAACGTTATAAACCCGACTAAAACTACTTTTATTGGATAATTAATTCTACAGTGTCGATGAGTTTCTTTTGAAACGATCGTCATTGTTTGTTTTACTTTACTTCGTATTTCGACAGGCAGTAATTCAAAACTTACTTTATTTTATAATTCATTAATATTGTTTGCGTTAGTGATGATCATATTATTATTTCATGACCTTGTGTATTGATTTGTAATATTGTCACATTGATAATATGAAATAATCGGCTCGAAGGAATTTTTTCTGAGTGTTCGATCTTTGTATTAATAATTATAACAAACTAGTGGAGTGATTTCACAAAAAAATAATTGAATATCAATTCAATAAAAAATTTAATTAATACAGTGAATAGCGACATCTCTCGCCAGGACTAGTAGCTGTAAAGGTACTAACTGGGTGATAAATCTGTTAAAGATTTCTCATAGATGGCGCTACGACTAAAAAGTCGTTGAAAAACCAAGTACAAAGACACGACGCAAGCACATAGAAAGATTCGTGAGGTCCGTTGGTTCGTTCCGTGGCTTAGTTGGTATAGCGTCTGGCACGGTATGCAAGAAGACGTCGGTTCGAATCCGACCGGATCGAAGGAATTTTTTCTGAGTGTTCGATCTTTGTATTAATAATTATAACAAACTAGTGGAGTGATTTCACAAAAAATTATTGAATATCAATTCAATAAAAAATTTAAATATGAAATAAATTATTATTTTCTATTCTAAGCAGACGGCGGTTAATCACATTACATTAGTTAATATATTTTGAGCTGTTAAACCGAGCTTGACTCTGGAATTCAGACCGTTTCTTAACACTGTGCCGTCTGTCACTATCTGTCTTATCTCTTGGTTTGCATGTCATAAAAATAAACAAAGCCCGACTTTGTGCTAACCCTTTGTGAACTGGTGACGTACAGAGTCCACGAAATTGTTCGAAACTTGTTATACTTTATCGAAAGTTAAATTAGTTTTTAAAAATGTCGTTATAACGTCGCAAATTTCTTTTGCGACTTTCATCTTTTAATTTTGTGATCCACGCTCTGGACCTTACTTGGCGCAACAAATTTTGCTGGCCATTCAACGCGGTAATGCTGTCAAGTGACGTTTGAGCCAGCTACGATTAAGAGCGGCCCTTTCTAATTCTTTTAATTAAATTAAAATTACTAAGTCTAAAAAAATTTTGCTACTTAATCCTAATACAGTCAAGAGCATGTAAGGCCTGTCATTTTGGACATTGTCTCGTTTTCTTCGAGTTGATTTGAATCACCAGTATCAGGCTTATCTTGCTTTTGAATCTGTGTCATACAAGCCTTTATAATCATTTCACGAAACGAAACGAAAATGTTGTTATCAGATCAAATTGAACCAAAAGTATCGGTTCATTGTGATCCGAAGGGATTCACTTATCAAGCCTGCAACAAATTTAATTATACAAACGCTGCCGTTGTGAATACCAATACTGAAAACGATTGAGTTACATTCCCTGGACAAGAATAGAATGTCTGAAAACTGCTTAATTAAAAGTTATCGAACTCCGCTTATTTTGATAGATGATGGTTTGTCATTCTGTAATTGGCTAATTGTTAATATGAAATGGGCGAGACCGATGTGTGGCTGTCGTCGCCATGATACAGAACACAACATATTGAAAATTCCTAACTTAGTGAGCTTTTGTTACGGCACCGTAATAAAATTATTTTGAAATATCGCCGACATGATGTAAGACTCACGTTTATTCAGTAAATTAACATTGTTCATAAGATAAGAACTGGAAAAAATGCAAAACTGCATATTAAAATGCCATTGATTTTTTTTCTTCATTTGTGGGCTTCGATAATAATACTATACAGCACAGTTTGCCATTGCGTAGTTTTTCTTTTTTCTATTATTTTGACGTCTAGATAAAATGTATAGTATTTTTATTAAATTTTATATAAAAACGACATTATAAAAAAGACAAGAAACAGATAAACACATAAACCAATATACAGAGTGAAGAATAAATTTAACCAACTTCTGCTGTTCCATTTTTTTCTTCCGATACAATGAAGTCATCCTTATAAGAAACTCAGTACATTAGCATTAAAAAAAGATGACAATTTTATTCATTTTGTATGAAAAATGTTTTATGAAATTTGACCAACTTTTGCTGGTCCGATTTTTTCGTCCCGTACAATGAAACGATCACTTCATGAAACTTAGTCGATCAGCACTAAAAAATTTTAATCGATTTTACTCATTTTTATGGACAAGTCACAATTAACAAAAAAAAACAGCAAAAATTGCTATCACAAAAAAGACTTAATGGTTCCTAAGACAGTTTCCTTGTATCTTCTATGGTTTCGAATTTCCATATCCAGCCCCATTAAAAAAAAAGCGAATCATTAAATAGAAGCATTACTGCTTCCGCGTGAACAAAAAAGAAGAAGACTCGTCATTATTGATTTTCACGTGTAGCCATTGCACCTATAGCTAATAGCCTAAATCACTATCAGCGCATTCAATATATCGACTGACATGTTACATTCACGTGTACACGCCCAATATACCTTCAATAGGTTTATATTTTGGATTGAATGTTTGGCCAGACACAGTGCCGCCATGTCAGGCGTATATCCGTTAACTTAAGATACATGAGTTGCGAGTAACAACTCTGAATCGTATTTTTTCTACCAACTGCATCCACCCATTACACATTTATTTGTATATCGTTGAAATTGGCTGACACACAACTCATGTAACTTTGATTTTGCCATGGTCAATTATGGCTAAATACTGCATTTTCTCAAAACTAGATTTTGTGAGATACATGAGATACGTCTGACACGGCAGAGTGAAACTATACTCAGTATGTTACATGTCAATTTCAATACAACCTATTTTTCCACAAATAAAATGAGTATTTTAGTGGCAGTAGAGCTCCTTGTGAAAGAGTTCGTCCAGGGAAGTATCTGCCACCTCACCTGTTTCAACTGCCAAGCAGTAATATAAAGCATCACTGAGTTCCGGTTTTGACGGGTAAGGATGCTGGTGAAATTATAGTGCAGTGGCCTATAAGATCTTTGCGATTTAAAGCTCTCAGTGGCTCTGCAACTGTTATGGAGGTGCACGGCTTGTTCGTCTCGTTACTTGGTATTATAAAAAAAACAATAAATTATAAAACATCTTGTAATATTAATGATGGAAATATTCACCTGTTAATTTTGAATTCAGAAAGAAGACATAACGTAAAAACTTTGGATAACAAGAACTCTATGAAAGACTATTAATTAGGATGTCAGATTCATACGTACAAAAATGAAGTAACTTTGAAATGTTTTCATTCCTTTCCGACTCAATCTTTTGAGATGACTCCAATTCAGGTGCATAATGAAGAAAAATGAATTTGGAAGCTTGGTTCGGAACGAGTCATAAAGAACTGTTTATAAGAAAAGTATTTTCAGTGAGAAAATTGAATTGTAAGAACAAGCTCAGTTTATTCTTCTCGTATTAACTGTAGACGGTCGACACTTAAACCAATTTCAACGCCATCTTAAAATCTAGTTGGATGGACCAAGTTTTAGAAATGAAGTTTGACTTGACTTTGAAGTGAAGATAACTTTATTTTGAGATATAATCGCTGTTTTCGACACAACATTGCAAACAAGTTATTGATATAGAAAACTCATGCGTAGGTCCTTAGTTACTAAGTTAAGGTCCATGTAACCCATGACACAAAATATATTCCAACAGAGATAGTTTTTTCAAAGCTTTTTCATGAATTCATTGAAAAACTAAAGTGACTGATGAACGAAAGTGTTTTTAAAAGAAAGAACACCTCAGAAATTTATCGCGTTACCTTTATTTGCTAAGTTTTATTGAAATCAGTTAACAGAAAATGGGTGATATCAAATAAACTGGATTCATTCCTTAAATTGCCACCCTTAGAGGTGGAATAGTTTCTTCAAATTTAAATGGAACTACTATTGAAATATCACCCTTTACATCATCGAAATTAGTTCACAAATATTGGAGTAATCAAGTAACATACGTATAAAAAATACAATCGAATTAAAAGTTTCTCCTCTTTTTTTTAAGTCGATTTATAAAAAAGATGCTATTTAGGAAATAAGGTAACTGTTTCCATCGGAACCTATCAAGCACTAGGATTGCCGCAACAAGCAAAATGATTGCATCAACAATTTTAATCATGCTGTGATTGAAGCATTCACCAAATAAGACTTCATTGAAATACATGTTTTTCAATATAGTTGTTTTTGTTTATGTCATTTAAAAAATCAACATTTTTTAATACTTTGAAATATCTTTATTTATTTTGTTTATTTAAAATACAATACAACAGTTCACAAGTCATATCCGATACTTAGTACTATAACATTTTTACTATATATTATTTTATAAAAGTAAAAATGAACTTTTATGATATTTAAAAAAAAGAGAACACCATGGAAATCCAAAATTAAAAATTTACATGAGAAAGCTCATAGACGCTATAAACGATTTTATTCTTTTTCTTTTTCTTTTACATTATTATAATTCCTGCACATACGAAACAAAGGACTATTCGCATTAGTCTGCAAATATATGAAAAAGAGATTTGGTTGGAATCCGTTTTGTTCCAATATTGGGAAGTTTGCATTACGCAGATATACGGAGACTGTAGTATTTTCTCATGTCTTCGAAATCAGTAATAGCTTCGAAGCGATATAAATCGAGGACTACAACAAGCGCAAATACGTTAACCTACGCTTACCGCAGCGTTAACCGCAGGTGACCAGAAAGCTAGTATTTATTTCCGAAAAATATACGCATAAGCGATCCAAAGGAAAAAATGTTACCAGCCTCCTGAGCCCAATGCC
The DNA here is from genome assembly GCF_003589595.1 of Hyposmocoma kahamanoa. Taxonomy (NCBI): domain Eukaryota; kingdom Metazoa; phylum Arthropoda; class Insecta; order Lepidoptera; family Cosmopterigidae; genus Hyposmocoma; species Hyposmocoma kahamanoa. The sequence goes on along the minus strand of NW_020653561.1, from coordinate 2,644,300 downwards.
CCAGGATGCAACTCTCAATGATTTTTTTATTGATATTTTTATAATAATAACGCACACGCTCGATATAGCCCCGCACTGGGGAAGCCCTGTGTCGCGGGTGCCATGGACACATACATAGACAACCACAAATTACAACCCAAACTCACGAGAGAAGTAAATAGTACAAATATTTCTCCCGGCCCGGGAATCGAACCTGTGACCTCTGCGTGGCAGTGCTGCATGGTAACCGTTCGGCCACGGAGGCAGGTAAATTGTAAATTATATTTATATTACTTAGAAATGAGTTGAAAGTATCAAATTTCTACAACTTCTTTTTTCTTTTCTTCTATATCATTTATGTGTACATGTATATTTAGAGCATTAGGAGATTCCTCATATAATTAGTTTTGAAAAATTCACTATCTTATCTTCCAACGATAAAGCTTAAGTTTTAATTTCTCGTGCAACAAAATTCAACGTCAGCTCGCAGATAACGAACTGTATAAAAGAAGTTTCCGTATTTTACATTTTCTTTGTAATAAAGTGCTTAGGCGGGCTTACATTGAATAACGCGATGTCTCTAGAGCATTTGTTCCTTGTAAATAGATTGGAATTTATTTAGGACTCCCTGTAGTGGAAATAACTGGGAGGTGTTTGAGTTTGCATGATACTTTTATTAAATTAAGGCTTGTCACGAATTGGGAAATTTATAACATTACAGATTTTAAGAGTGTCATGGTCATTAGCTAAATGATTATCATTGTTATCACGGTATAACTTATTATTTTCCCAATATTTTACGTTCCATTTTTTAAATTTTTTAAGAACAACTTTAAGAACAAACATATACATTTATTTACCATCATTCGCTGTTGTTGACTATCCTCATCTCGATCTCTTAGTATTCTTCTTCTTGTTTGTAGCGTTCTTTACAGTGCATTTATGGTCATTATGGAGTATGTTTTATAGGGGTTGACGTGGTTAGCCTCTCGCGGATATCTCGCCATCACTCCCTATTGTACTCCCTGGTCAACTCATGCAAAGGACCCCTTACCGCAGATTTCATTTCAACGGTCCATCGCAAGGATGACCTTGTGTGCAGTCTAGTGCTCTCTTCTCTACCGTGCACAATAATTTGCTCGCATGCTCTATGGAGTCAATATTCCGTCTTGAGAGGTGACAGAAGAATTTAAGGACACGAGTTTGTACCACAGCAGACAGACGGCGTTTAATGCCGAGTTCTTGGAATATGGAGACTTTTGTACGAAACTCTGTCCATGTTACCCAAGGCATTCTTCCCCAACACGACATTTCCAGAGTATCTATCTTCTTCTCAATTTAATCCAGTAACGTTACCATTGTTATTTTAGATATTTCATAATTTAGTGGAAACTAAATATTATGTACAAATAGAGTAGTGAATGATGATAAAATTATGAGAAGAGTTAACAATTTGTCGCGAACTATCACTTGTACCAACGACACAACTTTGTGAATTCTCGTGGTAGACTTTACGTGCGATAGATAAAGTTCGTATTGTTGAAAAGTTGCATCATTCGAATGCACAACGTGTGGTCCTGGAATGCAGTTTTTTGGGGAAATAACCCCTAGAGATTCTTTTCTAATTCTTTTCACGAACTAAAAGCTGTTAATAACAAATTGGCGAAATTATATACAAAAAAACTTCAGATTTTATTTCTACGTATGTGTTTCAGGGTTTTCACTTTAACCTCTGTCTACTCTTTTTGCTTTTCTTTTTGCAACTTTGTCCTGATTCTTCAAATTTCAAAACATAAACCTGCCCAAAAAACACATGACCGATAAATTAATCACATGACTTAAATTAATTTCAATCAGCGAATGCCTCCTGATTATCTACAACTTAGTAATAACCAAAACTTTCTTAACATAGATCCTGAATTTAGACAGATACTTATGCAATGAAATATTGTAAAATAAAATAAATGCCTAAATCCAAGGCTTTTCCACTTTGGTAAGTGTTTTTGAAAATGTTAAGATGTGAGTTAGTAGAGCTTAGAACTTACTAAATCATTATTAAAAGTAAACTCACTGTTCTGCTAATACATCATGGTTAAAAATTAAAAAAAAAAACTGTGTGTATTGGTAAGTTTATTAGCATAGTCGCAAAGTTAGTGCGGTAACATGAACCTATTTCAGTCAAGTAATAAACGTTGTAATCCTCTCAAAGGCCCGTGGAACGCAGTTTAATAACTGCAGTATAAACACTCTTTGTAATAAAACCAGTTTTTTCATGGGCATTAATTGGAATCAAGTGTTTGTAAAACTAAATTTCGTGACTACAGCCACGTTACGTTGACGTTCGTGACGTTGTTTAGAAATGCGTGGCTTTACCGAAATTAAATAATGTGGACTAGACCTTGGAAATACGGAGTTTATAATAAATATTACATTAGTTAATGAACAAGAAAAGCTGTCTTATATAGTTATTCGTGTGTTGTCTTTAGTGCGAAGGGGCGGAAAAGAAGTAATTTAATTCGTCTCTGCATTTCGTATCCTCAACATTGTAAGTTATGGGCACTAGTAAAGGGAGATATGGTATAGAATGAAAGCGATTAGTCTGCGCAAAAAACCGACGTAATGACGAAGTCAAAGATAATGTCGATAAAGGTATAGATATAGTAACTTTAGTATGCTAAAATTTCAAGTATTTTGTGAAAGTTTGGGTAGAAATAGAATTTAATTGACTAATTTTCTGAAAGCATTGCTGGCAGAACGTGGGCGATGATGTTACGTTCACAATGAGAAAGTAGTATTCATAATCAATGTCAGAGCTGTCAACCAATTTTGTTGTGATATTTTGGGCTCAGTCTTCACAATCTTCATCGGCTGCGGGAGTAAAGAAAAACCAAAGATCAAGTATTTTGTCATATCTGTGAACATCCCAAAATTGTTAAATGCGCATGATAAATGAAGCTACAATTATAATTTTTACTTCTTATTCCTAAAGATAAGCCAAAAAGGGGATGCGAGTTCAACATTTGAAGGTTCCTTCGGGAATATTATTTTAACTTATAATGGCGGTATTATCCTTGGTTCTAGTAAGGTCTGCACTTGGAGATGAACCGCGTTACTATTAGTATTTTTATGTTAACGAAAAGATGTATGTGTCGTGTCATGAAAATTGATTTGTCGTATATCGTTCCGTTTTATAACAACTGTTTCTACATGGTAACTGTTCAGGTATGGTAAATCTGGTAGGCATTGTATTTTAAAAAACTATACAAAAAATTGTGTAACAATTACAATAAGGTCATATTAGGACTGGAATGTTCTCTGGAACAAAAGTCCTGAAAGTAAATAAAGAGTACAAAAAACTGTTTCTGCTTTTCAAATATTGATTCAAATCGAAAATAATATAATACAAACAATAATAGTGACGCCATCGCCAGTGAAAAACGGGGTGGGTTCAATGGCTCGAATAATGAAATATTTTCAAGCTAATATCCAAATACCAAAGCTAAAATTTAGTATAATTAACATCATGTGAATATCGTAAGACTTAAGACACTTGGTAATGACATTTTCTAATTAGTTTCTATGTCGCACTGTAGACAGGTTAATTGTTTTTTGAAACAAATTAACATAAGTACGTACCATTTGTTGAAAAGGTGAGGTGATTAACGCTTGAGATGATATGGGTCTGGGTGGACATAGAATATGAAGACTGGTATTAACAAATATGATAATAGGTGTCGCCAGTAGAGCCTGCGGCTTCATTTACTTAAGCAACATAAACACTTCACACAACAGGTAGTAAAGTAGAGAACTACGCGGTTTACGCCGCGTTAAACATCCTGTACGCGTATCAACTACATAATAGTCGGAAGAGTTGTTATATCTATTAGTATATTTGTATAACTTAAAATCAAAACCAAATAAACTTGAATATTGAAAGAGGTATTTCATTATCAATGTTATTAGAGATACAAATAAAATAAATAATTGAAACTTAGTATTTAAAAGAATCAAATCCACCCGATTTCGCTGGTAAATTCCTTTGGAAAGAAACGGAAAGGATCGAGCTGCTATTTGTGTAATTTACGTATCTTCATCCAGTGGACCGTCGAGATACAAATTTGTTTATACCGCGTGTTATTTATTTATAGTATGTCTTTTTTAACGTTTTTACTGAGCGATGGCATTTAGACAGTATCATACGACTTCGGCCTATTTTAAGGCGACCTCCTACGCTCATACGGTCCACGATGTTACACATTTGCTCATAAAAACGTCTTCCACTGACAGGGACACACCGACCCTACCTATTTCATATTAATAATATACCAATTACAGGTGACAACTTATCGCCGGTATTTTAATAGGCTCCACGTTTGCTATTAATTGATCCTGAGACATTTCGGCATCGGGAAGTGAGCGTGCCTGCAGCTCCGCTACCAAAGACGAGATTTGGTAGGGGATTTTAGAGTCAACGGCTTAGCGGTGGCAACCGTTAGTTGTGCATTGCACAACGGGAAGTGAGCGTGCCTACAGCTCAGGTACCTATCTGGAAAATTGGGAAGATCGACTCAACCAAGGCACTAGCCTCTTGAGAAGCGGATGAAGTCAGTGACAACGGTCTGTGACAACCCTGTACAATTGCTGATCTAGGGTCAGCATCTGAACTTATAAGGTTGATAAGAGGGTCACTATAATCAAAACATATGTCGAAGATACGGGACCTGATCCATGAGAAAGCGCCTGTGTTACTTCTGACGAGCCTCTTCCAATGGTGTGGGCTTACTAATAGTTAAAATCACTGACCACGGGACCCACCTTTATGAGTATAATGGACTACTAATCAACCAATAATATTATGTACAGTATGTTGAGTAGCAATAGAGCTTCTTGTAAAGGAGGTCGTCCAGGGCCTGCCACCTTACCTATTTCAACCACCAAGAAATAGAGTAGTAGTAAGATATTTGCCATTAAAAGCTCTTTAGTGGCAATGCAACTATGGATAGTCCTGTAGGTTGCCACTAGGCGCACGACGTGTTTGTCCCATCGCTTGGTGTTATGAAAATAAAAACAAAAAAGAATATTAAAGGTGTCAAATAAAGTAAAATATCCAATTCGACCTTATTTGCCTCTCTCAACAAATATCTCTGCACAAAGCAGAAAGTTGCAGAAAATATAAAATGTAGTGTGAACATTTCGTGAAACCTAAGCTACACTTCTAGACAGACAAGGCTAAGACAGCCGCTAAAATCTACATCACAGACATGCCTTTACGTTCCTTTGTTCAAATTCTGTAACGAGAAATGTTTTCAAGCTTGCTTTGTAGACAAAGCAGAATAGGTACGTTAATTTTAGCATTCATGGCTTTAGTAAAATGACTTGGCGGATAGATAATTGTTAACATTTGCTTTTTTATTAAACTCCAAAAAATGGTAAAAAAATTTAAACAAAATTTAATACCAACTGAGAAACCCAGTCATGACTGCCGACTTATCGTAAGTAATTTTACCTGAACAGCGTTTTTTATTGCAAATTTTATTTTAAATTATAACGGACAATGACGCATCTATGATTCCCGCCAAAATTACACCAAATTGATACCTCCAATCATTGACTTACAAATAAATGGACGACGGGTCTAATACAAAAACCACGAAAAAA